>NC_063451.1:7269624-7631078 GCF_020379485.1 Brassica napus | reverse complement strand
TGGACTCCTATGTATGGCTCGCATCCAGTTCAGGTATTTATTCAGCTAAGTCTGGTTATTATGTGGCAACAACAATGGAGACAATCGAGCCCACAGCCAACCAGACATATTACAAGGTGATCTGGAAATGCAAGACTTCACCGAAGCTGCACCTCTTCCTATGGAAAATAGCCGAGGGAGCTCTGGCTCTAGGAGAGAACCTAGCAAAGCGAGGACTTACGTCCAACGTAATGTGTCGGCATTGTGGAGAACTCGAAACCGCTGAACACATCTTCCTACAGTGCCAGTTTACTAGAGAGATATGGAATTTACAGATTTGGCCATCTAGTTTGAGCCCAGCGGAGTGTACTTCATTTAGTGAAGCCTTCTTAGGGTCTGCATCATTGCCCCTGCTACCGCCGTGGGGCCTGACAGGGAATATCTTCCCATGGGTTGTATGGGGAATTTGGACAGCAAGGAACTACTTGATCTTCGAAAACAGGGCATGGACGCCATTGGAGATTCTTACCAAAGCGGTAAGTAATGCAAAAGAATGGCATCTTGCTCTGATATCTACCACTCAGCCTCGCGCTTCTATGTCACCTAGCTCGATCCCACCCTTACAAAACACATGCCTGCTATGCTTTACTGATGCAGTGTGGCATGCTACAACATCTAGAGCAGGATGTGGGTGGATCTTCATCACCCAGAAGGACGAGCAACCACATCAGGGTACGGCTACATTTGATAACACCTCGTCCGCACTAGTAGCTGAAGCGTTAGCTATTAGATCGGCTCTTCTCAACGCCCTCGAAGCTGGCTTTACAAGAATCTGCATCAAGTCAGATTGTCAAGCACTTGTTGCTGTCATCAACTCGAAGAATCACCCGAAGGATCTCTACGGAATCTCACGGGACATCGAGCATCTATCCCTCTCCTTTGATTGTATTGTTTTTCTTATGTATCCAGAAACTTGAACTCCTTGGCTGATTCACTTGCTAAATCAGCTCTGTACTTGACTACCACCAACTATTTTAGTTGGGCTGAAGATCTTTAATATGTGATGTGTTGTGTTAAAAAAAAATTGTTTTACTAAATGCTAAGCAATATTTTGTTCTGTGTTTTACAGTTTTATTCGCAGTCATCACATGTGTTTGCAAATACATTTCAAGTATGGACACAGCCATCGATGTTGAACTTGGTGAACTGAATTTGCATTTGGCAGATGAGTACCAACAATGCTATAAAGAAAACATTCTCGGAACAGAGCCAAACTCTGGTTTGTTGATGCATATAGAAAAGATTAGCTTGAACTGGGCAAGAAGAGATTGCAGAAACGACTTAGTGCTCTCTGTAAACGTGACTACAATGAGGATCTATTTATCATACAAGCGCGTCGAATCTTTTACAACAAATGCTGTCTCCTTCGAAGCTCTCGTTAAGAAGTTAACTGTTTCAGGCGAAAAGACGAATAAGACTGGAGGAGTGGAACTATCCCATGCAACTGAGAAAGAAACTAGGCTTGCGAACCTTACTCTTACACGTTTCATTGTAAATTTCTGTGATGCTACAGGATTGGATAATACAGTTACAGACTCGGTCTCTCTTGAAGTAACAGGGTTTAGCTTTTCTCTCAACAAGGATAAACACTCAACCGAAATGGAATTTTTAGGGGGGAAAGCCATCTCCAGGTTACATTGTTTGATATGCACAACGCCAAGCTTACACGTCTATCTGGTGGGCTTGACATTATTTTCTTTTAAGTGCGACTGATATATCGCTGGGTTGGGAACCGGACGTTCATCTATATTTATATGGACTGTATCTGCGTTTGAGTTCATTGGCATACGCACAAAATGTTGAAGAACATGAATGCGTGGCCGGTTTGGTTGACGTGGAGACGACGGAAAGGAAATCGATCTTTGCTATTGATGTGGAAATGTTGACGATATCAGCTGGGCTAGGAGATGGTGTGGAGGTTAAATTTAATGCACGATCAATTTTTACTGAGAATGCTTTCATAGGACTGCTTGTTGAAGAGCTTATGCTTGCTTTGAACGGATCTCGAGTACTGAAAACTACAAGAATGCAGCTATCAAGAATCCCTACCGTCCTTGGGACTGGGTAGTACAAGGACTCGATGTTAATATTTGCATGCCATACAAACTGAAGTTGCGCGTCATAGCTGATTCCATTGAAGAGAAGTTGCGAGACTTGAAGCTTATAACTGAAGCTGAAGAAGAAAGCTTGGAGCCTAAGAATTCAAGTCCAGGTTTTGGCCGGTTAAGATTTTGCATAGGAAGGCTAAACGCATATATTGAGGAAGAACCTATCCAGGGTTGGCTTGATGAACACTATCTGCTGCTGAAGAAAGAAACATGTGAGTTGGCTGTAAGATTGAAGTTTGTTGAAGATTTTATACACAAAGCAAGTCATAAAGGTGCAGAAACAAGTGAAAGAAAAATAGTTTTTGATGGGGATATGAAATTGATGTCCATGATCCTTTAGCTATTAGCAAAGTGAAGGAAGAGATTCAGATACAGTCGTTTTGATCATATTATCAAGCATGCCAGGGTTTAGTTCCCACGGAGGGTTCAGGTGCTTGTAGGGAGGGATTCCAGGCAGGTTTTAAGTCAAGTGCTGCTAGAAACTCTCTTCTTTGGGTTTGCGCCACAGACTTTGATTTAAACTTGACGGCAGTTCGTGGCTGTGATGATGATGCTGGGTTGATGGAAGTCTTGAGAAAGCTTGATCCTAGTTGTAAAGAAATAAGTGGAAGCAAGGTTAATCTGAAAACTGGAAGCTTGGTGGTTAAGTTAAGAAATTACACACTTCCTCTTCTCTCTGCGAGTTCTTGCAAATGTGAAGGTCCCATTGTTCAACAGGTATCATTGTTTTCTTGTTATGATTAATCTTTGTTATTATCTCTCACTTGACTGGTTATTGACTTCTTGAAATTGTTCTCTTAAACTAGGCGATGAGTTCTCAGCCACACTCGGATTTGCAAATGAGTCCATGTGCCCGGCCACAGGTTTCCAACGAGGAACAAAGCTTACCTTGGTGGGATAATATGAGAAACAACGTTCATTGCAATATCACTTTATCTTTTTCTGAATCGTCCAAGTGGAATGTTCTTGCTACAACAGATCCATATGAGAGTCAAGGTAAACTCCAAATAGTGACCGGTCCTATCGAATTTAAGCAGTCAGATGGTCGTGTGGTTGTTAATGCTAAAGACTTTTAAGATAAAGTTGAGGAGTCGACACTCTCTAAATGTTCCAGCTGGCGGCAACTCTGGAGCTGCGTTTTTCGAAGCCCCGCTGTTTAATATCGAAGTTACAATGGACTGGGAATGCGAGCCTGGGAGTTCTTTGAATGTTGTTGATCCGCTCAGATCAGCATCGCTCTCGCTTCGATTCAATTTATCCCTTAGACCCATTGACAAGAATGAGAGCATGTCTCGTTCATCACCAACAATTAATCTTGGAGCACAAGATTTGGCATGGATACTCAAGTGCTGCAGTTTGTATAGTGATCCTCCGCACAAGTTACGTTCTTTCTCGGGAAGGCCTAGGTTTGGAGTCCCAAGAGTTGTCCTAGTAGCTGAAGACTTATCTCTAGATCAGGTGATGACGGAGTTTATGGTCCGTGTAGATGCCGCTCCTTTTCTAATAAACTACGTGCCTAGTGACCTTGATGACCCTGCCAAAGGATTGATTTTTGATATTAAAGAGCTAAAATACGAATTATGCTACAGTCGCGGGAAGCAAAATTATACATTAGAGTGCAAGCGGGATGCACTTGACCTTGTATATCAAGGTCTTGATGTTCATGTGCCTAAGGGTTTTATTAATAAAGATGGGCACAAGGGGGATGAAAAGAATCGTGATGCAGGGTTTCTATTGTATTGTGATTATTGTACTATTAGAAGACAGGCTCCAAAAGCTGATATTGAAAGACTATCGGCATGGCAGGAGGCTGGAAGAAAAAATCTTGAGGTTACATATCTGCGGTCAGAGTTTGCAAATAGAAACGAGAGTGATGAAGATCTACAATCAGATCCTAGTGATGATGATGGATACAATATAGTCCTTTCTGACAACTGTCAGCGGGTCTTTGTTTATGGTCTCAAACTCTTGTGGACGATAGAGAATAGGAATGCTGTTTTCTCTTTTGTTAGCGGAATATCGAAGGGGTTCGAACCTTCTCCTTCTCGTCAGTATACGCAGAGCAAGATTCTTGAAGGAAACCAAAAAAATCAAGAGGAAACTTCAACATCTTCTGCAAGCTCAGGAGAAAGCCGAACAATTGGTATGTGTTCAATTCATTTAGTAACTGCCATTTGTTTCAGAATTTTTCTCTTCTTACACAAATTTTTTTTCACGATGTGGAGTTTCTAAATATAATGTAACTCCGCAAAGAACATTATTAACTTTTGACACTGATCTATATCAAGATAAAGTTGAGACCAGCGGATCTCATGAAGAAGGCACTAGTCACTTCATGGTGAATGTCATTGAGCCACAGTCTAATCTTCACTCAGAGGAGGCTAATGTAAGTAATCATATGCGTGAGAATGTGCATTCAACAGCTTTACCTGTTTTAGTGCGTGGTAACATAGTTAACCAACCAAATTGGCGCTGTTATTGTTTTGGGTGTAAAGAGTTTGTTTACTCGTTGATACACCTTACTTTGATGGATACCAGGGTCGCTTTCTGCTGGCTGCCGCTAGTGGTCGTGTTATAGCACGATCATTTAAATCTATTATGCGTGTTGACGAAGAAGTAATCGTGCAGTTTCTTGGCACAAAAAGTTTACAGAGTCCAAAACGTATTCCTGAAATGACATGCACAAGATTGGAATTTTCTGTGATGTTAGAGCATGTGCAGGCCCATGTTGCTCTCACTGATGTTGACCCAGGTGCTGGGGTGCAGTGGCTCCCAAATATTCGAAGAAACTCACCAAAACTGAAGCGTACTGGGGCTCTACTTGAAAGGGTTTTCATGCCTTGTGACATGTACTTGCGGTATACCAAACACGAAGGTCTATCCCCAGATCTGAAGGTAACACCATCTAGTTATAGTTTTTGCTAGAAAACTAGTAGGTTTCTTAAATCTCTTCTCTGTTTTAACGATCTAGTCCAAATTCAAAGCAACATCCAAAAAGTAGGCAAGTAAAGATCTAAATGATAATATAGCACCACCAATGAAAGGAATTGCATTGCCGGTTAGGAGTAGTTCAGTTGAAGTACACATAAAACAAATGCCCTCGTGTAACTATAATGGGTTTCCTTTTCGATTCTAATTGTCTTTCTAGACAAGCAACCTAATTATTACCTCCTTTGTAACTACATTCTTTTTTTTTTGGTTAAATTTTGTAACTACATTATGCCCTTTTGCAGATAAAACCATTCGAAGAGATTACTTTTAATTCGCGGAATATAAAAGCTACAATGACATCTCGACAGTTCCAAGTTATGATGGACGTTTTGACCATCCTTCTCTTTCCTCCAACGCAAGTAACCAAAACCTGAATAAAATTAAAGGAACGACCATTTTCATTTGTTCTTCTGTGTAGTTAATTATTAGCTTGAAATAGGCACAAGTAAATTTTATAATCCATATTTATTCTAAAGCCACCATTTCAACTAAATGATTCGTATGGGTAAACTTCAAAAACTTGTTTTCTGTTTGTTTTGCAAGCATTTTCTTGCATTATAATGGAGTTCTTTTTATGAATCAGGCCTCGCAAAAGTAGTATCCATTTTCCAACTGAAGATGATGACGCTGTTGATGAAGTAATTCCGTACGGAAATGAAGAAGTAGAAATTGCAAAAATCAACCTTAAAGAGAAAGAGTGGGAGCAAAAGTTGCTTCTTGATGATATTCAAATATTGTCTCATTATTCCGATAATATGGAAGACACGCATGTGGAGAAAGAAGGTGACTCGTGGATGATTAGTTCCAGAAAATCCATACTGGTAAGTATCTACGTACGGAATAATGTTTGTTTTTTTTGAATGGATGAATAATGTTTATTTAGATTTCCAAACTAAATAAAAGTACAGATTTTCTTTTATTGAAAGACTATCGGCATGTTTGCGGAATAGTGAAGAAAATGTTTATAAAAGTCCTTTATGTGAAATATTTAGGGCTAAGAGCATCTTTAACGCTAAATGCGTTTTAAAGTTTCAACTTTTTTTCTAAAAAAAAAAAAAAAAAAAAGTTATAATTCAATCCAATTGCGGGCCGCCACTTGTTGGTGGGGCTCGCAAACAGTGCAGAAAACAGGCCATTACCGATCTTTAATTCATCACTTCTGTTATCCATTTTTGTTGTTTTTGTGGGACTCCAAGGTTAAGAAACCCACTTATAACCTGGGTTAAAGATAGTCTAAATAAAAGTACAGATTTTCTTCATTTCAGCCCTTAATATTTCACATAACCACCCACCACTCAAACTATTTTCCAAACTTTATTTTTTGAATTGGCATAGATTTTTCTTCATAATTCTTTGTTCCGGCTTCAACTAATTTCATTACTAAGTGATGTGCATGCAACCATTATATTAGATACAAATCTGTTTCTTTTGCATGAGCTTTACTTATATTCTTGAGAGTAATTACGCCAAATTATAATGTTGTGACGATATAAAGTTGATATTATTCTTGTTGGTCTGATTTAGGTGGAAAGACTAAAGAAAGAGCTCTTATATGTACAGAAGTCTAGAAAGATGGCTTCTGCATCTTTAAGAAGTGCGCAGCAGAAGTCTGCAAATCTGCAACTGATGGAGAAGAACAAAAGTGCACCATATGCTATGCGCATTTCCTTGGAAATTAATAGGGTTGTTTGGTGCATGCTTGTAGATGGTAGAGCCTTTGCTGAAGCAGATATAAATAACATGGTAAGTTTATGCATCATGTTTAAGTATTCACAATCATAAATATCCTGACTACTCTTTATACAAATGGAATGTTTGAGAGATAACATCAATTTACTTCGAATCTTTCTCAGTCTTCTTAGTTGATTGCTTAGTTCGTTGCATTATGTAAAAAAAAATAGTATATATTAAATTGGATTTATACATGCAGATTTATGACTTTGAACGAGATTACAAAGACATTGGTGTTGCTCGATTCACCACCTAGTTCTTTGTTGTTAGGAACTGTCTGTGTAATGCAACTTCGGATATGATTTTATCCGCATGGAATCCTCCATCCGAGTGGGGAAAGTACGTTTTCCTTGCTTGCTTATCTACCATGCCTGTATTTTTTCCATATGTCACATGATTTCCAAGACATTTATTATGGTTTCTTGATATTTTTCTTTATAAATGATGGTTTTATAGTTGCCTTTGGAAAAAGTATTGATTGTTTAAGAGATATGAAAGGAACCATAAGGCCATAACTATGAACTGTATGAAGTGTGCTTCATCTTTCTTATCACATATGAAGTGAAATGTAATTTTGTTTGCAGGAAATTCATGCTACGTGTGGATGCAAAGCAGGGAACACCAAAAGATGGAAATCATCTTGAACTTTTTCATGTAAGTATCTTCGGTTGCTTTGTATCATTTAATTCTGGATTTGCAAAAGTGACAGACAGAAACATGCTAATACTTGTAACTCTTGTTTTTATTTTATGACTTCTTTTGATCTTTTAAATGAACTGTTCTTGCTTGTTGTGTAAGTTTCGATATCCCTTTGATAATACCTGTAAATCTTGTAGGTGGAGATTTACCCTCTCAGAATCCATTTGTCAGAGACAATGTACAAAATGATGTGGGAGTACTTCTTCCCAGAGGAAGAGCAGAATTCAGAAAGGCGACATGTCAGAACTAGCATCACAAAATCATCTCCAATGGTACACAAAAATATATTCTATATTTCACACTAAAATAGAGTAACTCTATTATAGAGTTGAATTTTCTCTAATGGTTCACTCTGTAATAGAATTACTCTATATTTCACTCTATTACTAGGTGTTTTCCTGCACCATGTGCAGTAAAGAATTTTTTAAATCTAACTTATATTTAAAAAATAAATTTTATTAAATATTATAGATTTTACTATTTTCTTACTAATATTTAATATAGATTTGATATATATTAAATCAATTTGTATAAAACTAATAAAAATGATATAAAATTGTATAATTATCAAAAATTTAGCCTAAACAATATTTATAAAATTGTAGTATATAAGAAACTAATGATCTTACGATTAGATATTTAAATTTTTAAAAAATTGTAGAAATTTTTGAAAGCTTTAGTAATACAAATTATATAATTACACAAAATAATAATATTTCGAAATTTAAAATGTTATATATGAATATATTTATTTTATAGATGATGTATGAGCTATTACCATATTTGAAAAAAGTTTACCAAAAAGAAATATCAATATTGAATGTAATATATGAATTATTACTATATTTTAATAAGTTTACCAAAAATATAAATCAACATTAAATGAAATTATCCATGTCATATTTTTGTAGAAGTCATGTCATCAATTTTAGTAGCCATGTCATATTTGTTTTGTTACATTGATTATAGAGAGGACATGTGGCAAAATCACTTCGCAAATATAGTCTAGGGGATAGAGTAACTCTATTATAGAGTGAACCAAGTGAACCATTGGAGCAAATTCAACTCTGTAATAGAGTTACTTTATTTTAGTGTGAAATATAAAGAAATTTTTTGTGTCCCATTGGAGATGCCCTTAGCATTAGCTTGTAGATGAAAATCTGATAAACAAAATTAAGTATATATAAATCCTTTTTGATTAACTTTGTGCCTTGCAGGAAGTTTTGAAAGTTTCGACAACAGCTGGTTCAAAACGTGTAAAGAGACAGTTAGCAAGTCATGAATCTTCTAGCTCTTCTGCTGCAGTACAGTCACAAAGCAATGTTGACTGTGTTCAAGTAGGCTTTCATTATAGTTTATAAGTCAAAAAGTTTTGAATGAATTTTCACCATTCGTTTTCAGAATATACTTGCATTCTATTTGCAGAAATCCAATATCCTAGACGTTAGGTCTACCGCTGGTGTTTCAGCTGATCAGGAATTGAGACGAACTTCTTCTTTCGACAGGACTTGGGAAGAAAGTGTGGCAGAATCTGTAGCTAATGAACTTCTTCTACAGTCTTATAATAGCCCTGTCTCATCTTCCAATGACCAAAAAGGGGAGTCATCTAGACAGATGAATCTCAAAAACGCAAAAACTGACAAGCCTCGCAGCTCTTCTCGCAGAGAAAAGAAGGCTAGAAAAAAACAACTGGAGATGATAAAGATTTCCAATATTAAAATAAGACAGGTGAGTTGACTAGTTTCTACAACTACATTGTAAATTTAAGGTCATAATTTGTCTAACTTCTATCGGTTTTACCTCAGGTGGATGAGGAATCAAGACTGGTTGTAAACGACCTGAGACTGTTGATGGATACATTTGCTCGTGATGAATTTGCTGGGACCAGGAGGGGACTTTTTGCTCGTGTTAAAAAACACATAAAATGTGGAGTACTGTAGTCTGTTATTGGAATACAGGTGACATTTATCAATTGTGTTTCAAAAAAAAAAAAAGTCATTATGAGTCCAGTTTCTGAAACACTAGGCTTCTGAATGATGATTAGTTTATTCCAAATCAAATTTTCAGGGGAAGAAATTTTCATACAAATCACAAAAGAATACCCAGTTTACTGACGATGACCTTAAACTAAGTGACGATGATGAAAGTGTTACATGGATAAAAAAAGATGAAAGCGGTGGAGCTGGGGATAATTTTGTAACTTCTGTTCGAGGACTCTTCAATACCCAGAGACGCAAGGCGAAAGCATTTGTCATAAGAACTATGAGAGCTGAAGCAGAAAATGACTTCAACGGGAGTGGAGTGACAGTGATGTTGAATTTTCTCCTTTTGCCAGGCAGTTAACTATAACAAAAGCTAAGAGGCTCATCAGACGGCATACTAAGAAATTTCGTCCAAGTTCTCAAAGAGGTTAGTAGAAACCATCAACGCTTCTCACATATCTTGAAATATTCCAAGCCTTTTATCTATTTCCAGTCAATCAGAACTAAGTCGTATACATCTTATGGATATAAGAACTGTTAATCGCTTTGTAGAACATCTTAACTCTGTTATAAGGTGATCATTTAATTTTAAAGATAAGGACCCTAGTGGTAGTGGATTTGTGGTATAAGTTCAGTGTAATTTTGTTCTCAGTCTGTTCATTTCCTCCTCGACTCTGCTTTCTGACTTGTTTTCTTTCTTAGGTTTAACGTCCCAACAAAGAGAGTCACTTCCATTATCTGTAAAAGATCTAGAGACCGATGCATCTGAAAGTTCTTATTCAAGCGAATCTTCACCGTACGAAGAATTTTCCGGATACAAATCATTTTGTCCAGACATTGAAAAGAATAGATGTACCCTAAGCCAGTGCTGCCAAGTGACAAGTTTCATTTGTAACAAAATATTATAAAAGAGAAGATTTAGACAACAAAAGAAGGGAAAGTTGCTTGGATATCTTGTGCATATGACTTAGTTTTGGTTTCTGATCATGCTTTGTCATTGGTTTCTTTTGCTTTGTTTTGTCCGGAGAATCCTTTCGTTTCTTTCAGCTAATGTCTCAAGGGGAAGTTATTGTGGGAGCCAAACAACCAAATTTGTAAAAAGTAACTTTTCGGGGAAACAAAGTTTCTAAGTTTAATCACACAAACACGAAAAAGAAAAACAACAAAGATGAATAAGTTGCTAGATGCATGTTTGTTGATTAAGTTATAAAAAAGTTGTACAATATCAAATTGATTTATAAAAACATGTCGTGGTCTATTGGTGTTTGATGTTGTTAATGCTGTATAAGGCACAGGGATCGATCTTCCGTTAGGTCATATTTTGTCTTCCAAGCACCGTATCCTAGTGGTTAAGGTTTAATGGCTTCCACTAAGCCTGGGCATTTCCTGTTCAGTTCGGTTTAGTTCGGGTATTTCGGGTATTGGATAGTTCGGGTAGGGGATTATAGGATCCATTTACTACTTGACATATTTTCGGTTCGGTTCGGTTCGGATAGTGATACGCCCAATTTAGGGAATGTTCACTCAACCAAGCTGTTGATATTCCCGAACTTCGATTGTTATTTGATATGACGCACAAATCCAACAAAGGAAGGCGTTTACTTGGATATTATGCACCAAGAAACTAAGAAATGTTCTAAGCAAAGAACTAAGAGATAAATTCATAAAAGGTTGAAAGAAAATCGATTTCCTTGATTATGAGAAGAATTTACATATTTATACTAGATGTGATCAAAGAGAAGACATAGAGAATTGTGGAAAAACACATCTTGGAAATATAAATTTGACTTTAGAAGTTTGAAAGACATAAAGAAAATTCTTGGTTCACAAAATGGTCAAGGTGACCATTCGCCTCCTGTCCAGGTTCATCCGTACCAGCTGATTCCATGGCGGTAAGGATCAGGACGGGAGAAGGACGATCCGGACGGTCTGCCAAGTACCCTTCACGAACGAGTTGTGTCCCAACATGGGTTAAGTCTTCAGAAAGCTTGAGGATCCTTGCCTTAGAGAAATGGACGAGAGAGAAGTCCATCATGGGATCGAACACGGAGGCAAGGTTGTTGGTACCATCTTCGGGATGTGCGGTACGGACCAAATGGGCCAAAAGTAAGAAGATGCGGTCGTCTTCGGATTCTTCGCGTTCCAAGTTGATTCTGGCTTGACCATCAGTCTTAGCTTGGCGAGTTGGACGAGAAAGAACGTCTGTGGTACAGTCAGTTCAGTCGTCTGGACGTGGTTCCAGCCTTAGCTCCACTCCGGACGTACGCGGGTCGATGCGGTACACGGCACGATCAGTCTGATCGGTACGGTCGGACGGACGAACCTTGTTTGAACTGCTCTGAACGGCCTGATCTCCATTCTGGTCTGGTTCCATGTACTGATCCAGTGCTGAGGCGCATCAGATAGTTTCAGGTTTGGTTCGGTTCGGATAGTAAAACTAGGAACAGAAAAATACCCAAAAAAATTTGGTTCTCATTTGGTTTCGCTTTCAGTTCTGGTAGTTCGGATAGTTCGGATAAAATATCGGTTATTTAGGGTAAAATATAAAAAAATTAGGATGATTTAGAAAATTTTTGCCGATATTTCAGATTACTTTGGATATTTCGGAGAATACTATCTGGATAGTTTCAGATAATACTATCCGAATAGTTTTGGATACTTTCGGGTAGTTCAGATACTTTATAATAATTTAGTTATTTTCAAATAAATTTTTGGTACTTTTCATAAAATTTAAAATTATAAATATATATTTAGCTATGTTATATGTATATACAATTAATATTCTTATATATATATTCGGATACCCGTTCCGTTCTCGGTTTGGTTCCAGTTCGGTTCAGTTATTTCGAATATAGAAATATAAGAACCGTTCAGATATTTGAAGGTCTCGGTCCGGTTCCGGTTTTGGGTATTTCGGTTTGGTTCTAGTTCGGTTCTTTGGTTCCGTTTTTTTTTCCCATGCCTAGCTTCTACACCCAGGTCTACGGTTCGAATCCCAAGCTAAGCAATTTTTTTCATATTGCATTTTACAGGAGTTTCATGTTTCAATTCCGTAGAAAACGATTTATTAAACAATTATGCAAACTACAGAAGAAAGTCTTACGAGAGATCTTAAACATGGTGCAAGTAAATCTGGTCAAGCGTAGATTTTCATAGGACGGTTCAAGTGATGCAGTTAGTGTACATCCCCATAAGGCATGTAGTATTGTCGGTTGTCGAACCGTCTAAGTAATCTTTCTCATAATTGTAATATCATAATGAATCAGCGTTAAAAAGAAGTCAAGTTGTCTAAACAATAAGGAACAAAAAACAAAGCAAAGAAAATCGCCTAATACTTGGTTCAGTAGACTAACCACACCTCCTAAAGCTAATGGCGATCACTTCGGTATTTTCATTTCAGGAGCGGCCTTGGAAATCTCATGCTTGTTTATATAGCTTCTCTAAGTAGTCTATGCCCTGATTCTCTTGAAGATTTATGTTTATGTTCTTTCCTTTTCCTTCTTGTTTTCCTTTTCATTTTCTCTATCCATTTATCCGATACCGACGAATCCTAATCCGTTTGTGACTCCGTTCCAGCTCGTGTCCACCTGATCAGCTCCAGCCCCAAGGCGTTCATGATCCTAGACGAACTCAGCTCCATCATACATCAAGGACAGCTCGCGATCCGACAGCAACAGCTCCCGTTCGCATCAGAGCCGCTCGCGATCCGATAGAAGTAGCTCGCGTCCCAGCCAGCTCGTGTCCCGATCGTGTCTAAGCTCGAGGTTCATTCTTGGTGGTCCGGTTTCAACAAACAACTAAACTAAAGGTATTTCGAATTCTAAGAACATAATGAATCGAATTTGGTTGATTGTAAAGAATGAAACCCTAAAAGATAATCTCTAAGATGAAAGCCATAGGATAATAGATCAATCCCTAAGCGAGTAAATCGAAGCTCTATGAGTTCGATCCCCAAACCCTAAAAATAGAGATTGATCCATTGATCAATTAAAATCAGAACCTTAAAGGTTTTGAATCTCAAATCAAATCCCTTTGATCTAAGATCAAATTTTCGAAATCCCTAAACCCTAATTCGAAAGCTATTGATTAATTAAAATTGATTGATTGATTAATTGAGATTGAATTTGATCATCCTGAAATTGAAATTGCTTGTTAATAAAATCGAAACACCAAAACCCTAATTCTGAAAATCGATTTTGATTGTTTGAAATTGAACATTGATTGGTTGATTTGATCACCTAGAACTATTGTTAGGATTGTTCAAGCTCGAATCTGATTGTTTGGCTTGTTTAAACTAAAACCCTAATGACCTAGTTTAGATTATTTTAAAATCGAAATCTGAAACTACATATTAGGTTAAACTGTTCTAGACTTGTTCATACTCGTGGCCGTGTGGCCTTGTTGCATTCATACCATAACTTAATCACATTGATTGATTGGAATTACACTTAGAACTTATTCTAGGAATGATGTTGAATTGAATCAAATAGCGGTGTGACTTGATCTTTGCTTGGCCGATAGGTTTGCTTGTTTTGATTGCATCATGAACTGATAGAAACAAATCATGTTAGGATTGCAATTACACGACAAACTAAATGCATAAAAACGAACTAGTTTGCATCCATGGCCGTGCGGCTTGCTCATTGGCCGTGAGGCATAGATCTTGGCTGTGAAGGCTTGTTTGATTGTTTGAACATAAAACCCTAATCGTTTAAACATTAAAAACTATTCCTAAAGATCTAAATATATTAATCTATAACTTCAGATGTCGAAAATCAACAACCTTGATTTCGCTGCCCTAAATCTTTCTAGAGACAATTACCTTCAGTGGGCGCTCGATGCTAAGATCATCTTGAAATCCAAGGGTCTCGGTGAATGTATCACCGAGAACAATAATGCCAATGAAAAGGATCGTTACAGAGCCATCTTGATCATTCGTCATCATCTAGCTGAGAGTCTCAAGGATCAATATCTAACCATTGAGAATCCACTAGATCTTTGGACTGAATTGAAATCGAGATATGATCACCAGAAAACGGTGATCTTACCATAAGCTTGGTTCGATTGGACGAATCTGAGGATCCAAGACTATAAGTCTGTGGACGAATATAAATCTGCAATGTTTAAGATTGTTTCTAAAATGAAACTGTGTGGTGAAAGTATTACGGAACAGGATATGCTTGAGAAAACCTTTTCCACTTTCCATGCAAGCAATGTGCTGTTACAACAATAGTACTGAGAGAAAGGTTTCAAAACCTATGCTAATCTTATTTCTTGTCTCTTGCTCGCTGAGCAGAACAATGAATTACTGATGAGAAACAGTCAGATGAGACCACTTAGATCAGCTCCACTACCTGATGCACACGCTACAGAGGACAATAAAGAGTCCAACCATGTCCAAGGAAACGGCCAGCATGGCCGTGGTCGAGAAAAATCGAACGGACGTGGCCGCGGTCGAAGATCCTTTGGCCGCGGTCGAGGAAATGGACGGGACCGTGGCTCATTTGGACGAGGCCATGGTCGTGGCCGTGGATCTTCTTTCAAACCCCAACACTCGACTAAATCAGAGAAATACGTGTGCCATAGATGTGGAATGAGCAATCATTGGGCTAAGACTTGTAGGAATCTCAAGCATCTAGTTGTCTTATATCAAGAGAGCTTGAAAGGAAAGAATCCTGAAGCCCATATGACTTACCAAGATGATGAAAACGACTTCAATCATGAGAATGACGATCTTATGGATTATGAAACTTCAGATTTTCTAAAAAAAAAAAACTGAAGATTGATTTCGACATTTGTAATCTAAATTCTATGTTCTTTGTTTTGGTGTTTTTCATTTCTATGTTTTCATTTTTTCGAACTTGTTTTATTAAAACTTAATAAAAGGAATGAATGATTTTATTAAAAAAATGCCAATATGAGTTTATAAATTGCGGGTATGGTACACATTAAGGTCTATGGCCAGATATGTATAAGGGAAAGCGTTTAGATGCTTTATATTCACCTAGAGAAACCCATTGAGATTATAAAATATAGAGATATAAGAATGGTTTCCACAATGATACAATGGGCAAAAGGAAACAGCAGTTCCTTCAGAGTTATGAAATCGCCCAAGGCCATATTAAGTCCTAAAAACTATATCTGCATTCCCTATTGATCTAGACTATGCCAAGATCAGTATGATAGAGGCAAAAGTCATGGTAACCAGAATGGTTTACCCACAAAATTATACACTTAATGGCATGACCGGATTGGCCATCCTGGTCCAAAACATGATGCGAAATTGATATTAGAAAAGGCACAAAGAGTTATCCCATAAAATCTCACATGTGTAGCATGAACACAAGGGAAACTCATTAGGCCATGATGTCCCAAAGCACTTAAATATTACAGTATGTCCATGAGGAGGCAGTGAGGACAAATCCTCACATGTCCATACTATATATAGCTTTTTTTTTGTGCATCATACTATATATAGCTTGGCTGAATCCTTTTATAAATCTATATTGGCCATTACCCATAGGTCCAAACTCTCAGTCCAAGGCTTGGGGACACACGAATTTACATGCACCTTAACTAATAAGCATCAGACCATTTAAGTGAGCATAGATATTCTCATCTCAAATTTATTACGGATCATGAGCCAGACATATACCATCTTGAGATATTTGGATAAGCCACCACAAATATATGTGCCGTCTAAGATGGGTCCTTAGAAGAGGATGAGGATGGGGATATATGTTGGATATGAATCTCCCACAAATAATGAAGTACCTTGAGCCAAATATGGGTGATCTATTTAGTAGCCAAGAACACGGATTGCAAAGTTTAAATGGATCCGACTATCCAACATTAGGGGAAAAAAAATAATAAGCTGGTAAGAGAAACATAATGGCATCGACCATCATTGTCTTGGCAAGATCCTCAGACTAAAGAATGTGAAATAGACGTCCAAATATTATACATTTACAAAACTAGCTAATCAAATGTCAGACACATTTGCTGACCCGAAAAATGACTAAGTCATATATAAACCAGCTTGTAAAGCACCAACTAAATTGATGTCCAAGAGAGACACAGTCAAGTTGCTACAGAGTCTATACAAGATAGACCAATAAGTTCCAAAGATAAGAATCCTCGAAAACAAAAAAGAAAGGTGCATAGAATGATAAAACAAATCCGAGGTCAAGGAAACCATTCCAGACATAGAGATAAGGCCAGCCGGCTCTAAAGTACAGGTATCAAACAATGTAGCTTGGGACGCCAAGCTGCAAAGTATTAAAGGTCCTGATAATAATGAATCTCAATCGATTATATCATGTTTGGAACATAATGAAACACAATAAGGAATGTCGACATAAGATGATACAAGGTAGCACTTGAATTTATGAATATAAGCGAGGATCATGAACCCACGTCAATATAAGAGTGCGCACTCGTAGAACATATTGAATGGAAACGTGGGGTTAAATAGTTTAAAGAAGAAAGGCGTATTTGACCATATGATTAAGACGCCATATGATGTTAAAACCAGTGGATATAAATGGATCTTGTGAGGAATATAAATCGTGAGATATAAAACTGATGTTGCACAAGGATTCTCACAAAGACCAGTAATAGATTATGAGGAGATATACTCCCATGTGGTGGATGCAACTACTTTTAAGATTTCTCATAAGTCTGACTATATAAGAGAGAAAATTAGACTTGCAGCAAACTGATGTAGTGACTGCATATTTATATGGTCCACTGGATAATGAAAGTACTAGAGGGTATTGAGCTGAATGTACAACAAGTTCTTGAGAACAATATTGATAATCATCGAAATATATGATCTGAATATCCTAGGAACCTCTGGATACAATTTTCCAAACGGTTGAATACCTTAAG
This sequence comes from Brassica napus, assembly GCF_020379485.1. NCBI lineage: Eukaryota > Viridiplantae > Streptophyta > Magnoliopsida > Brassicales > Brassicaceae > Brassica > Brassica napus. The sequence goes on along the minus strand of NC_063451.1, from coordinate 7,613,638 downwards.
AAAGAATTCGAGATGAAAGATCTCGAGAAAACAAAATTCTGTTTGGGATTACAACTTGAGTACATAAATGATGGGATCCTTGTGCATCAGATAACATACACTGAAAAGGTACTCAAGAGATTCAATATGGCCGATTGCCATTCTCTGACCAGTCCCATGGTCGTGAGGTCTCTCGGCCTGGACACTGACCCATTACGTCCCAAGATGGACGATGAAGATGACCTAGGTCCCGAAATGGCATATCGCAGTGCCATAGGAGCTTTAATTTACTTGGCAACTCACACACGGCCTGATATAAGCTTTGCCGTGAACCTACTATCTAGGTTTAGCTCCTGTCCGACCCAGAGGCATTGGAATGGGATCAAACATGTTCTTCGTTACCTGCAAGGAACGAAAGACTTGGGTCTATATTATACTAACCATAACAAAGATAGTTTAGTTGGCTTTGCTGATGCTGGTTATTTATCAGATCCACATCAAGCTCGATCACAGACAGGATATGTCTTTACACAAGGAGGTACGGCTATATCATGGCATTCCATGAAACAAACCATCGCGGTCACTTCATCTAATCACTCGGAAATCTTGGCAATACATGAGGCCAGCTGCGAGTGTGTTTGGTTGAGGTCGATGATCCAACACGTCCGAGCTGATTGCGGGATGACCGAGTGCAAAAGCCAACTATGATGTATGAGGACAATGCTGCATGCATTGCTCAGCTCAAGGAAGGTTACATAAAAGGTGATAGGACGAAGCACATATTGCCTAAGTTCTTCTTTACTCATGAGCTTCAGAAAGCTGGTGAGGGCCAGGTTGTCCAAGTACGATCCAGTGACAATTCAGCTGACCTATTCACCAAGGCACTTCCTACCTGCACGTTCAGGAAGCTCACGCATCAGATTGGGATGCGTAGGCTGAAGGACCTCCACTGAGGTTCACATCAGGGGGAGTAGTACGTGTTGTACTCTTTTTCCTTCATCATGGTTTTGTCCCACTGAGTTTTCCTGATAAGGTTTTAATGAGGCAACATTAAGCGTATTACAATCCCTGTATGGTTATGGCATCCAAGGAGGAGTGTTATAAATCAATTGGTGGATGTCCATAACCGGCCCGGTCCATAATCGGCCCGGTCCATAATCGGCCCATACACTTAGAGAGAGAGACAGTCCAACCCTAGAGAGAGAGAGGCGGCTACAACTTGCATATTTCCTAATTCGTTTCATATTATTGTATTTCCATTTATCTCTCTTGTAACCCCTATATAAAGGAAACACTTATTCATTAATAATATAAAGAAACTTACGGTTCTAAATCCTTAAGTTTACAACGAGAAAAACCAAAATAACTCGATGTGTGGTTTATCGTTAACGTTGTTAAGTATATAGATTTAAATGGATACTTGATAGTATAATAGACATTTGATAGTATAATAGACTATGTCTCTTCCATTTTGATTGTTACACATAATGGTGTGTACAGCTAGGCATGGGACGGATCGGATATACGGACAACTTTAAGGTATCCGGATCCGGATCCTTATCCGGCGGATCCATAATTTTACTATCCTTATCCGGATTCGGGGTTCTCGGATATCCGGGTGGCGGATATCCTTCTAAAAATTGTAATATCCGGATCCAGATTTGGATCCTTAAAATAAATAAATAAATAATATTAATATATATATAAATATTAAAAATAATTTAAAAATAAAAAATATATAATGTTTTTAATGATTTCAATGTATAATATTAAAAAATTTGCATAAAAATTTACGTATACTATTATAAAAATGAAAATATATTAAAAAGTTAGTTTTTATATATAAATATTACTATTTTTTAAATAGTTATTAATAAAACTTACGGATCCGGATATCCGGACTAAAAAATCAAGATATCCTGATCCGGCTTTGACGGATCCAACATTTTACTATCCGGATCCGGATTCGGCCCCTCCGGATATCCGGATTTTCGGATCGGATCTGGATCGAATCTCAGATCGAATCCGGATCTCGGATAAAAGTCCCAGGACTTTGTACAGCCAATCATAATTACTATTAGTCAAATGATATAGAGATTCTCTCATCAAAAAAGTCGTGGACATACTAACAATGAATCTTTGAAAACATACCTTGATTATTTCTGTGTAACAATCGATTATCATTTCCACTAGAAGAACGTTAAACAGTGGAGGATCGAGGTTTTGTTTTCTTACGTTTTAGGTTTAGAATTAGATATTAGCCCGCGCTATTGCGCGGGTTCCTTAATTCTTTTGATGCATATTGTAAAACAAAATCATATACTTTTTGTTAGAAAACAAATCAACTAAATTTACATACATAGTCAATACTTGAGTTACATGTACTAACTCAGGTAATGTTAGGCATGACTTTTTGGAATTATAGTGATGACTAAACACATCAGAAACAACAAATGATTAGATTTATTATCATCTAAACATAAAAAATCATTTTTCTTTTTACTTTTAAATCAAAGTTCTGCAACTGATCAATAGTACATATAGCCATATTCATTTTCCAAGAACGAAGACTTTGAAAGAGTTACATATGAAAGTATATTCTATGAATAAATTATATTGGCTCAAAGAAAAAGAAAAGAGAATCCACCTCAAAAATAATATATATAAATAAAAATTTCTATACTTCTTATTAACTTCATTGTTGACAATGCGTTCATTTTTATAAAGACAATGCTTTTATTTCTATTAGTATTTGAAGAATGAAGCTTGAGGAAACTCAATTGAAATTTTTGTGAATTATGCGAAAAGAGAGTATCAAGTTGTGAAGAAGAGAAAATTCAATCACGATAAAAAGTAATTATAAACCTGTATCGATTTCTTTCCTCACTCAAAACCTAAAAGATGATTAAAAAGGTGAAACTATGAAAAGAGAGAGATAGAGAGGGAGAGGAAATAAACAAAGCAAAATGATAGGTTAAAAATTATATAGAAGATAAACAGTTTGAATCGTGAGCATGACAGTTATATAAATGACATGATTCACTTTAAACGTGGTGGTAATGCTTGAGAAAATTTTGGGCTTTGAAATTTTACGGTTTTAAAAATTATGGATCGTAATATTTTTTTTGATTAGAGAATTTTACTTTAACCTTTAGTTTTTTGTTTAATTAATTTTTTTTTTAAATATAAACCAAATGGCAAAATATAATTGGATGAGTGACTTGTGCTTTAGTATATAAGGGATGAATTTGATTTTTTATTAATAAAACTTTTACCAGTGACATTTTTGTTAATGTTTGGTTTGTGAAATGTTGATGTGTTTGTAAAAGGATGATAACAATTTTACCATAGAACAGTCCACCTCATTTTAATATAAATGATACTCGACAAATATTGTTATTGATGCTCTACTGTTCGATTCGGTGTTCAGTAGTATGCTACTGTACTGCAGAAGAAGCCGTATGCTTTTGCTAAACTGTTTAATAAGAGAATTAGTAAAACAATATGAGTATGCTATTTAAAATTATTATAAAAATTAATATATAATATATAATATATTTATTTTTAATGAATATATTTCTAATATATATAAAAATATATTAACATATAAAATTAAAAAGATATATAATTAATTTATTTTATTTAATAATTTTAAAATTATGCTTATATCGAAAAATATTATTTTAAAATAAATTTTATAATTAAAATATCTATTTTTAAAAATAATATTTCACATTTAAAATAAATTAAATTTATTTTAGAAATTAAAATTTTATTTTACAGATATAAAAATAATTTTATGGTATTATTAAATAAAATAAATGAATTAATTATATATTTTCATTAATTTTATAAATTATAAATGCAAATGCTCTTGTAAAAACTTCATATGAGAACATTGGCCAGAAAGCATTTGAAGAGCATTAGCATTTAGTAAATGTTTCTCTAAATGTTTTACTAACAATTGTTGATTGGATAATGTTAGCATAATGTTAATGCTAATGTTCTACCAATCAAGACCCCAGTTTAAAGGTGAGTAAACATAATTCCAACAATTTTTTCACGCTTATATTTCGTAGTTGAACCTTTTGATTTTTAAATTATAAAATTTTCAAAATTTGTTAAATATTTATTATTTAAAATTATGAGAAATAAATATTAACACCACATTTAAACTAGTATTTTAGAAATCATAAAAGAACATAATATAAACTCAAATATACATTTAAAAGAACATAACACACATGATTGTGTTAATTTCTAAATTAATTAAATTCAGAAAATGATAAACTCATCCTAATCAACCACGTTCACAACAACCATTCAATCTCACTCTTAGAACATATATAGGCAAAAAAAAAAAAAACTTTCCACAATATATAAGAAACGCTTTTTGTATGCCAGTTAATGCAAATCAAAACTATACTAAAAGGAGCATATTAAGCTCTCTAAGGGCGTCCACGTCAGACTGGAAATTCAACCAGTAGGATTGCAGCATTTTTTCACGTCATTTAATAGTTACTTTGGTTTGGGCTTTTGTGATTTTCGATCTGTAATTTGGTCTTTTGTTATTTTCTGTCGGTAGGCTATAGCCCATATTTTGCAACTGATTTTGTTCTTCACCATGAACTGCTCTCTTCCACTTATCGTAACTTTCGGGATTTTATTTTTCATTAATGTTGGGATTCTTCTGATCCGTTAGGCTCTCTTTGTTATCCCCTTTCTTCCACTTCGTAACATACAGCTTCTCCACCATAAAAAACGATAAATATCTTATTCAATTCAGAAACCACACTCAGACAATGCTCTTTTGCACTTCCCAAACTTTCTATATATTTTCCCCAAAAAAAAAAAGGGATGACACGAATAATCTCAATCTTTTAAGAACTACTGAAGAAGTACATAGAAGCCAAAAAAGAATTCAAAGGAAATAGAGAAGCCAACGAAAACTCCAAAGGTCTTTTCCACTTTTAATTTGGTTTATAGTTTTTACTGTTACAGTAAACTCCAATCGGCCTCTTCCCCTTGCAGATTTTCCGACGTAGCCAAACCTCCCCAGCGACCACTATCTGTTCCGCCCACAGATGGGCCAATTATCTTAGACTTCAGTTTCACCACCGAGCCTCTACCGCACTGCCACTTTGTTTTCTTTGCGACCATCTGTTCCCATTGACATCAATTTTTATCATGGTTTTTCTCAGTCCTTAACCAACATATTCTCTCAGTTGTTTATCACTATGTAATCTGATTGTCCGAAATCTAAGAGGTTTTAGGAGCCGATTCGCATTTCTATGGAACCAGAATAGCATTTGAAGCTAGGGTCTCTAAACCACCCCAATTTGGTTAAAGAAGCTCTGAAGCTTTTGGCTAGAGCTTTGACTCTCTTCGAGATAGTTTTCCGAATTTGACGCTACCTCTCTTGGTTTGGTTTTGATTCTTTTTTGGCAGGAGGAAGGAGCGAGTCCCCTTGCACCAAATTTACGTGCTAAAATGGATGAGATCATCCTGCAAACTTATATCTTGGAGCTTCTTAGTTTACTGTTCGGTTATGATCCCGCAAACTTATGTATCTCACCCTTGCAGAGCTCAACCAATGCTGTTGATATCTGATCCTCAGGTCAAATTCTCAACTATCTCATGTTACCCTCTTAATTGTTACGGTTCTCTTACTGATTACAGATAATTGAGTTTCTATGTAAGGCAAAAGTAACTGGTATCCATGCATATAAAGGTTGGTGTTACATTGGTTGCTCTAGCGAGAGATTTCTTCTTTCACATTCATCGTATGTGATAAATCTGTCCTAAGGTAACAATCCTTAAGCTGGCTCTGCAATACTACAATACTTTCATGTGTCTATTCCTTGCCTATAGGTATCATGTGGAGCTATGTGTATCAGACGAGCTGGATGAGGCTGTCTTTGTCGCTTTTGATATGGAGATGGAAAAGTTGGCAAACATTCAAGCTGCTGAAGCTGCACAAATTTTGGTTAAGATTTCCTTATTCTACCATATGCATCAAACTAATGCTCCAACTTATATGTAGCTTTATTGAAAATATGTTTCTGTATATGCAGGGTGCATGTGTGAATGCTCATGTGGACAACGAACTACCCCACTTTGTAGCTTGATATTATAGGCAAAACCTACACTTTTCCAGCTCAAGCTATGGGAGTTTAATTTCACTTCCAAGCACCAAACCTTCACCGTTTCCCGTATCATTTCTTAGGAACAGCGTGCACCACTCCAAGAATTTGTCATACAAGTTGGTACCTTTATACTGATTTAACATATACTATATTTTCATGTTTAGTACTGCGATATAACCCAGGTTCTTATAATGATATGCCTGTAGAGAAACCAGTAGCACCATAGCGCTCAACTGGTGAGCAAAACACTGTTGTAGAGGTATCACGTTGTGCGACAGCAAAAGTCCGAGAGACTACAAGTGACGACCCTCAACTATCCTCATCTGCTGTACCAGCAAGCGTTCGTCATGCAGCAAACAAGTCGAAGCTTGATCCAAATGAGAGTGGATAAAGAAGGCACACAAGACATAGCTCCACGTGACAAGGAAAGTCCACCTCTGTTTGCTTGAAATAATCTTATAAGGTCACTTTCTATTTTACATTATTAAACTAAATGTAGTGGTGGAACTTTGAGTTATTATTGCAAATTTATTTCCTCAAATGGCTTTCTCTTTGTTTTAAGACGTAGAGTGTGACACCCGTCACCTCCTATATGGAGGACAGCGTGTCACCCCCGACGCGTCATCATACAACAATGTGATACCCGTCTCCCTGACACTAAGGACGACGGGCCACCAACAATATCCCGTAATATAAAAGCCCATAAACCCGACAACTCTCACCCATGCCCAAATAAAATCTGAAAGAAAAGTCCAGTAGCACCAAGTCCGTCCAAATATCACATACTTGTTTGTCTCACCTGAAAGGGGGAAGAGTGAGGGGTGAGCGACAGGGGAATCGCTCAGTGAGGTATGGGATGCCACCCCGAAGTCCATGGACCCGGACATAGCACTCCGAATAAATATAATTTAATTCTAATGCATGTCAAACACAGTACCTAAAGTACTCAAGCAACAAACAATGGTCCTAGCGAGGTGCACACTCGCCGCCCACTAACAGGCCAAAACACTACCGAAAAGGTGCTCGGTTCATACACACACCGAAAAAGTGCTCGGTAACACACGCCCGTAGACGATTTATCGACACTTCCAGTCTACGGCTCAACCGGTCGACTAAAGTTGGCCGTGACCTCCATACAATCCGGCATACAGCAGTCCGACTCTGTATCCGTCTCCAAACAAAAACAATCCTAGCTAAGAATTTACATTAAGTGAAACAATCAATGTTGAATCCTCTAACCCCCTAGTTCCGGTTTATGCAAAGAACCTAAAACTAAACAAGCAATGATAGACTCGATTTCACACAGACGGAACACATTAGAAATAAATTATACTTATTCGAGGTCCTAAGCCGAATAAGAGGAGTTCGGGAATAGACCCTCACCTTAGCAATAAGAAGTGGTATCTATGAACTCCAGCTGCTCAAATGGACTCCAAATCTGAAATCAGATCGAAATTTCGAGTCAGAAAGCCTTTCGAACGGTTTAAAACGGGTATTTACGGAAAAGTCAACCCGTTGGTCAAAGATTAATTATTTAATTAATTAATTAATTAATTAATTAATCCGGTTTTCCCTAACCGATTTCCAATTGATTTTAACCGACCGGTTTAACCTAACCAAATCGAAATCGATTTAAACCGGTCAAACCAATCGGTTAACCGAGTCAACCGAGTTGACTCACTGAGTTGACTTGGCCGAGTTGACCGAGTCGCCGGCGAGTCACCGGTGTCGGTCACCGGCGGCGACGGCGGATATTCCGGCGGCAGGGGACGGTGGTCCGGCGGTGGCAGAGGCGAAACTTCCGGAGGCGCGTGCGGCTTCGTCCGGACTCCGATTGAGGCGTTTTTGGTGGCTATGGATTCGTCTCGACAAGAGGAACACGATGGTGGTCTTGGATTCACGAGATTCATCACGGTTATAAAGTTATGGTCGATTTACTAAAACGGCCGAAACTTAACTCAAAAACATGGCGGTTTTCGATTACCTTTGGTTGCGGATGATGGTGGTGACGAGCTTGACGACGTCCTGGCGTGTGGTGGCTCCGGCGACGAGCTCAGGTGAGCTTTCTCCCTTCTTCTTCTTCTTCTCTCTCTCTTTCTCTCTCTCTCTCTCTCTCTCTCTCTCTCTCTCTCTCTCTCTCTCTTTCTTAATTTTAAAGAAGATGGAGGTGGTGGGGAAGAAGGTGGAGATGGTGGAGAAGAAGTTGGAAGTGGTGGGGTTGGAGAAAGAAGTGGAGATGGTGGGAGTGGTGGGTCATTACAATTCTCCCCCACTTATAAGGAATTCGTCCCCGAATTCATGTCATAAGCTGACGTGCCCAATGTCATCATAGCAAAACCTCGAATACTAATCTTCGCTCGACCTTTCAGGTTTCCTCCTGGGTCTTATCTCCCTCCCAATGAACTCGGACAAACACAGTCGATATTCCCCGAACTGTCTTCTCATGATGATCCAAAATCTCCAATAGATGATAAGGTTCATAAAATCTTTATGAACTCACTTGATGTCTACTGCAAAATAGTTATAGCGCCTTCTCAACTTTTGCAATGCTGTCATATGAACCAAGTACTAGAAGGCTGATATACTGCTGATAAAGTAACTGCAAGCAATTAATCCAATCCACTCCAGCGAAGGATACAATTCCATGTGTCTCGGTTTAAGCTCCTTTATCTTCTGAGTCTTAGGTCCCTCCTGAAATGTCCTTATTTTCAGGTATATTAGGTGCTCATATGTAGCTCCAAATCCTTACGGTGCTTAGCTGCATAAATTCTCTGACGTCATGGGCTTCCGAAAGCCAATCCTTGAGCATGTCCTCTGCTCTACCGTCTCTTAAACCATTAATAGTTCTAACTCATATTGCTACCCCACTTTGGTCCAACAAAGTGGTATACTATAGGGTCTACCATAAATAACCCTCGTATAGTAAAATTTTTTTTTTTTTTTTTTTTTCTCAATACTCAAAAGATAGTTGTCGATGTAGGCAAACTCTGGTAAAGGTAGATGCTTTCCGAAATTTCATCCCACGCAATCTCTGAACATATCATTTAAGTTCTGAGTAGTCCTCTCTGTCTGACAATATGTCAACGGGTGATAAGATGTACTCATATGATCTTTGTCCCAAGTGCCTTCCGAAAGGCTCTCTGAAATGTAGATGTGAACTTCGATTCCCAATCCGATACAATGTTGACATCCATGAAACTTCCCAAACTCAATAATGTAGGTTTGCTCCAATTGATTAGCCCTGATTATCTTCTTAATTACTTAGGAAATGGGCTGACTTGGTAAGTCTATCCATGACTACCCATGTGGCATCCTTTCCACATATGGTGATTTAAAATCCAATAACAATGTCCATAATCACCATGCCTCATTTCCATTCCGGCAAAAGCAAGCTTAAAATAACATGATAGATAACTGATCCTCTGTCATTGCCATATAACATGTCTGGCACTGCGACGCAATGTAATTACAAACATCTTCATACTACACCAATTATAGTTAACTCTTCATATCTTTGTACCCTTTGGTCTTCCCGATGCGTAGAGAAACACGAGTGATATGTTTGTTGTAAGATTCCTTTTCTTAACAACTTATCGTCCAACACACAAACTCGGTTTCAGTACAAGTATATCCTGCTCAAAGATGTATGATATCCAATACTCCCAATCTCGATCTGTTCAACCAATCCATAATGCTAACTTGTGCTTGTGTATCCTCCATAGCAAAACTGCCTGCTACAAACTCAATCCAACTGCACTATCCAAGTACAAGTTTTTAATAAATGAAGATAAATTTCACATTCTAATAATCCCAGAGAATCTGAACTTCCTTCCCGTACAATTACGATCTCCAAAACTATAACGCAAATACCACTACAGCCTCTCTGGCATGATGCATATGAATGACTTAATCCTCATACCTTAATTTAAATCCAATCCAGTATCTGACACATCACAGTAAGCCTCAGCCTCAGTAGAACCCAAAACTGGTGTCTTCATTAGTTGTGCTTCAATTCAGTGAAACTCCTCGAACAAAATCTATCCAGCCACACTTTACGTCTTTACATGTAGACCGCGTCTTTAACATTACTATACCGGTGAAACCCTTGATGAACTTCCAGTAGTACACTATTAACCCAAAAAGAACGGCAGATCTTTGTAGCGCTCTTAGGTTTCGACCTTCCCGAAACGGTATTAATCTTCTTTGGATCCATCAAAATTCTGCTTCCAAAACCATGTCAGCCAAAAATACAACATTCCTCTGCCAGAAGCTACACTTCCTCAACTTAGCGAACAACTGATGCTCTCCAGGCTTATCCAACGCAATCCGCGAAATGCTCACAAATCTCCTTTCTTCTCCAAAATAAATCAGGATGTCATCGATGAATACAATCGCACACCTATCCAAATGTTCATGAAAACGTCATTCATATCTTCATGAATGCAACAGTGCCTTTGTCGACCCAAATGGTATCACTGCGTCCCATAATATCCATAATGTATACAAAAATTTACATTCAGTAGATACTCTTCAAATATAGTAATCTGATGGTGTTCTGATGCCATGTCAACCTTCAAGAACTATAAACTTCCTGTAAATAATCCAATAATTCATCAATGCGCGGAAGCGATACTTATCTTTAATGGTCACTTTGTTCAGACCTTTGTAGTCGATACAAAATTGAAACTCCCACCTTTCTTCTTTACAACAACAATGATGATGTTCCCCACGGTAAAGTATCCGGTCTGATAAAACCCTTGTCTGATGAATCTTCAACATGCTCTTTCAGCTTTGTCATCTCTGTTGGTGCTAATCGGTATAAAACTTGTGAAACTGGTGTTGTTTGCTCCAAACAAATCGCAAGAGTTTCTCATGTGTCATGTGGTGGCCTTTCCAAAGGTCACAAATATATCCTCATACTCTGCAATAACCGGAAGATCCTGCAGCTCATGTTGTCCATCATCCTTAACCATCGAGATGGTAGTCAAAAATCTATATATCCTTGTATCCCATAACTCCTCAGTATGTAGCATGCATGCACTAACAACTTCCATCTGCTCCAGCAATCGGAACTCTTGCCCTCAGGCAATCCAACACTACTTGATGCCGTGACAGTCAATCCATCCCAAGGATAACATCGTAAAAACGTAGCTCCATCTCTGATGAATATCCGAACAAATCGGCCCTCCAAGCATAACTGGTACACTGCGATGGATATAAATAGCTCCCAATGTCCTATGTCAGTTGTCCAAACTGACACATCTCTGAAACGATCAACACTGCCAAAATTGGTAAACATACCAAAGTGTAACTCCAACACCCACACAACGCAAGCTGCTGCACCCCAATTCAAAAGCGATCTCCACGAGTTCACAAAACAAAAATATCTCCAAAATAGTCAATATACTCGTACACACAATAACACATGCCAACCAATGGCTCATACCACACACCACATAATCTCCAGTAACAAAACTCGTGGAACGATTGCTTGAAGTGGGCTGGTGGCAGAAACGTCACATATCCACTCCTGGATAGCCTCGAAATCATGACCGAAGAAACTGATAACTCCCGAGAAAACTGACGAACTTAAACTTCACGCAACTGCTGAACATCTGTCGAGAACCTTGATAGTCGAAGGACGAATGACGATGATTTTACTCATCGTCATAGAAAGAGACATTTGAGTTAGTAATTACTGGACAGAATGGTGCTAAAAGAATTTCGAAATGTATAAATAAATATATAGTTTTTTTTTTTTTTAAGTTGAAAACCGATGAAAACCGAATCTCTGACCGCCATCCCGGGACGGAACCGGGATGGAACCCGCTCTGATACCAAATTGTGACACCCGTCACCTCCTATATGGAGGACAGCGTGTCACCCCCGACGCGTCATCATACAACAATGTGATACCCGTCTCCCTGACACTAAGGACGACGGGCCACCAACAATATCCCGTAATATAAAAGCCCATAAACCCGACAACTCTCACCCATGCCCAAATAAAATCTGAAAGAAAAGTCCAGTAGCACCAAGTCCGTCCAAATATCACATACTTGTTTGTCTCACCTGAAAGGGGGAAGAGTGAGGGGTGAGCGACAGGGGAATCGCTCAGTGAGGTATGGGATGCCACCCCGAAGTCCATGGACCCGGACATAGCACTCCGAATAAATATAATTTAATTCTAATGCATGTCAAACACAGTACCTAAAGTACTCAAGCAACAAACAATGGTCCTAGCGAGGTGCACACTCGCCGCCCACTAACAGGCCAAAACACTACCGAAAAGGTGCTCGGTTCATACACACACCGAAAAAGTGCTCGGTAACACACGCCCGTAGACGATTTATCGACACTTCCAGTCTACGGCTCAACCGGTCGACTAAAGTTGGCCGTGACCTCCATACAATCCGGCATACAGCAGTCCGACTCTGTATCCGTCTCCAAACAAAAACAATCCTAGCTAAGAATTTACATTAAGTGAAACAATCAATGTTGAATCCTCTAACCCCCTAGTTCCGGTTTATGCAAAGAACCTAAAACTAAACAAGCAATGATAGACTCGATTTCACACAGACGGAACACATTAGAAATAAATTATACTTATTCGAGGTCCTAAGCCGAATAAGAGGAGTTCGGGAATAGACCCTCACCTTAGCAATAAGAAGTGGTATCTATGAACTCCAGCTGCTCAAATGGACTCCAAATCTGAAATCAGATCGAAATTTCGAGTCAGAAAGCCTTTCGAACGGTTTAAAACGGGTATTTACGGAAAAGTCAACCCGTTGGTCAAAGATTAATTATTTAATTAATTAATTAATTAATTAATTAATCCGGTTTTCCCTAACCGATTTCCAATTGATTTTAACCGACCGGTTTAACCTAACCAAATCGAAATCGATTTAAACCGGTCAAACCAATCGGTTAACCGAGTCAACCGAGTTGACTCACTGAGTTGACTTGGCCGAGTTGACCGAGTCGCCGGCGAGTCACCGGTGTCGGTCACCGGCGGCGACGGCGGATATTCCGGCGGCAGGGGACGGTGGTCCGGCGGTGGCAGAGGCGAAACTTCCGGAGGCGCGTGCGGCTTCGTCCGGACTCCGATTGAGGCGTTTTTGGTGGCTATGGATTCGTCTCGACAAGAGGAACACGATGGTGGTCTTGGATTCACGAGATTCATCACGGTTATAAAGTTATGGTCGATTTACTAAAACGGCCGAAACTTAACTCAAAAACATGGCGGTTTTCGATTACCTTTGGTTGCGGATGATGGTGGTGACGAGCTTGACGACGTCCTGGCGTGTGGTGGCTCCGGCGACGAGCTCAGGTGAGCTTTCTCCCTTCTTCTTCTTCTTCTCTCTCTCTTTCTCTCTCTCTCTCTCTCTCTCTCTCTCTCTCTCTCTTTCTTAATTTTAAAGAAGATGGAGGTGGTGGGGAAGAAGGTGGAGATGGTGGAGAAGAAGTTGGAAGTGGTGGGGTTGGAGAAAGAAGTGGAGATGGTGGGAGTGGTGGGTCATTACATAGAGTCTAATAATGTAAAATAACGGTGGATCAAAATATTATTTTAGATATAAACCAACTATATTATTCCTTATAAACCAACTATATTATTAAGTTTCCTTCAAGAATCTAACTCTTGCGATCAAGTACATAGAGGTATACTATCAAGCTTATACTAATAACTGCCAGCGTCGTCACTCTGAGACAATGGAATGCTGTAGGAAATACAAATAAGATAGGGTTTAATATGAATGTTTAATATTTAAAAACACTATCGATCAAATCATTGAGCATATCATATTTAAAGCTCAAACAGGTACGTATGAAATGTTACGCTAATGTACCAAAAAATAAAACTACATAAGAGGCTAACATTGTCAATACTACTTTATAAAAATACCGGACTTAAATTCTCCACACGCATATATTTTTTTATTTTTAAATAATATTTAGAATGTAAAATAAGTTATAAAGGAATATCTTTTATATTAGTTTTAGTTTTTGTATATAATATGAGTTTGAAATTTTATATTTGGTGAATTTTTTTTTTAATAAAATTGTACTTTTTAACGACAATAAAGTTGTACTATTCATATATTAACCATTTGTGTTGTTTCTTTGTTCAATAAAAAATGTAACAGCATATTAAAAAGTTTGATTCTAAACATTAATTTTATAAAAATTATTACTAACTTTATCAGAAGTTTTGTTTGAAAATTTATATTTTCAAAATGTTGATATGTGACTAAATTAAATTAGTAAATTCTATATTTTGTTAACATGTATTTCAGCTTCGTTTAAATTTCTATATTATATATTTTGTTAACTAATTGTTTTATTTATTATATTATCTTTTTGTTTTATTATTACCATAAGAATTATACATAAAATCGTGCACAAAATTATTTTTTTTCATATAGAAAAAATTTAATATTATATTTTTTTAACAGATTTGGGCTATGTTTTTTCATTCCAAAACTAAATACCCAAAAACAAATAGAATCTGTTAGGATTTGGATAGACATTTTTTCTCAATCTTTTATTTAGATATCAATATTATTTACATTTTTTTCTAAAATTAATATATGAATAAATTTAGGTTAATTTGTTAAATTACTAACTAAATGGTCCAACTATAACTCTCTATAGTCATTTTTAGAGTTATTCTATTTGAATAGAGTAGATTAATCATCTCGCTGAACAAGTTTAAAACATTATCGAGTAGCTTTGGTGAACACAAACACAATGCGTTTGAGTGCCCTAAACATGTAAGGTTATTTACATCTGATGAAAGAAATATTTAAATTTTAATCAAGTTTCTTTACTAAACCTTCGTATGATTTAGGCTCTGCGTTAACACTAGCACATTTACATTCATTAAAACAGTTGTATGTTCTAAAACCGGTAACAAATACAAACTTAAGTGATTTGATTCTTTTGGATGTTTGCTTTGCAGGAGAAATTCACCATCAAGATGCTAATATGAATGAAATGGACTCAGCACCAGGTAGCTCACACACCCATCAGTTAGGTTTACCCATCTTCGTCTCAGTAAACACTTTAGGTCGTTTAAATGCAGGAGAAACCGCCACGTCTCGAGAAGATTATGAAACATAACCAACCATGGCTGCTCACCACATCACTAGCCAAAGCCATATCACACTAGACGATCCTAATCAAGGTAGCATTAAAAAAGGTACTACCGCCACTTCAGCCTTTGTCATTAAGCTGAACATACAACCCAAGTTCATCTTACAATATTTACATGTGAAAGCAGTGGACGCTAAGAATACTAGAGCTTTGCAGATGAAAAAAAATAACCAAGAAAGAAATCTCAAAAATAAATGTATGTCTCTCAATTTAAACTCAATATATCATTCTTACAAACATATTGTACAACATATAACACATTAAAAGTAATAACTTGATCATAAAGTTACCTCATGGCATTTACAAAATCTTACTCTGGAGTTAAATTTGTTTGATATTTAAGCCAATAATAAAGCTAATAAGGCTTCATAAGAAATCTGCTTGCTTTATCAATTGAGGATAATTTATTTAATATCTGATTGTTTAATTTATTTAATAGTTTAATATTAAACAAATATGATAGAAGATACAATAATTTTTATCAAATCTTTATTATTCAAAATCATTAATTGTCATATATACTTTAGCCACATTAGGCAATTCCGTAAATTCTATTTAAGGAAATAATAAAGTACATTAATAATAAATTTATTGTTAGTTTAATAAAAAGTTTATTATATAATTAGATAAACCAACGTGTTAAAAAGTTTATTATATAATTAGATAAACCAAAGTGTTTCTCTAGTGATTCTAAGAATCATCCTAGTGATGACACGTGGCTACAAAAAAAAGTTGTAATGTTTCTCGAATAATATATAGGGGATTTTGAAGAGTTAGCCTATTTTTTATATTAACTATTTTAAGATTTTTTTTCTTTCTTAATTGTTACTACCATCACGCGGAGGAATGGAAACGGATCCAACGGTATATATCAGAGGGCTAGAGGTCAACGGCATGATGACGCGACACTCTTGACGTCAAAAGTAGACGTAACGTTAAAGCTTCTAGATAACGACGACTGCCTCACGCCAGCGCGCAAAAATAAACAGTGATTATAAGACTGGTTTCCCGCTGCCACCCGCAAACGCAGCTTTTGTGATTGATAGTGGTTGTTAGCGGTATGCAATAATCACTTAAACCATTGTAAACCGCTTCAAACCGTCCAAACCTCATAAATTCAAAAGCTGGTTTCAGCTAGCGTTTGCTGTTACGGACCGTTGCGAGAGGATTTTTTTTTTTAACAATATGAATACAAAAATAAAAATATTTCAAAAAAAATTAAATTAGAATTATAAAAATACTAAAATATATCTATTATATTTTAACTAATATTATAAATTTTAAAAATAAAAATATTTTCTATAATTTTTAAAAATTTAAAATTATAACTTTCTAAATATAAATTTTATATTTATTATAATATTATGATTTTTGATATTTTTATAATTATATAAAATGTCAATATTGTTAATTTATTATTTAACCGCTGCTGCATTTGGTAATTAACCAGTCATAAGTATCCTAAAAACACACCAATTTCTAACCGTAGAACCAGTCGTACAAATCTCTTAAAACCGGTAGAAACCGCAACCATCCGTATCCGCAAACTTCCGCAGCCGTAACCGCTGTGTTTGAACCTGCCAGGCCCATAAGAGCAACATTATCGGTTGGAAATCGTTGGGTTCTAAAAGAAAAAAAATATCAATATTATACTTAAATGATTAAATTTTTATTTTATTAAATCAGTTGAAAAAACAAATGAGTGATACATGTTGTTTGGGGTTATTAATAGGTTCCTAAAAGATGAGGTTTAAGAACTTTTGTACACTTTTTTGATGTTTTTAATATTTTCCATTTTCCTTTAATTAGTAAAAACCTTCTAATAACTCTTTGTTGGAGCTTCTCTAATATTTACTAGATGTTGACAAAGTTTTTGTTTATGAAATTAAATTAAATAAATAGATGAATTTCTATATAAGATAGTATATAGATTTGGATACAATTATCCGCAACCGTAAACTAAACCGTACCAAACTGTAAAAGCGAAATTAAAATGAGAAATTGCCAAAAAAATATCATATTCATAATATCACTTTCATATTTACCTTAATAATTTTCACCCTCACTTTTAAAGAAGCAAAAATACATTTATAACCATAGGATTAGCTAATAGACTTAGGGTTTAGAGTTGATGGATGAGATAGGATTTTTGAAATGTGGAGTTTAGGGTTCTAATAAATATATAAATAAATATTTGATAAAAGTTAAATTTTAAAAGTACTTTCAAGAAGAATTTTCGAATTTCAAAAAAAAAAATGAAAACAGAAATTCCAAAAAAAAAACATTTTCAAAAAAATATTCAAAAAAAGAAAATTTAGAAATAGTCAAATTTGAAAAAGTATAATTTGAAAGCATAAAAAAAGTATTTTTATTTTTATTTATTTAAATAATTATTTATTATATATATATATAGAATAAGGGTATAAAAGTCTTTTGTCTCTTAATAAAGAAGATATTTTTGAAAATGTCTCATAAGTGATGGTAAACATGAATAATGGTATCAACAAAATAGTAAATATGAAAATTCCCCAATCAAAATTGCATTGAATTTCATAAATAACCGAGCATATCATATATCTTTAGAACAAAAAATTAAAACCCACTTGATAACCAAATGGTACATGAATTTTTAAAATACAAACTCTATACTTACAAATATTAATTATATTTAATTTATAAATAATCAAATATTCTAAAAATACTATTTATAAATTGAATTACCCAAAAATCAAATTACCTGAATAAAATACTATTTATAAATTGAACTACCCAAAAATCAAATTACCTGAATATGTTTTATTCAAAATATTAAAAATTATCAAATTACCGGATATTTAAACTGAGAACCTCAAATTATCCGATATTTCTTTTATCTATAGATCCATAACTATCTGAAAAACTTGAATCGAACTAAAACATAATTGGACCCAAGATTATTTTTACATATTAGACAGTTCCCAACTTTGCTACTGAACCAAAAACCAAAATAACCCAAGTGAAACCAAACCAGCTTTGTAATTACCTGAATGATTCCTAAACTCCTATAACCAAAACACCAAAAACCAAAATACATGAACCGAAACAAAATGTTGAGGACTAGTAGTGCATTTACATGTAAATGGTGCAAAGAAATTATTGTATTTTTACAAATTATTTAACTCTTTTTAGTGGGATATATATGTGGTTTATAGACGAATTAGCATATAAACAGTGTTTGTATACCGATCTGGACCCACAGTCGAATCAGTAAACCTTGTGCCCGTATATGATCCAGACTGACGTATGTTCATCATGTAACATTCCTATCAGAGGTTCTACCAACTGATATGTTTTCAAAAAAATTGGATTTAATGAAAACTTATTAATTAAAAATCCTATAAAAGCCAAAGTATGCTATTAACCATCAATTATTAGATATGATCATTTTACCTTCTCTTGGATAGGGTTCTATCGTCTTTAAACTTATTTTATCTTCAGTGATGTCTGCGTTTGATTGCATGTGAATCAAATCTTTAAGATCAATTCCATGCAGTGAAAGCTTCAACTCTAAAGCGGAGATCGTTTGGAATTGTTCTTATGATTTGGTGGCTCTAATTAGAGGATTTTCTCTCGGCTATGGTGTAACTACGGTTTAGATTCCAAGTACGTATTCCCTTCAAACTTTGCTTTCTTACATGTTTTCTTGAGGTGGCGTGTTCTGTCACCACCCACTGTGTGTGGCTAGGTTTAGGTTCTTGGGCTCTTGTTGGGCCTTGTGTTTGGGCTTCTTGTTGGCATCGTATTTAGATTTTTTGTTGGATATATTTTCTTAATCACTGTACTTTTTTATTTTAATGGGTTTCATTATAAGAAAAATTGGCAATAATAACCATAAAACTATAATTAACAAACTAACTATAAGAAATTAATGGCTAGAATATAGTGTGAATAATATGTATTAAATCTTGTTCTGTCCTTGAAATCCAAATGCACTCATCCCAACCTACGTTTTCTTCTTCTTGTACTCTACAACTCAATCCTACTTTTTTTCTCCATCTCATGATTCCTCTTCAATGATGACAAAAACTGCATTGATGGAAACATATGTGTTAATGATTGTATTCCAACGACGAATCAGCAAAAATTGCAAGACAAGAATAAGAGAGTTAGATTGTGGTTAATTGTTTTGAATTGGCATGAGATGGAGGAAAATCAATATATAAGAAGATGAACAGTGTTATGTATATTGTGAATCTATTCTATATTTCCCGATTTGTACATGTTAACTAGAAATCAAACTTCATATTAATATAAATAATTTTATGTCATTGATATGAGTTGACGTGTCTAGAGTTCCCTTAAAACCTATATTTTCTCTCATAGTTTATATATTTTCTCTTTATTTTCGTCGAAAAACCAATATGTAATCAGTTTCAGTGTATTGTAAATACAATATACTATTTTATTTTAATGATACACTATACTATGATACAACATATTCTTCTTCTACTCCTCTTCGTCACCTTTCTCTCATCTTCTCTTCCACCTTTTGTTCTTCCTCACCCCTTTCTCCACTTCTTCCTCTTCTTACTCCTCATTTTGTTCTTCCTCACTAACCTCTCACTACAAAAAAAAAGGATATATTATCTTGAGACGAACTGTCTCGGTCACCATTTAGTGACGTTTTTAATACGTAGTTGTGACTGTGTTTTTTCGTCTTAATTCTGTAGTTGTTTCGTCACTATATTATGATGATGTAAGTCGTTGCTATATTTAGTCACAACTACAGACGTAATTGTTACTATAGTAATAAACGAAACGGCCGTGACGGTATTGTGACTATACGTATCATCACAAATTGGATACAAAATGGTGGACGGAAAGATAAGTCTCTATTTGTTACGTAATTGTGACTCACCTTTATTCATCACAAACTGTTCATTTTTTTTCCCTTATTCATTTATTCTCATTATCCCTTACCTCTCTCTCCCTTCCTACTCATACTCCTCTTCCTCCTCTACCTAGTTTTTGGGTCAAAATATCATATATTCTTACTGCCCAAAATTTAATCTCACATACTGTTGCTCACTCAATCCAATGCACTCTATACTCTTAATGAATTAAGAGAATTCCAATTTTGCCATTACATTTTCCCCAATTTTAATTTTTAATTTTTAAATTTTAAATTTTAAATCTGGTTGTTGATGTAAAGCCCTAGTTTTACCAAGTATTTCAATAATGGTTTAAGTTTTACATTGTCAATGGTTTAACTTGGTAAAACTAGAAACAAGTTATGCCATTGTCGAGGTAAAATGATAGACCATGGATTTAACCCACTTTTACCCATGGTTTATCAGTGTTTTAACTACTAATTATTTTATTATAGAGTCTATTTGGTATATTTATAGGATCATGAGTGATTTGGAAGAAAGTGATGATTTTGGAGCATTTTGGAGATATTTGGAGTAAGCACCCAAGATGACCATTGAGCACGACCATCGGTCGACATTGAAGAGGAATAATCGATCGATGTTCACATCTTAACATCGATCGACAGCGAAGTGCGCAGAAAGCCCGTTTGGTCTCAGCCGACTTAGAGCCCAAGTCTTCATCAATTTACAAGATTACCCCTGACGAGTTTTAACCTAATTATATAAGCTTTGCCAACATGTTAGAGGCAAAGTGTGCTTTCTTGTTTTACTGATTTCACAACAAAGGTTTTCTAGGATCTTTAGTAGATTGGAGAGAAGATCCAAACAGATTTGTGATTGGAACTCCATTGATATCTATCTATTTATCTATGCAGTTTTTATACCTTATTGATGTTATGAATTGCTTAGCCATGTCTGAGTATTTCTCTTTGTTAGATTTAGGATTTAAATAGGTTATGAGGGATTAGTCCCAACTATAGATTGCTAAGTTCTGATATTCATCTTTAGGATTGTCATTAATGCATGTTTCTGGATTAGCTACCTAGAACTTGCCCTAAGAGTTGTAGACATAAGCGATAGCTTGCATCTCACCCTAAATCCGTCCTAACTGAGCTAAGATTGCTAGAGCAAGGCGAAAGCTGATCTAGGAAGCTTTGTGAGCATATTCAATATGCGCATTAACGCTTGACCAAAAGCGTCGATCGATATTCCAATCGAATAATCGGTCGACGTTGCAACAAGTATATCGATCGATATTCCTATAGAATCATCGATCGACACTGGGCAATAGACAAACCTAGAAAGCGAAAGCCTAATGGTTTGTTATTAAGTGTTGAGCTTTCTAATATCATGCATGTTATTAGGAATCTGTAGGATTATAATCCTGATTACCTGAATAGAAGCCCTAAGTCTAGCTACTTTCATCTAAGTACCAAAACCCCAATTAACCAATCGAGCAGTTAACTTGCTCACAGACCTTTCTTTTATATTTAATAACAAAGAACCTAGCTTAATCAACTTAATTAGATTTATTAAGTTCCCTAGCTCCCTGTAAATTCGATCCCTAAGTACTACAACTGAACCTCTTATTTGAGAGAGTAATTCACTTCTTAGGGTGAGTGATATCAAATTTGGCGCCGTTGCCGGGGAGCTTTGATCGCTTGATAAATTTAATTCGATTTAGTCTAAATTTCTTCTTAAAACCATTTTCTGACACAAAAAAAAATCTTGTCTTTTTAGGTACATGCCTAGCAATACCAGAAGCAACAAGGAAAGTTAACTGCTATTCTCATTAGATCCTTCAAGCTTGGAACGTTCAATCCGCAAAGGAATACACTCCTCGTCGATCGACAACAACACTAGTTCGTCGCTCAATTTTCGTCAGCCACCGTCGACCCAGACACCAGTCTTGTTGACCGACACTCGCTCACCACCGTCGACCGAAGACACTCTTCCGTAGACCGATATTGTCCACCTAACGTCGATCAATACTTCAGTCCGAACATCGATCGATACTGAGCCGCGAGACATGGTTGAGACGTTGATACTTGTATGTGATTAGAAGGGAGACCTGCGTGACCAGGAAGGTCATCTGCGTAATGCAGTAGGTCAGAGGATAAATGCTCAGGGGGCTGCAATCCCTGAGTCTGATACCGATAATACATGCACTGCTCTACCTGTAGATGAGGATGCTCGACCCTGAACGTTAGTTGATTACAACCGTCCAGATCAGTTTTATACCAATAGATCAGCTATTCGTCCTCCAACTATCCAGAGAGGGGATTTCGAGTTGAGGCCGCAGTACTACACACTCGTGGGACAGACACCCTACAATGGGTTATCTCACGAGCATCCTATGGACCATCTGGAGAGGTTCGAGGATCTCATATCTGCTATACAAGTCAAAGGAGTCCCTGAGGACTACCCACTATGCAAGCTCTTCAAGTACTCACTTCCTGGAGAGGCTTCGCATTGGCTTAAGCAGTTACCACCAGGATCTCTCATATCCTGGGCCGACATCAAGAATGCATTCTTATGCAATTTCTTTGATGAGGCACGTGCTGAAGACTTGAGGAGCAAGATTGCCATATTCACTCAGGAGCCTACAGAATCCTTCAGAAGCTCCTGGATCAGATTCAAGTCTTACCAGAAGGACTGTCCACACCATGGATTCAATGAGGTGCAGCTTCTCAACACATTCTTCAGAGGGATCGTAGTGCAGTATCAGATGGCTCTTGATGCTTCCAGCGATGGGAACTTCAACACCAGGAATCCAGAGGAGGCTGTGAGAGTTATTGAGAACTTAGCATCCAGCAACATCACCAAGAACACTGACTTTGAGAGGAAGAGATCTGCTTCCATCCTTGGGAATAACCAGATGGATGAAATCAGAGCAAAGTTGGACAATGTTCACAAGCTTTTCAGGAAGCAGGCTTGCTTAGTAGAGGATGCAGAGGCTGTAGACACAGAGGGAAAAGCAGAAGTAAAAGAGGATGTGAACTTCATTGGAGGAACTGGATATCAGAGGTCTGGAAACCAGAATGGAAACTTCTATGGACAGAGAAGTAATTTCAACCAGAGTTTGCAGCAGCAGAAACTCTACAGCAACTACAGCAACAACAGGAGTTATGGAAACTCATTCTACCAGAAGCCACCACCACCTACTCAGGAGAGCAAGATTGAGGCGATGCTCGATAAGGTTCTTGAGGGACAGCAGAGCATGATGGTGGACTTCAATGGGAAGACTGACTCTGTCTACACCAACCTGAACACAAGTTTGAGACTTTAAACACTCACGTGAAGAAGCTGGAGATGAAGGTTGTTCAGACAGAAGAAGTTGTTAAGAGGCAAGAAGCCTTAACAAGAGTGGTAGGAGATGATGTGATGAAGCACCACGTGAATGCCATCATAGATGATGATTTATGGCAAGTGGTGAAGCAGGAGAAGCTGCAAGAAGGAGATTTCGAAGTAGAAAGCTCGATGAGTTTTGGCGGATCGCATCGACGCCGAACTTCGAACATCGATCGACATACATCAATCAAAATCGATCGACAGGCTCTCCATAGCATCGATTGATGACACCTACGGAGTCGACCGCCTCTTGCAATTCCGTGAGGATTATGACTCACGAGGAGTTCGCAGCAAGACACCCACATCCGCCCAGCCATGTTTATGTCAATATCGATCGGCACATTGGTCCTCCCATCGATCGACAAAGAGTGACCACCATCTATCGACAACCTCCAGCGCCCATCGATCGACGCACACCTCTCACATACCGAGTGCAGATGCCAAAGATAGACATCGGCCGTCTCAATGCACTTAGACCACAACCCAAACCTTCAGCTAATCCTCCAGAGACGACCAGCACACATTCGAATGATGCAGCAGAGCCTATGGAGGTTAATAAGGCTCCTATGGGGAGAACTTTGAGGAAGAGAAAAGGAAAGGTTGCTAAGCATCTGAAAAGGGAAGCTAATGAGAAGGAGATGGAAAGTTTCCAAAAGAGAGTCTTCGGGATTCCTTTAGAAAAACCATTCAAGGAGACCTATTTTACCCACAGATTGTGGATATTCTTCAGAGAGACTAGGGAAACTGAAGAGGACTTTAGGAGAATGTTCTGTGAGGCTAGAGAAAAGATGAAGAAGAGGATTACACTGAACAAGAAGAGTGATCCTGGGAAGTTTGCAGTACCATGCACGGTGAAGGGTATTGAATTCCCACATGCACTGTGCGACACATGAGCATAAGTCAGCATCCTACCTAGGGTTATGGCAGACCATCTAGGTCTGAAGGTGGAGCCTTCCAAGGAATTGTTCACTTTTGTGGATTGTTCTCATAGGAGCTCAGGAGGAATTGTAAGAGACCAAGAGGTGCAGATTGGTAATGCCATAGTTCCAGTTGATTTCCATGTCTTGGATATCAAGCTGAACTGAAACTCTTCTCTATTACTTGGGAGAGCATTATTGTTAACAGTAG
This sequence comes from Brassica napus, assembly GCF_020379485.1. Lineage (NCBI taxonomy): Eukaryota > Viridiplantae > Streptophyta > Magnoliopsida > Brassicales > Brassicaceae > Brassica > Brassica napus. Next base: position 7,588,971 of record NC_063451.1, on the reverse strand, counting down.
GAGCAGTGTGCAACATGCAAACCAACCAGTTATGCCTGACGCTCATAGATTAACATATCCACTACAACCACATTCCTGTAAAGAAGCCACATGTGTCGTCCAGAAGAATAGATGATCCAGTACATATCGCAGCATGCCACTGTGGAGCCGAGTATGAAACAGAATATTCGACGTCGATCGAAATTCACACCGCAACATCAATCGACAGTGCCCACCAGAAATCGATCGACAGTCCAAAGGAAGAATATGTCGACAGTAGTCTGCGTGATTGGGAGAACGACTACTACAATCCCACCATGGCGACACACACCAGAGACACCATGCATACAGAGGAGTATGATGAATATTATGCAGAGGAACGAGCTATAGAGTACATAGCCATTCTTGATGAGGAAGATAGACTTCTCCACCATTACTCTTGGAAAAAGAATGCGCCGTCGATCGACAGAACAGTCTCAACATCGATCGACACTCATCCTCATCAGACAATCCGAAAACGAGCATTGACCAACATTGACTGCTACCCATCGATCGACACTGAAGTCGACCGTGTACGAGAAGGAGATTACTCAATTGGAAGTTGGGCAGGTGATAACCATCACGAAAGCTATGCAGTACAAACAGCAGTACATGAGCCAGGAGCAGATGAACTTCATGAGGGTTTCACATATGAGGAACTTCTCAACATGCAAAGACGTGATGAAGCAGATCAACACCAAGCAGAAACCTGTTGGGAAAGAACACGTTTCAGCCATCCTTGCTCGAGAGTCAACCGCCCGTCGATCGACGCCCAACATCCATCATCGGTCGACATCCATCCGAAACCACCATCCACTGTAAGCGCAAAAACTCAATATGATAATCAGTATCTAACACATGATGAGTTTGGTATTTTCAGGAACCCAGATGGCTATGCAACAACAATAGATGGACATGCACTGCAAGTATCCAAAGAGGACATTGCAGACATTCTTCATATGGCTAATGGACCAGATAATATCTTCTTGCAACAACGCAACAGCCCAGCACATCAGCAGTGGGATACAAACGAGTTCTATGACACAGCTGGTGGAGTAGGTGATCGTTTCAAGCAGAAATCTCGACAGCATACTCGATCGTCGATCGACGTTGAAGTCTCTTCATCGATCGACAGACGTTCAGAATTTGGAAAAAGAGCTTATCATCGTGATGGAACCAGATGATTCCACTGGGAAAAGAAAGATGAGTATGGAGTCTACAGAGATGATCATGGACATGCCAGAGATGTAGATGGACACATCATCAGTGTATCCAAGGAAGATATCAGAAGTCTTCTAGAAAGAGCTTCAAGAGATGAGCAAAACTACCTATGTCTTCCAGAACATGCTAGCTCATTCACACAGACCAAGCTGGTACAAGAGATCTACACCAAGGACGAGATCAATGAGATGTTCTATGGAGTTTGTGGAGCCCAAGAAAAGAATGAAGGTGATTTCCAGATGAAGCTTGATGGTGTCTACTATGCACTGAATGATAGCATAAGTTGGTTAACTACATGCATACAGGAGATGAGGCAAGACATAGCCAGGATCCAGACACAGCGTGCGGCCGAAGCAACCGCTGAAGCATCGATCGACAGACACCACCCAACATCGATCGACGACGACCTCACACATTCAAATCCGATGAAGTCTCAACCAGATTCTTACACTAGAGCAGAAATTAATCAGTTGGTAGAAGAGATCTATAAAACTCTGGAAACTACAGAAGAGAGGCTTGATAGGAGATGTGATGACATCTATTTCCCGGTGGACCTTAAAATAAGTTCTCTGACGTCCAAGAAAGAAGCAATACAGAAGGAGATAGTAGAGATTTAGGGATACATCACTCGTCGACCAGAAGCATCAGCATCGATCGACAGACGCAACAACAAATCGACCGACAATCGCAGACGAACATCGGTCGATGAAGCTACAAACCGAGGCAGGGTAGTACAAAAGGTGAAATCAGACATGTCTGATACACACAGCCATGGAGAGGAGATCTCAGACGACGCATACGTCACACTCATAAGGAATCAGTTCCAACTTGAGAGTCTTGACGATAGATTGCAGAAGATATAGAATGCAACTGCATCAATGAAGGACAAATGGCGCAGAGGAGATGAAGCAATGAGAGACTTCACTGGTACATGGTTCAACAAGCACATAGAAGAGATGGAGACTTGTTTCCCAGCAAGTTCCAGCTTTCCACATTACTCGCCAAATCACCTCCAAAAGTCAAGCTAAATGACTAAAACAAAGCGCTGAGTGGGAGGCAACCCACTATTAGGTAATATTTAATTGGTTTTTATTGATTTAGTATTTATGTTGGTTTTTAATAATGCAGGTCATAAAAAAGAAAAAGAAAATAAAAAGATCCGAGTAGACGATTACAATGAGTATCGACCGACGAACCACTGCCGACATCGATCCATAGAACATCACCTGTCGCGACCGATGTCAACACATTTACATCGATCGACATCTAATTCGGTCTGGTATATCGTTCTTACTTGTTACATTGAGTCCTTATGCTTTAGTTATTCACATAAATCCGACTGAATTTACAGTGGGGACAGTGTAGTTTAAGTCTGAGAGGATGTTTACTGATATTAGTTTATTCATGATTCTTATTAAAATGTTTTTAAAAAGAGTTTTTATTAAGTCAAGAACGAGATAATAAACTTGTTTGATTTTTGCTTATTACCTAACCACATCATTCAAGATTTACTAATTGCATATATCACTAAAGATACCAAAGTGGATCAACCTGTCAACTATGTTACACTAGCTGAGAATGTTTGAAGGAACCAAAGCTGACCTCCAACCTAATTGAGCTCAACTCTGCTTGTCTTGGGGCTTGGTATACGTGGGATCAGATTCTTCAAACAAGTCTAGAAGGTAAAGCCTTGTGTAGATTATTCACCCTTTCTCTTTCTATTTTCGAAATATAGATAAAATTATAGATATAGTTATGCAAAAAAAAAAAATATATATATATATATATATAATATATTATTATAGATTTTTTAGGAAGGAATTCGAACAGGACTTGGTGGCTACAACCATTAAGGCTTGCTTCATAAGAAATCTATAGGTAAAGGATTTAAACAGGGCTTGGTGGCTACAACCATTAAGGCTTGATTCATAAATAATCATAGGATATATGTCAAAAAGAAGTGAACAGGATTTGGTGGCTAAAACCATTAAAGCTTGATTCATGGAAGCCTGTCCAATCTTGGTCAATGATCTTGCTATATAAGTAGACTTTGACTGAGAGAGAGAATTAGTAGAGAGAGAAGATATGAACTATTGTTTACCTGCAGATCCAGATACTTGTTTGAGCATTCTTGCTTCCTGTGATCGATACCCCCAAGGTAAAACCTACATTTTATTTATGTAAGAATTAAGGTTGGTAGAGAGGATTGTCAGACATGATTTGCTAAGTTGTTGACTAGATGAACTTGGTTGCTAGACAAGGATATGCTATAGTATGCTTCTGAGACTAGGACTGTCTAAGGTGTTGATTCTAAGTTTAAAATTATGTGAGTCCCTGCTGTTTTCAAACCTCTTTCAGAGAAACTGCCTATGTGTTTTGCTTGAGGACAAGCAAAAGGGTAAGTCTGGGAGAGTTGATAGACGATGGACTTGACCCACTTTTACTCATGGTTTATAAGTGTTTTAACTACTAATTATTATATTATAGAGTCTATTTAGTATATTTATAGGATCAGGAGTGATTCGGAGGAAAGTGATGATTTTGGAGCATTTTGGAGATATTTGGAGTAAGCACCCTAGATGACCATCGAGCTCGACCATCGGTCGACATTGAAGAGGAATAATTGATCGATGTTCACATCTTGACATCGATCGACAACGAAGCACGCACAAAGCTCGTTTGGTCTCAGCCAACTTAGAGCCCAAGTCTTCACCAATTTACAAGATTACCTCTGACGAGTTTTAACCTAATTGTATAAGTTTTGCCAACATGTTAGAGGCAAAGTGTGCTTTCTTGTTTTACTGATTTTACAGCAAAGGTTTTCTAGGATTTTTAGTAGATTAGAGAGAAGATCCAAAGAGATTTGTGATTGGAACTCCATTGATATCTATCTATTTATCTATGCAGTTTTTATACCTTATTGCTGTTATGAATTGCTTGGCCATGTCTGAGTAGTTCTCTTGTTAGATTTAGGGTTTAAATAGGTTATGAGGGATTAACCTCAACTATAGATTGCTAAGTTGTGATATTCATCATTAGGATTGTCATTAATGCATGTTTCTAGATTAGCTACATAGACATTTCCCTAGGAGTTGTAGACATAAGTGATAGCTTGCATCTCACCCTGAATTCATCCTAACTGAGCTAAGATTGCTAGAATAGGCGAGAGCTGATCTAGGAAGCTTAGTGAGCATATTCAATCCGCGCATTAACGCTTGACCAAGAGTGTCGATCGATATTCCTATCGAATAATCAATCGACACTGGTCAATAGACAAACCTAGAAAGCGAAAGCCTAAGGGTTTGTTATTAAGTGTTGAACTCTATAATATCATGCATAACACTTATTAGGCATCTGTAGGATTATAATCCTTAATTCCTGAATAAAAATCCTAAGTCTAGTTATTTCCATTTAAGTACCAAAACCTCAATCAATCAATTGAGCAATTACTTGCTCACAAACCTGCAACTTTACATTTAAATCATTAACAATCTTTCTTTCTCTATTTTCGAAATATTGATAAAATTATAGATATAGTTATCAAAAAAAAAAAAAAAAAAATTTACATAGATTTATTAGGAAGGGATTCGAACAGGACTTGGTGGCTACAACCATTAAGGCTTGCTTCATAAGAATTCTATAGGTAAAGGATTAGAACAGGACTTGGTGGCTACAACCATTAAGGCTTGATTCACAAATAATCCTAGGATATATGTCAAAAAGAAGTGAACATGATTTGATGGATAAAACCATTAAAGCTTGATTCATGGAAGCATGTCCAACCTAAATCAAAGATATTACAAAAAGCAGACTTTGATTAGGGGAGAAATTAGTAGAGAGAGAGGATATGAACTATTGTTTACCTGCAGGTCCAGATACTTGTTTGAGAATTCTTGCATCCTGTGATCGATACCCCCAAGGTAAAGCCTATACTTTATTTATGTGAGAATTGAGGTTGGTAGAGGGGATTGTCAGACATGATTTGCTAAGTTGTTGACTAGATGAACTTGGTTGCTAGACTAGGATATGGTATAGTGTGCTTCTAAGACTAGGACTGTCTAAGGTGTTGATTCTAAGTTTTAATCTGTGAGTCCCTGTTATTTTCAAACATCTTTCAGAGAGACTGCCTGTATATTTTGCTTGAGGACAAGCAAAAAAGTAAGTTTGGGGGAGTTGATAGACCATGAATTTAACCCACTTTTACCCATGGTTTATAAGTGTTTTAACTACTAATTATTATATTATAGAGTTTATTTAATATATTTATAGGATCAAGAGTGATTTGGAAGAAAGTGATGATTTTGGAGCATTTTGAATATATTTGGAGTAAGCACCCAAGATGCCCATCGAGCATGACCATCGGTCGACATTGAAGAGGAATAATCGATCGATGTTCACATCTTAACATCGATCGACATCAATATTCATCTTTAGGATTGTCATTATGCATGTTTCTAGATTAGCTACCTAGAACTTGCCCAAGGAGTTGTAGACATACGTGATAGCTTGCATCTCACCCTGAATCTATCCTAACTGAGCTAAGATTGCTAGAGTAAGGCGATAGCTGATCTAGGAAGCTTAGTGAGCATATTCAATCCGCGCATTAACGCTTGACCAAAAGCGTTGATCGATATTCTAATCGAATAATTGGTCGACGTTGCAACAAGTGTATCGATCGATATTCCTATAGAATCATCGATCAACACATGTCAATAAGCAAACCTAGAAAGCGAAAGCTTAATGGTTTGTTATTAAGTGTTGAGCTCTATAATATCATGCATACAACTTATTAGGCATCTGTAGGATTATAATCCTGATTACCTGAATAGAAGCCCTAAGTCTAGCTACTTTCATCTAAGTACCAAAACCCCAATCAATCAATCGAGCAATTAATTTGCCCACAAACCTGTCTTTTATATGTAATAACAAACAACCTAGCTTAATCAACTTAATTAGATTTATTAAGTTCCCTAGCTCCCTGTGAATTTGATCCCTAAGTACTACAACTGAACCTCTTATTTGAGAGAGTAATTCACTCCTTAGGGTAATTTGAGTGATATCATAAAACTAGAACCTAGTTTTACCAAGTTGTGCCATTGCGAGGTAAAACGTGAATCCTAGTTTTACCAAGTTGTACCATTGTCGAAATAAAACATAGTAATACAAAGTGCTAGTTATAACAAGTTGTACCATTGTGGAGGTACAACTTGGTAAAACTAGAACCTAGCTTTACTAAATTATATAATGTTACCGATTCGTACTCCTATATTGTATAACTTGGTAAAACTGTGTTTTCTTAGTTGTAGTTATACATTATGTGTTTTTTATAATTTTCAGTAACTGTCTGAATCTGTATATTGAGAAAAAGAAACTGAAAGAGAAATTGAAGACAGAAAGAAGATTCAAAGACTACAAGAGACTGAACAACAAGAAAAAGGAGCTATATTGAGAAAAAAAAAACAAAAGAAAAACACAGAGAGAAATGAAAAAAATCGAAAAGAAACAAGAGAACATGAGATTGAAAAAGAGAAACAAGAGAGAAGATTGGAAAAAATGAAGAGAAAGAAAAACAAGAGAGTAGATTGAGAAGATGAGAAAGAAGAAAAACACGAAGAACCAGATAAGAAAAAGAAAAGAGAGAAAGAAAATTGAAAGAACCAAAGGTTTAAATCTTTAGCGATAAAAAAGAATAATTAGGTCTATTGGTATAGTCAGTAAATAAGTGAATTCATTAAGGACTAATTGGGTTTAATTAGATTTCAAATTATAAACATATGAAAATAAAATGAATAATAGGTGAGGACAATATGAGATTAAAATTTTAGGCTGGGGAGTATCTCAACATTTGAGTGAACCTAATGCTCAAATACTCTTAATGAGAAAAAAATAATCTTTGATACTCTTGCTTATTCTACATACTCTTAACTTTAATGAATTAAGTGAATTTCAAATTTATCCGTACGTCTTTCGGTTTCAAAATTTGAATTTTGATGTTTTTAATTCTAATTCTAATTTTATTTTTCTTAGGTACAACATCGTGAAACTACAACTTAGTTACACAAAGTTATACATTTGTTCAAATAAAACTAGATAAAACTGAGTTCTATTTATAGCTAGTTGTACCATTTGTCCGAGTACAACTTGATATAACTAGAGTTTAGTTTTAGCAAGTTATACTTTGATAATGGTACAACTTGGTATAACTAGGCTTAGTTTTACCATGTTGTACAGTTAGACCAATTTGTACTCAAAAGATGGTACAAGTTGGTATATCTTTGTCGTAATTATACATATTCGTTTCATAATTTTTGTAACTGTCTAGAGAATTATAAAGAAGATGAAGAAAAAAAACGAAAACTATCAAAGAATAAGATATAACATGCAAAAGAAGAAGATAAAATTGAATAAGGAGTGGATTGAATAAAAAGGAGGAAGAGATTTAAAAATAAGGAGAACTAAAAGTAAATTGAAGAAGATGAAGAATAAAGATAAAAAATAGAGATGAAAATGAAAGGAGAATTGGAAATAGATTGAATTGTTTTAGGTTTAGTTAGGTTTTAATTCAATTCTAAATTAAAAAAAAATAGAAATAAAATAAATTTTGGAAGAAAATATGTGGAAAAAGTCTGGGAGAAAAGTACATAAGCAAATGATTTCATTTGATTCATAGTTTTCTTTTTCCTTTTGTTTTTCTTTGCCTCATCATGTATTATTTTTTTTCCTTAAGCAACTATTATGTAATTAGTTATATCATATATCCCCTTATTATTAAAAGAGAAGCAATTTAAAAGAATAACCTTGATATGATAATTTATTTACATCTCTACCATTTGCTGACGTGTCAGTATGACAGCTTTCCTCGGCCTTTTTATAATTATACCCTCTTTTATCTAGTATAATTACAAAACAATGCCATTGGTAACACTTTTAACTATATAGTTAACTATTAAATACGTATGATTTCATCTATTCAGTGCGGGTCTCCTTAATGGACGTGACTTTCAGAATAAAATGATAGTTAGTGGACGTGCCTAACTAGGTTAAATAATTAGAAAGTTATAAAAAATGAAACACCATTTTATATTGCATAATGAGTCATAGTTACCTTCATGCATTGCTTTATAATGTTGACAGCATGATATGACTATAATTGTGAAAAAATTACTAGAGGATATGAAGTATAAAATAGTATTAATAACAATGGTCAACAAAATTTTCATTTTTTTGGGTTCTTATCTATGTTGCATAAAACTCCGTTGAAGGTCCGTTTCACGTTTCGGAAACGTTTCGGAATCGGAATATCTCGGAAACTTGCGGAAATGCATTGGAAACTCATTTCTTAAAAATTTCAGTTTGGAAACTTAATGGAAACTTGCGTTTCTATTTTGGAAACTCGCGATTCTGTTTTGAAAATGTTTAAGAAACTTTTTTTTTTATTTTAGAACAATTTCTATAAATAATAATAAATATAAGGATTAGCTTGTTATTTTAATAAATTAAAAAACCTAATTAATATTATTCCCAATTAGTTAAACCTAAAATCTTGTAACGAAATCAAGCTAAGGTGGAAGTTAGAAACAAGAGAAAACGGCATAAACAAGGTATTAATCTCTTTTTCTTTTGTGATTTTCAATTCTCATGAGTCTTGATGATTTAGATACATAAGTGATTTCATAAGTACCGAACTCTGTGATATGCCAACAAGAGTTTATATCTCGAAGAGGCAGAGGCGTATCAACGAGGGAATGGCTCACGGGAGTGCTGAGCTGGCAAGTTAGTTGGTTAGTTAACAGATGTAAACGAGTCTCAGTATATAAGGGGCTCGTTAGTTGTTTCTGTTGGTCATTGAGTTAGAATCAGTTGTGGCTTGAGATCTCAGATTGTGGGATTCAAGAATAGGCTTAGACTCTGGGTGTAGAGACTAAGAGAGGGTGGTTGGGAGGTTCTTACTCATAATACATACAAGTTCTTATCAAATTGGTGCGTGAGGAGCGTTCTGGATCGAACTAATCGCGGAATCAGAGATGACGAGAGCGACGACGTTAGAATCGTTATCACAGACGGTGGCGTCGAACTACGCCGAGCAACAAGAATCAACGATGCAGTTACGAGCGTCGATGACGGGATTGGAAGATAAGTTCACCGAGTTATTCAATCTGTTGACGAAGAACTCGGTAGCTCCGACGATTGCAGATCCAAATCAGATTCCGATGACCAGCGCAAATCAGGTACATACGTCGACCTCGGAACCTGACCGTAGTATTAGGATTGAAGAAGTTAGGGTTCCGAACGCGTTAAGTGACTATCGAGAGATGATGAAACGCGTTGAGCTTCCGATTTTCGATGGAGAGGATACGTATGGCTGGATCGCTGTAGCGGAAAGATTCTTTCGCATGGGTGAATACGATGAGATGACGAAGATGAGATTGGTATCAGTCAGTTTGAAAGGTGATGTTCTGAGCTGGTTTAACAGCGAGATCTTGAGACGACCTTTTGAGACTTGTATTGAATTCAAACAAAGATTGATTGCTCGATTTAGTCGAGTGAAGCTGCGAGATCCTAGTCAACCTTTCTTCGCGGTTCGACAAACTGGATCAGTTTCAGAGTATATTCATCAATTTGAGGATTTGTCTACACAAGCTTCAGGGGTTTCTGATACACAACGGGAAGGGATCTTTATGAATGGTCTTACGGAAGAGATGAGAGAAGTAGTTACAATGTGTAAACCAGTAGACCTTCCTGATATGATTGCAACAGCGTATCAGATGGAAGATAGCTCGTTGTTTAGTGTTATACAGAAGGAGGTGAAACTGAGGAAAGTAAAGGGAGGTGGAGCAGTGAATACGACCTCGAAGTCGTATTCAAGTTATGTCCCTACTAGTAATTGGAAACAGAAGCAAGCGATGCCATCTACTACAACTACAACTCCAACACAGCAGAATAATGTGAAGCCGGCAGTACGTCTTTCAGAAGAGCAGATTGCTGAAAAAAGGCGATTGGGGCTCTGTTTCAAATGTGATGCAAAGTGGAGTAGACAACATTTGGTGAATGGGGTATGTCCAAATGCTTCCTTACGAGTTTTGACAATATGGAAGGGTATGGAGATGGAGTTGATTGATCAGGAAGATAAGGATGGGGAGACGGAGGAAATCATTTGGGAACCTCAGTTAAAAACTCTTTCTTTGCAATCTTTTTTGGGTAAAGGTTCACCAACAACAACAAAGTTGATAGGGAGTATCAAGAAACGTGTAATGCTGGTAATGTTGGATAGTGGAGCTACACATAACTTCATTTCGCCGAAGGTAGCAGCTCAACTGAAGTTGATTACAGAGGAGGGCAAAGGATTGGAAGTGTTGTTGGGAACAGGAGTTTCCGTGAGTGGAGTGGGAGTTTGTAGAAATGTGCAAATAACTCTCCAAGGTTGGTCTTTCACTACGGACTTCATTGTATTGGAGTTGGGTAATATTGATGTCATTTTGGGAATGTATTGGCTACGAACCCTGGGGAAATGTCAAGTAGATTGGGAGAAACATGAGTATACGTTTAACTATCAAGGGCAACAGGTGACTTTGATTGGGGATCAGTCGTTACCAACAATTGAGAAAACAATGAAGACGATACGACCTGTGTCTGAGGTACCAGCACAACTCAGAGAATTGTTGAATGAGTTTGAACATGTCTTTAGGGAACCAACAGAGCTTCCTCCAGTACGTGGCAGGGAACACGGCATTATCTTGCAGCCAGGTTGTGGTCCTATTTCAGTAAGACCGTATCGATATCCCCAAGTACATAAGGAGATAATGGAGAAGAGTGTTACAGAAATGCTAGCTTCAGGAACAATTCGGCGAAGCCATAGCCCATATTCGAGTCCTGTTTTATTAGTAAAGAAGAAGGACAACAGCTGGAGATTTTGTGTGGATTATAGAATGTTGAATCAAGCTACCATCTCAGATAAGTATCCAATTCCCATGATAGATCAACTATTGGATAAACTTCATGGTGCGAAGTGCTTCTCAAAACTGGATTTGAGATCAGGTTATCATCAAATAAGGATGAAGGAAGAAGATATTGAGAAGACCGCGTTTAGAACACATGAGGGACACTACGAATTCACTGTCATGCCATTTGGATTAATGAATGCTCCGGCTACATTTCAGTCTCTCATGAACGAGTTATTTCAACCATACTTGAGGAAGTTTGTGTTGGTGTTCTTTGATGATATACTGGTGTATAGTTCGTCATTGGAGGAGCATGTGGAGCATGTGGAGCATCTTAGGGAAGTGTTGAAGGTATTTGAAAAGCACAGGTTGTTTGCTAACAGAAAGAAGTGTGCTTTCGGTCAAGAACATATTGAGTATTTGGGACATTGCATATCTGCGAAAGGAGTATCAACAGATCCAGAGAAGATAAAATCAGCGGTGAAATGGCCAATTCCACGGACAGTGAAGGATGTTAGGGGATTCTTGGGCTTAACAGGGTACTATCGCAAGTTTGTACAAAGCTATGGGATGTTGGCCAGGGCACTGACTGAGTTGCAGAAAAAGGACAAGTTTGAGTGGTTACAAGACGCACTGTTAGCGTTTGAAAAGCTGAAGAAGGCGATGACATCCACTCCAGTTTTAGCGCTTCCTGACTTCTCTAAGGTGTTCATAATTGAGTCAGATGCGTCTGGTTATGGGTTGGGTGCAGTGTTGATGCAAGAGAAGCATCCTATTGCCTATTTCAGCCACGCTTTAACAGAAAAAGAAATGCAGAAACCAATATATGAGCGAGAGTTAATGGCTATTGTGTTGTCGATTCAGAAATGGAGGCATTATTTGTTGGGGCGACGGTTTATAGTAAGAACAGATCAGCAGAGCCTCAAGTACTTACTGGAGCAGCGAGAAGTAACCCTGGACTACCAGAGATGGTTGACACGTATATTGGGTTACGACTTCGATATTGAGTATAAAGTGGGATCAGAGAATCGGGTGGCGGATGGGTTATCTCGCATTGTTCACTACACTACCGCAGAAGTATTACCTCGTTGTTTGTCACTGACGGTACCTTCGTCTTTACAAGTTCAAGATATATATGCAGAGGTTGATCACGATGTGAACATTCAACAGATCATTGCGAATGTAAGCAGTGGTCAAGCACCTAAAGTGGGGTTTACGTTGGTGCAAGGAAGATTATTCTATAAAGGGCGTCTGTTTTTACCGGGAAATTCGAAGCATATCCCGATGATCTTACGTGAATGCCACGACAGTCTGCTAGGGGGCCATTCAGGAGTTTTAAAAACGTTGCAGAGGATTAAGGCAACATTCTATTGGCCTAAGATGAAGAAGCACGTTCAGGATTACGTAGCTGCATGTGAAATTTGCCAGACACACAAGTATTCGACTCTGGCACCTGCGGGATTGTTGCAACCTATTGATATCCCAAACCAGATATGGGAAGACATCTCTATGGATTTCATAGAGGGTTTACCAGTATCTCGAGGAATGAACGTGATCTTTGTGGTGGTTGATCGATTGAGTAAGTACAGCCATTTCATTTCGTTTAAACATCCGTTCACTGCGGCTGATGTTGCTCAAAAGTTTGTTGACGGGGTGGTAAAACTTCATGGGTTTCCAAGGTCGATTATTTCTGATAGAGATAAGATCTTCCTTAGTTCCTTTTGGAAAGATTGTTTCAGAGCTGCGGGTACTACTCTACGTTTCAGTACAGCTTTTCATCCTCAGTCGGACGGTCAAACCGAGGTGCTGAATCGCTGTCTAGAGACTTATCTGCGTTGTTTTGCTTCTGTGCATCCAAAGACGTGGTCCAAGTATTTGGTGTGGGCTGAACTATGGTATAATACTTCTTATCATACGGCGACGCAGTGCACTCCATTTAAGATGGTATATGGTCGTGATCCACCGGCATTGTTACGGTTTGAGGAAGGATCTACGAAGAATTTCGAGCTAGAAGCAATGTTACGTTACAGAGATATGATGCTGCAGGATGTTAAACAACATATGTTAAGAGCGCAGGATGTTATGAAGAATAACGCTGATAAGCGAAGGCGTGAATTGGAGTTTGATGTGGGTATGAAGGTTTATTTGAAACTGCGACCTTATCGACAACAATCAGTGAGCAGACGATTGTGTCACAAGCTGTCAGCACGGTTCTATGGACCTTATGAGGTGTTGGAGCGGATAGGTAAAGTTGCGTATCGTCTAAGATTGCCGGAAGGATCGAAAGTGCATCCGGTGTTTCACGTTTCACAGTTGAAACCAGTCATTGGAAAGGGTCGGGTAATCACTCCATTACCTGAGACGTTATCGAGGGACGATGAGCTATTGATTGAACCAGACGAGTTGTTGGGTACACGGTACGATGTAGAAGGACATCTAGAGGTGCTCGTTTCTTGGAAGAACTTACCGTCACACGAGAACTCTTGGATGCGTTTGTCTGAGTTGAAACATCAGTTTCCGACTTATTCGCTTGAGGACAAGCTCGTTCTTCAGCTGGGGGGTATTGATATGCCAACAAGAGTTTATATCTCGAAGAGGCAGAGGCGTATCAACGAGGGAATGGCTCACGGGAGTGCTGAGCTGGCAAGTTAGTTGGTTAGTTAACAGATGTAAACAAGTCTCAGTATATAAGGGGCTCGTTAGTTGTTTCTGTTGGTCATTGAGTTAGAATCAGTTGTGGCTTGAGATCTCAGATTGTGGGATTCAAGAATAGGCTTAGACTCTGGGTGTAGAGACTAAGAGAGGGTGGTTGGGAGGTTCTTACTCATAATACATACAAGTTCTTATCACTCTGTTTATCGTTGCTTGACAAAATTGACTTTGAATTGACTAACGTGTGATCCATGTGCTCACACTTGACAAAAGGTATCCATTATTTATAAAATAGAAATATGTGAAAATACTTGATAGTAGTTTTAGTTTCTAGCAAAACACATGTCGATCATGATTGCCAATAATTTTTATATGGTAAAAGTGATCTCAGGAAGCTATTATTGGTCTTGGATTGCTTACCGTAAACATGATTTTTTGTGACTTCAATCTGTATACATTGATTATTGCTTAGATGTACGATGTTTATTTGTTTTTTACAATTTTTCAGAGTTATGGGCACATCAAGTATAAATGCTGATGATCAAACTAACGTAGATGATAAGGCTCCTTTGTGGATTTATGTGAACAAGCTGGAGAAGCTAGCAGGAGGAGGATCATGGAGATTTGAATGCAAATTCTGCAAGAACAAGTATACTGGTTCATATAGCAGAGTTTCAACTCATTTGTTGAGAGATGGAGCTAAGGGAATCAAAGAGTGTTCAAAGGTTACTCCTGACAGAGAGAAAACATGAGAAACTTAGTTGATGAGTGCAAGAAGAAAATAAAAAGTGCAGCTTCTCGAGTAGTTCCATTGCCTTCATCATCAAGAAAACCTTCTAGTTCTTCTCTTGATTATGATATAACTTACAGTGCCATGAATGTAGATGAGTCTGATCCAAAGAAGAGAAAGAGTATGGATACACCTTTGGGAAAAGCATTTAAGAATGAAGCTAGAGAGCAATGTGATGGTGAAATGGCTAGATTGTTTTACACGAGTGGTTTGTCTTTTAACGTCGCAAGAAATCCTCATTACCACAATTCTTACGTGCGAGCATAAAAGATCCCAGGATATATCCCCCCTGGATATAATGCATTGAGGACTGTGCTTCTTCAAAAGGAAAAGAAGAACCTAGAATTGCATTTACAGCCTTTGAAGAACTCATGGAAACAAAAAGGAGTCAGTATATGTAGTGATGGTTGGTCGGATCCACAACGAAGACCGATATTTAACTTGATTGCTGCAAATGAGAGTGGTCCAATGATGCTAAAGGCGATTAATAGCCAAGGTGAAATGAAAACGGGAGAGATGATTGCATAGCTGATCATAGGATGTATAAAGGAGGTTGGACATGAAAATTTGGTTCAAGTAGTCACCGACAATGCTGCTAATTGTGTTAAGGCTGGTGCACTTATTTAAGCTAAGTATCCTACCATCTTCTGGACACCTTTTGTAGTTCATACATTAAATCTTGCTTTGAAGAACATATGTTCACCAATGCTAAGCACAAGAAACAATGAACATATGTTCACTTTCCGCTGATCCCGAAATTATATAAATTTGATATGAATGTTGTGCAAGTCACCATAATATCTAAAATTGGAAAATTGACTACATTAATAGAGAGCAATCCTTAAAGTGAAACGTTCATGAAGTCCATAATGTCAAAGTTCATATAGGGTCAAAAAACTATAGTTTTAATAATTAATCATTTTAGACATTTGTGTATGAATGACATGTTTTTTAATAAAACAAAATTAGATAATATATAATGTATTATTATGCAAAAAAATTATATTTCATGTTAAGATATATAACACTTATTATTTAAAAATTGGCTTAACATGTTCAAAATGCAAGTCTTAACCTAGTAAATACTATTAAATCTGGAACATGTCCGGTAGATATTAGTTTAGTCTAACAATTATTTTTAATATCAATATTACATCTATTGATAACTGTATTTACTTTAACTTAAAATATTCTATAAGTGTATTTACTTTAACTTAGAAACTAACCACGTTCTCTTTATATAAATTTCTATAACGAAACCAGTTATGCTTCTTCCTACAAAAGTCAGTTCGATCATTATTATTAACACTCAATTTTTCATGATTTAACCGAGTTGCAGAAATTTAGCAAAAAAAAAACAGTCATGTTCTCAAAAATTATTCATGCAATTATTTGTAAACTATGAGTCTAAGTTTCATATTGGCAGAATCGTGCTTCTGTTCAACTGCAATGGTTGGATTATTGATTAACCTATTTACATATATCGTTCAAAAACATTGAGTGCTAGGCAGTGAAATCAAGTTTATCAAAATCATTCAAGTTTTTGTGTATTACTGGATGATAAATAACAAATCTTCAATTTTGATGCATAAGTGAAAAAGAAACATCAAAAAATTAGATCGATTACGTTTGCGGCGGTGGAAAAAAATTGCAGAAAGATAGAATCCTTGATAAATGGAGAAGATAAAGTATTTACATATTTGCCATTAGAAGAAAAAAAAAAATCCAAAAAATCAGATCTTTGATAATAGCCGTCTCTTTTACCAGTAGACCACAATGGTTCATTGACTTTTGCATCGAAATATACATATATATACTTTTTTTTTTGTAACAGAATATATTAAAAATTATTTTTTCAAACATTTTTTCAAAAAAATTGGTTCCGTTTTCGGTGCGGGTTGGGTTTGATATTGGTTTTCGGTATAGCATTTTAAAAACCGTTTGAGAATATAGGCTAAATCTAATAGATTATGAGACTAATTTTCGGATTGATTTCGACTCGGTTCTTTTTGTACCAATATTCTTGACTAACTATGTTAGATAACTAATAAGAAAATATAATATGTTGCAAACTTTTGGAACAAATCGTTCCATAAAAAATCACTTTTTTATTTTTGAATGATTGCAATCGAATACTGGCTACCATATCTGTATATTTGATGACAAAAAAATTAGAATGCTAATAAATGCAAAAAAAAAATTGATTTTATTTAAACCTGATTACATATTTCATAATCGAAATTATTTATATTGGAATGTTAAACATATTATAATCTGCACAAAATCAATGAGTGAAATGGCTATGGCATAGTTGTATAGTCATGCAATATCACATCTTCAATACAATTATCAAAACCTTTACTAATAATTTTAAAAAAAAATATTTTACACAAATATAATTACAAAGAAAAACATAAATATGAAAATTAAAGTTCTAAAAAGAAATGTAAAACAAAAAATATACTTATTCTTGATGGACGGATCAAAATCTAGTCTTATACTATTAAAAAAGAAGATCTATTTTTGAGGTGCCCTTCTGTTTCAACAATATTTACAGATCTCTCCCACTGCTTTAATTTAAACTATGCTTTTAAATTATCTTTATTATTCACTAAATCCTTTTATTCCAACAAACAATATATTTCCGTTTTTCTCTATCCCTTTCAACTAAATAATTTTTAGCATAATTAAAAGATTTTGTGATCTGGAACAAGAGGTCATCGCAAATTGGGGATTTCAAGTTACGTTGTACGAAGTGATTACGAAGGCGATTTGTCTTAGGGTTCGGAGAAGTGGACGAAGGTTTTGCGACTTGATTTTCATCTTGCTAGGAAACCCTTTAGTGGCTTCTCTAATGGTGGTTCTGAATTCAAGATGGAGACGTTGATCCCTGCTGTACTAACAAGTTCCAAGTTCGCAAGAAAAAAAATCAAAAGAGAGGGAAGATTGAGCACTCACTGATTAACATAAATATATCTGTCTTTTTATTTATCCGAGAACTCCTTTGTGGTTTTGTTGACATTTGGTCGGTGTCGGTGATTTGTAGGGTCTGGGTTTGAAGAATCTTGGGAATACATATTTTTTGAATTCTGTATTGCAATTTTTGACATACACTGAGTTCTTAGATGCTTACTTTCTAGATGTTAGCAATGTGAAACGATGTATGCATTTAGAAGCTGGTTTGATTAATTGCTTGGCTTGGTGGATCTTTTATTCAGTGTCTAATTGGATGCTCTCATGAAAACGTTTGTGTAGTCCATGTGACTGGGTTTTGTGCTTTATGTGCAATGCAGAGGCATGTTAGGACAACCCTTCAAGCTTCTGGCGGAATAGCAGCACCAAGTCTCAAACTTAGGAGGTACGCTTTTGTAAAATAAATACGTAAGAATCTAATCATATCTTTCGGGAAAGAGATGCTCTTCACCACGATACTATCAATTGTACATCTATGTGTCATGTACGTCAGTACGGTTCTCATCCAGAGCTCATAGATTTCACCTTCTGCAAGAGATCTCTGCCATTGGAGGATCTTCTTTGAGGAATGAGAGGAGCCACATCTCATGTCATTGCCAAAAAAAGCCAAAATGATGAAAGCGATGTAAGTTATCTTTTTTTAAAAATGTTGTAAAGGAATTATATAATTTCATAAATAGGGGACTGATTCACTGTCATTGGTTTTTTCTTGACAGTGAATCCTACTCTGATAGATAACAGAGCTACAGATGTTACAAGTATTTCCAACGAATCTTTGCTTGAGACTTAAAGTTTTTGAATTCCGAGATGCGCTTATAAGTTTAGGTGGAGAAGTAGTGGCTTTTGACCTTGTGCACAAAAAAATAGCAGTGGCTTTTGACCAAAATCCTTGGTCTAATGGTTGCAGGATTTTCACAAAAGTTCCAGTGGATGTCGATCCTATGCTTTAATTGGAGGATAACAATCAATAAACACCTCAGCTTTTGTCTAACATTTTCATAAGAATTTTTTTTTTTCACTCATATATTTGTGTACCTCTCAGCTTTCCTCTGATGTTAAAGAGCAGGAAACTTCAGCAGTTGATTACACAACAGGGGACATGATCTTTTTCTACTGTGATTCATACCTCCAAGGCTCTATCTGGTATATGCAGTAGAAGAGAGTGATAGGACAGGAAATGCTATGAAAAGAGGATGACGAAGAAGATGGGCATGATGAAGAACATTTTCACTAACGTGGAAAGTCTGTAAACATTGACATGTTTGGTTTGACCAATTCGGTGACATTTGTCCATGGCTTGCAAAGCCATTCGAGAGTATCAAGAACCCCCCCCCCCCCCCCCACAAGAAAAAAAATTGGTTAATTTTTTTTTAAAACTACTCAACGAAATCAATTACGATATACAACCTCTGCATGCCGGTTTACAAAAACTCGGACGGGTCCTATTTTTCTAAATCAGAAAAACTAAAATCACACCGAATACTAAACAGGTATCCAAATATCTAAAATAAAATAAAATACTAATATATATATATATAATTTAATTTATAAATAAAATATTTAAAACCCTGAATTACATGAATTACCTGATTTTTTCAGGTTTAACTTGTGGTTTTTAGATTTTTGTTAGATTTTTGGGTTTAAACCTAAATTAACCCCAAACTTTTTGTAATTTGGTTCACTTCGGGTTTTATGGATAGTAAAAACCCGACTCGAACCCAACATTACCTGAACCGATCTGATCCGAAAAAGTGGTTCATAAACGGGTATGAAACACATAACCCCTATAACATGAAAACCGAATAACCCGAACCGACACAAATCTAAAACTCCAATGACCATCATTATAGGATGTCAAAATTAATTTGATCTCAGTTATAGATGTCAAAACTCAAATAGTAAAATCCAAACCAAACACTTAATAAATTTTAAATTGGAAAATTTAACCAAAATCTAATATACTATTAACAAAGAAACATTATGAAAAATCTACTTATACAAGGTTGTTGCACTATTTCATTATACTATTAATATTTTGATCTTACCTTAAATTTATACTAACAATGTATTACTATATATTTTTCTAACCATAATTTAGTCAATAATTACTATTTATTAGGCCCACGTTTTTTGTACATCAACCGAATAAAAAGACTTGGTTGATGTGTAACATTTTTGTCTATCATGAACATTCATTTGTATGATTCTACGGTCAAAATTATTAGCTAAAATGATATATCTAATCTATTAATTTAGGGTCCTATATTTATCTATCATTAACAAGTATTAGTAGGGCCACTTAAAAATTAATTAATATGACATATTTGATTATTTACATTAATAATAAACCAACTATAAATTTGAATTTTATTTTTTTAATTATAAAAAAATCTGTTGAGAAAGAATCTAACAAAATCTTACTTAAAATTTTAAATATCTTTATAAAATAACATATTAAATAATTACATAATTCGTAACATAATATTTTTATATAAATAGAAATTATATACTACTTTTATAAAAATAGAAATTATATAATACTTTTATAAGAAAATAAAAATTATATACTACTTTTTATAAATTTTATAATTATATTATCCATTATATAAAAATAGAAGTGCTATATGAATAAAATATGACAAAATTATATTAATTAGATAAATTTAAAAAAATTAAAAAATTGTTTTGTTTTAAATAAATTATAACTCATAATTAAAATTGGTTAAAATTCATAAATTATATAATAATTTTATATAAAAATAAATTTATTAACATAGGTTAAACTTTTATATCTACAACTATATATTATCTTTTTATTTATTTTGAAACTCTCAACAATATATTGTTTAAAATTTTAATAAATAAATGTACAAAATAGTATATAATAACCTTTAGTTCATATACTATTAAAACAAATTGTTATAAAACTATAAAAATTAAAGAAATCTAATACTTTGAAATGTTAATTACAAATAAAAAGAAAACTTAATATCATAACATCCAAAAATATCGTGTATCAATAAAATTTACTAAATTAATATGATATATGCTACTATGTATAAAATTAACTTGATTTTAGTAAATTTTATTGATACACGATATTTTAGTGACTCAAAACTTGATTTTAAATACAAAAGTGTAGCCCAAATTCAATCAAATACAAAAATAACCCAAAAGCGTAGTGAAATTACAAAAGCCCCCTTATGAACAAACTAAAAACATGTATTTTTTTTTTTTTTTTTGTCATCAACAATACAGACTCATATTGACTCTGTGAACCAAACCGGGTGATCTGCATCCATTATAACCATCCGTTAGAGAAGACTTCTTTGTAAGTCTTCTCTATGATGACTTCTTTGTAAGTCTTCCCATTCAGTAGATCTTAAAAATAATTTTATAATTTTATAAAAAATATTTTGATGGGTAAAAAATTGAAATCATGTAATAATAAACATTTCTCAATGATGTAAATTTAGTTCATCTGAAATTTAATTATTTTCAACATTGATGAGTGAATGTATATTGGTTCAGTGTTTGATAACATATGTTATAGTATTGTATGTTTCATTTAGGGTTAGATTCTGAAATCTTACCTTCATTTTTTTTTCTTTTCAAATTAACCCATATATGTTTAGTAACTATCTAATAACTTGATTTAAACACTTTCTAAGTTTCTTTTAAGTTTAAGAAAGTGTTTTTTGCATAGTTAATTAATTTTAGGATCTGGAAGACTCACAGAAGACTTAAAATGAAGTCTTCCGACATATCCCGCCTAAATTTTAGTAGAATTTAGGATTTCCGCCTAAATTTTGGAAAAATTTAGGTTTCCCGCCTAAATCAAAAGTCTTACATAAGTCATCCAGGAGTCTTCCAGAAAAAGTTTTCTCATGGATTAGATTTTAAAAATAATTAATAAATTTTCTAAAAAATATTTTAAAGCGAAAAAGTCAAAATCATGTATTAATAAACATTTCTAAAAGATGGAAATTTAGTTTTACTGAAATTGAATTATTTTTAACATAGATGAGTGAACGTAGATTGAGTTATGATAGTCTTTGGTTTAGGGTATGGTAACATATGTTGTAGTATTGTTAGAGTTAGATTTTGAATTTTTTTTTTTTTTTTAATTTGACCTATATGTTATTAGTGACTATCTAATAACTTGATTTAAATACTTTCTAAATATCTCAAGAAGTCTTCTGACATATCCCGCCTAAATTTTAGTAGAATTTAGGGTTTCCGCCTAAATTTAGAAAAATTTAGGTTTTCTGCCTAAATCGATCTTCCCGAAGTCTTCTAGCGAAAGTCTTCTCATGTATTAGATCTTATAAATAATTAATCAATTTAATAAATAATATTTTGAAAGAGAAAAATAGAAATCATGTATTAATAAACATTTAAAAACGATGGAAATTTAGTTTTTCTAAATTTGAATTATTTTAACATAGATGAGTGAATGTAGGATCTAGAAGACTTTCCAAGAAGTCTTCTATATCGAAAATATTTAACCTAATTGGAATTTTTGTCTCCATATATAAAGAAAATTTACACATTCTCTTTCTTCCTCTCAAATGACTGCAACAAAAATGTAATATTTCTCACTCTAAAACTCTCCAACCTCTCTCTAATCTTTTTGAACATCAAAACACCAAATTTAAATCAATTTCTCATTTTTTTTTCTTAAGTCTTCCCACAAGTTTATTTTCTTTTTACAGGTTTTTCATTACATGGTTCTAATCTTTCACTCATTCAAAGGTAGATCTTTAAATGTTGGATATGTATTATTGTGTGTTTTATATATTATTTCTAAAAAGCTATAGATTCAACATATTGTTACTGTTTTGTTTATTATTTAAGCATTAAAATTATATTTTTGAAGTTTTTATATGTTTTGAAGCCATTTGAATGTTTTTGAATTTGCATGTTTTTCAGATCTGAGATTGACGTTGAAAGACTTCTCAGAAGACTCTCGGAAGAATTCTAGACAATTTTTCTAATGCATTTTATGCTAGAAGACTTCCCACGAAGTCTTCAGGAAGTCTTCTGCCCAAAGTGGTACAAATTTTGGATATGTATTTTTTTTTGTTTTATAAATTGGATTCTTAAAAGTTATAAATTCAACCTAATGTGACAGTTTTTTTGTTTATTATTAAGCATAAAAAAATGTTTTTTAAGTTTTCAATGTTTTGAAGCTATTTGAATGCTTCTGAATATGTAAAATTTTCAGATCTAAATCAGAATTTGGAGGACTTCTCAGAAGACTCTTGGATAGGACTTCTCAGAAGACTCTTGGAAGACTCTCGGAAGACTTCTTGGGAAGCCTTCTAATGCATTTTATGCTAGAAGACGTCCCACGAAGTCTTCAGGAAGTCTTCCAAAGTTTTCTGCTCAAAGTTATATAAATTTTGGATATGTATTGTGTGTTTTATATATTAGATTCTAAAAAATTATAGATTCAACCTAATTTGATTGTTTTATTTATTATTTAAGCATAAAAAATTATTTTTGAAAATTTCTCTATTTGAAGCCATTTGAATGCTTTTGAATAGGCATATTTTTCAGATATGAGTTAGACTTTGGAAGATTTCTCAGAAGACTCTTCGAAGACTCTCAGAAACTCTCGGAAGAATCTTGGCAGGCTTCTTGAGAAGTCTTCTAATGTATTTTATGCTAGAAGATTTCCCACGAAGTCTTTGGGAAGTCTTCCAAAGTCTTCTTCCCAAAGTGGTACAAAGGAATGATGTCAAGTGGAGACCAAGCTTGTCTATGTTGATGAATGATATCTAGTTCCATGTGTAATAGTTTTGTTTATGGTCTGTTTTATGATTTGTATGTGCACTATTTAGTTGTGAATTCTTTTGTAAACTTAAAGAAATGTTAATCAAAAGAATTTTTTTAACCATTCTACCAAATGTTAATCATATATGTCCCACTGATAACAAAACACAACAACACAAAAACTTAGTCAAATTTACTAAAACTAAGAGAGAAGACTTCACAAAAAAACTTAGTCATATTCACGAAAGATCAAACTTGAATTTTAAGTGAAAGTTGAATTTTTTAAATTTCATGTAAGTTAAAAATTATATCTTATGATCTAAAAAGACACATTAAACCACATGATTTGATATTCTTGAAGTTACTTAACACTTTTGAAAGTTAACACTTATGAGAAAGATTTACAGAAGACTTCTCCGTTTAGCTAGAAACATTATTAAACATCAATGTTTGTAACTTCATAATCATCACCAATTAAGTTATGAATTCTACTCAGTAGTCCCAATATTGACTAATAAACATGAATTAGCAAGAAAATATTAAAAATTTATTTTAATTTTTGATAAATTTGAAGTTTAATAAAGATTTACGTAGAAGACTTCTTTTGAAGTCATCCATGGAAGACTTCAAAAGAAGTCTACCCCGTATAGACTTCAAAAGAAGTCTTCTGTTTAGGTCATTTTTGCAATTGCAAATTTACGAAGGAAGACTTCTTAAGAAATCTACTTTATATAAGACATCTTCGGAAGTCTTGCTTTGTAAATATTGGCTTACTTTTGAAATTGAATTTTTTTCGAAATTCCTAGAGAAGAGTTCTAAAGAAGTCTTCTCGGATAAACACGTTACTTTTGAATTTGACCGAAGTTGGTCAAAATTTTGACTTTTTGTAGAAGACTTCTAAGGAAGTCTACCTGGAGAATACTTCATAAGAAGTCTTCTCTAAGTCTTCCGGAAGTCTTCTCAATGTTGCAAGAAGTCTGCTGGATTACTTTTGCAATTGACTATATTTGACTTTTTGAGAGAAGACTTCTTTAGAAGTCTTCCGTCGGATGACTTCTCTAGAAGTCTTCTCTCGCGGGCAAAGGTTTGACCGAAACCCAGAATTAAACTCGAGAAGACTTGTAAAGAAGTCTTCTTGTAGAAGACTTCTTTAGAAGTTTTCTCATTGATATTAAATGTTTTACTATTATTTTTCAATTGTAAAAGTAACTCACGCAGACATCTTCCGACATTGAGAAGACTTAGGGAAAACTTTCAGAAGACTTCTGTAGAAGTTTTCTCCAGGAAGATTCTTCTACAAAAAGTCAAATTTCTGACGAACTTCGGTCAAATTTAAAACTAACCTGTTTATCCAAGAAGAAATTTAAAACAAACCTAAGGAAGTCTTCTCTTAGAATTTCAAAATTTTTTGTTTACAAAGGAAAGTTAGAAGACTTCTAGGCAAGTCTTCTATTTAAAACACACAAAAGGTCAATTTCAAAATTAACCTATCCATTGATTTGACGACTTCTAAAGAAGTCTTCTCGATGAAGAAGACTTCTAAAGAATGTGGTTCGCGATTTCATACCTTGAACTCGTGAGATGACTTGTGTGGTTTCTCCAATCACCCAGAACTTCACCACAACAGCTACCTACTCGTTAATCACCAAGAATCGTGAGCTTATGAACCTTACATAATTCGTAATCAAAATCTTCATTTTTTGATGAATTTTGAGAGAAAGTGTAAGATATGTGGTTTGTGTGGATATGAAATGAGAAAGGATGAGAAAAAATCGAAACTTTAGGACAATAACACTCTCAATTTGGTAGTTCATGGTGGTTGAGGTGTTGATGTCAACGACAAAGTTATAAATATATGGTGAAGATGAGGATGGTAAGGTAAAATCATTATTTTCGGAAAAAATAGAAAAAAAAAGTAATGGTATTTTCGTGAATAACTATAACTTCTAGGGTGAATAGGACAAAACAAAGTTTCAAAAAAAGCATAGGTTATTTTTGTGTTTGACTTGAAATTTTGAATCATTTTTTAAAGAACCCCTTATAAATCCCGTAAAATACTAAAAAATATATGTTAATGTATATTTTCTAAACAAAATGTAAATATAAATTATCTTAGACATATTTATTTTCTATAATATAAATATATAAATTAAAAAAAATATTTTATAGCAAAATGTATAAATTAAATAAAAACATATTTTGAAAGAGATTGTCTATTTGATTATTTCATATTGTTATTTTATTGTACCTAACTCAAAAATATATTAGTAAATGGTAAAAATTAATAACAAAGTAAAATATATTAAACAAATCACTATATATTAATAATGCCGAATAAAAATATAAACAATAATATTATAGAGTTACACAATTTATAATACTAAATTTGAAATTATATATTTAAGACATTTGTAATAATATCAAATATATTTATAAAATAAAATATCCGCACGGACGTGCGGATTGAAATTTAGTCTATACTATTAAAAGAAAAAAATTCTTAAAAATCTACTTATATAATATTGTTACACCCTTTCATTATACTACTAATATTTTGGTCTTACTTTAAATTTATACTAACAAATGTATTACCGTATATTTCTCTAACAATAATTTAGTCAATACTTACTATTTATTAGGCCTACGTTTTTTTTTCGACGACCGAATAAAAAGACTTGGTTCATGTGTAACATTTTTTTCTACGTGAACATTCATATGTATGATTCTACGGTCAAAATTATTAGCTAAAATTATATATAATATTATATTATTATTTATGAGTATTTCATATATTTACAAGGGATGCACTGTTTAACATAAATTTACGCATAACAATATTTCATAGATGAGGTAAGATGCGACTTTTACATATTTGAACCAAAACTGTGGTTGTCAGTTCAAACTGATTTTAAATTAAATAATGAAAATTCATTGAGCTAGCGTAACTGGCCTACAAAATTTAGCATTGTTAGCTCATTCATTGTGATTTAACTGTAATTAAAATTGAGATACAATAATTATAAACTAATGCATCAGCAAAAATATAATTAAAATGTGGTAACCGTACGATAAAAAAAAATTCAAACAATAGTTTGCTATAGATATAAATAAGAAAAATATAATAAGCTAATTATTTGAAAATCAATTATTTATTATTTAGGAAAATTAGGTTTTCCAAATTCTTTAGATTTCCGTTATTATAAACGGTTTCTAAAACATTTTTTCTGGTCTCACATTAAAATTACGTAAATTGTATACATTTAATATTATACAGATGCAAATTCGTTTGTATAAGACTATACTGCAACATATAATGTTTTAACAAAAAACATGTCTTAAAATTTATGATTATATTGCAAACATTACACAATCAAAACTACGCATGGGCATTTCGGATATAGGTAGGGTATACAGTAGTTCGGATAGGGTTCTGGAGGATCCATTTACTACATGACTATTTTCAGTTCGGGTATGGTTCAGATAGTTTCAGGTTTGGTTCAGTTCGAATAGTTTCAGGTTTGGTTCTCTTCGGATAGTAAAACTAAGAGCCGGAAAAATACCCAGAAAATTTGGTTATTCTAATTCCGGTTCGGTTTTATCAGGTAGTTCGGATAATTTGGGTAAAATATCATGTATTTTGATAAAGTTTCAAATAAATAGGATGATTGGGATAAAGTCTCAAAATCTACTTTATTAGCCAATCAAGATTTTGAAGAAATTAATTCCCTAAAAAATAGAGAAACTAGTTTTTGAAATAACTGTTAAATTGTAAACAAAAACCAAAATCTTGATTTCAGACGATGGCTTTTGTAAATTTTCTTTTGTTACAGATTTAAAAAATTTAGTAGCAGTTTCTTCATCTTATTTCATGGCTATATGTTTACATTTACGTTCACACTGAAAGCATCTATTTACCATTAAAATCTATAAACTTTATTAAAATAAAAAATTTGATATACAAAAAATGAACAAAAATAATTTTATTTGATTGTTTGGTCTTATGCTACATTTATGAATTAATATAGGAAAAATAAATAAATGGTAATTAACTATAAAAATAAGGTTTAGTAAGAATCATATAACATATGCAATTTTGTATTAAGAACATTTTTAAAAACTTGTCAATAAAATTATAATAACATATGTATATGAAAATAAATTATATTTCTTGACGATGTTGTTTTATATTATAAATACTGTTATTTAATAAATATTAATATAAGAAATGATACTCAAAAGATCAATAATAAACCAAATACATTTTCTACTTGGTTGCTAAACGCAGTGAGAGTACTATACAATATTCACGTACAAGTAACCATCCAATCAAATTTTAAGAATGAATTCTTTAAAATATAGACAATTAGGTTAAGTAAAAATAATTTGTTTAACATATTTAATATGAAAACATTATAAGTGAAGTTCTTAAAAATAATTTATTTTAAGTTATTTAAAAAGAAATTAACTTATAAGTGAAGTTCTTAAAAATAATAAATAACTTTAAAATTAAATAAATTACTAATCAAACTTTAGATTCCATAATATACAAAAAAAAATTTAAGAAAATTTAAAACCAAAAACCAAAAACCAGAATATAGAATATAGAATCACCATTCAAGTTTTTTGAAAAACTAAAATCTACAGCAAAATCAAAAACCAAAATCTAAAAGTCAAGAGGGAACTTTCAGCATTTCTCTATCATCTACCTTCTACAAACGAGTAACTCAGAAGCAGATTCTTTAGCAAAAATAGCTAAGTCTGTTTCATAGGAAACTTTGTTATTTTTCGTTGCTCTGCTCCACTCGATTATCCAGGCCACCTCAAGACTCAAAACCAACAATATACTATGAATTTTTTTCCTTAATGAAAAAGGTAGCAGTTGCAAAAATGCATACCAATGTATGACACTAGTCAAAAGATATATTCCCTCCGTTTTTTAATATAAGTCGTTTTAGAATTGTGCACATAGATTAAAAAATTATTAGTTTTTTATATTTTCTAAACAAAAATATCATTAACTATTTACCTAACCACAAATCAACCAATAATAAAATAGAAGGTATATTATCATTGGTTATATAACATTAAGTGTTAATAAATTTTACATAGAAAACCGAAAACGTCATATAATTTGGAACATAAAAGTTTCTCTAAAACGATTTATATAAAAAAACGGAGGGAGTACAAAATATTATTATATGCTCAATTAATATATCAAATCTGCCATGTAAATAATAAAATAGAATGGTCATGGCTAATGAGTGAATCCCTTGTTGTCATCATCAATTGTTGATATGATTTTATCATTCTCTTCATTATAACTCAGGTACAGAAGTATATATGGTCGCCCTAAATTGTGGATAACTATTTACCTATTTTGATTGAGAAGAGTCTTGACGCATGTAAGAAGTCATACACATTTGTTCTCGGCTATGTATCAAGGTTTGTTAGAAATATCCACCTGTAGTTCAAAATTTTTACATCTGTCGAGCCTTTCTCTCTATATGTTATTGCTATAAATCTCTCTGTGTTATTGCTATGAATTGATTATTCTGTACTCACATATTGCATTAACAAATAGCCACGCGAAGGAAAGAAAAAATTGTTCATTTCGATGTCAAATTGTTACAAATATCGATGCATGACTATATTCTTAATTTTTCTTCTACTATATACATTTTACTAATTCACTTTTTTTTAGCAAACATTTTTTTTGGGAACAAACTGGATTTTTCTAAGACTTTATTCTTGTTCTATATATTATATTATAAAGTAGGCGTAATCGAGGGAGCGTCTCTATATAGGTAGTAGATACAAAAACGTTCTCATAACATTACTCTAAGAAGGTCTACATGCGTTGTACACTTCTCCCCGCAATACATCGATTGGTCTATGTTCCAAAGTGTATCGCTCAGGCCCCATGTACACCCCTGTCTTCTCCAATAGACCCATAGCTTCCTCTCTTCCGTATTTTGACTCGTACAGCTTCAAGTACTCATAATCCTGTTCCATTACATCAATTTGAACACAATTCTTTCTTTCCTTCTTTCTTTCTTTCTTTCTGGTTGGTAACTAAAAGCTTAAAGCAGCCGTACCTGTAAGCCACTAAGAAGACGCTCTAGCCTAAGTGAAGCAACTGGCTCTGAGGATGATGAGAAAACTTCACCCGGGTAGTAAAGAACACCATCACCAGGAGGAAGGCCGCGCCTAAACCTTACCTATAAATATGTTTGGTTGTTTCATATAACTTCCTGAAGCAATCAATCAAGAAACATTTACAAAAGGTACCATAGGTCAGACGAACCTCAGCGCTTGGAACGGTTGCCTTCTCATAGCAGTTTGCACCCCAGTACAAGAATCCCGTTCCACCTTCTTTCCACACACGCCACATCACTGCACGGTGCTGCGTCCCACGCATCCCTAAGTGCCAATTTGGGTGAGGATCTGTAGGTCCAAGGCATATGTATGTCCACCATTCCTGCACCCATCATGAGAATTCCTCTTTATGGTTCCCATTGCAAATACATTCATATATAAACCACACAAGAGTAGCATTAAGATGGCTTAGTTGATTATGATAATGCTTGAATGTATGCATATGCATGTGTACACCTTTTGGGAGCTTATGGTAATTAATTAACTGTTTTGCGTATGGTTAAAAACTGACCGAAATCTATACTTAAAAAATGATGATGATTATGGTTATTAGATTTCTATTCAGTTACGCATATTGATTAGACAAATGAGTAACATAGACTAGTTTAGACGAAGGATCAGAGAGAGCTTACCTCACGATTCTCTAACTGCAATCCCTCCACAATATCTTTCACCAAATCTTCCCGGTTACCAAGCACCCATTCACTGAATATTAAACCATATTTTAAGACTGAGTTGCGGGATTAAGGCAACGATAGACTAACTAGTAGTAAACAGATTTCTCTAAATATTCCTTAAAACGCATCTGAAAATCCTAACTCATAGATGAATATAATAAACTCACATGCATGTCTATCCAAATAGGTAATCGGAGTTATACGGTTGGCAATTTTAAGAACAAAAATGTATTTGCTCAAAAAAAAAACGAGGTTACTTTTTGATTAATTGATAGATTGGTGAGGTTAAGATCTTGACAACTAATTAAGCCACAAACCCATGTAAGAGAAGGCAATTTGTCTGAATGATCAAACCACTGCCACCTAAGAGAAATGGTGCATGCGCAATTACCTTGTGCAGTATATCTGAGTATGGGGTCGAAGCAGATTTGGAACTTTGACAAAAGATTCAAAGGGCGTTGGTGCAAGAGGCGCATCACCCGGACCTACAGATAGATAAATAAAATTTCTGAGTAGCTGAACCATTGTAAAATAACCGTAAGTGCTGTAATGAGACCAGTGGACCAACATGACGAGAGCGTAAATAATATTAACTCTACACAATGACCTAACATTATGGGTTGAACAACACACATTAAGTGGGGAAAAAGTAAGTAAAATCGAGAAATCGAGAAACAAACAAGTAATAAGCACATTTGAGTTCCACAAAAAGGAAATCATACCACAGTAGTAAGTAGTCAAAACCCGGGCATCCGGGGCATAGGCGTAAATTTCACTAGCCATCTTGCGAACGTTATGAAAGTGATCCATATTCAGTGGCTGCCAAATTTTCGAATGGTAATAAGAAAGCTGTCAACAAGTAAACCTCAACTAAAAGAACACATCAATTACACCTGTGGTGGAACATGAGATACACAAATGCTAAGAGACACCACCATCGGCCTATTGATAATCAGTGGGAACTAAGATACCTCATCCCACAAGTAAAAGTAAGCTTTATTCCAGTGGGGTTTACTCCTCAATATCTCAACTTCTTTCCGCAGGTAAATTTCCCTTGAATCATCCCTGCATGCACATCAACAAAAGTTATAGTTTGGGTACCTACAACACTTATAAGAAGTTTGACTAGGACAACACATGCATACCCTGCTATAACTTGTCTATAAGGTACTGCATAAGCCGCAAGCCTTGGATCAGAGAAATATTCATCAGACTTGGGATGCTCGGCTGCGAAACCAAAAAAAGTGGAATGCAAATGGTGAACTTAGAATCTGAAGCAAAATAATTAGATGGTGCATAACAATTGCAATACCAGGCCATGGTGAGGTGTATGTCAAGACACGCATATTTTCACCCCATTTGCAGAAGTATGGACTGATACGATACTGAAGAAGCCACTTGAAATGAAGATCCAGTTTCTCGTACCACTTTTCACTTCCATGTTCAACACCAAAACGATCCTCGATTACAGTATCAGAGACGCCGATGACAGCGGGGAGTGATGGAGTCACTGGAATAATAAATTCCCAAACTGTCAATCTTAGCTTAATACGCACTGCAAGGTTTGACACAGCATCTTCTTCCATCATATCAGAGGATCCATTTGTAGAAATGAACTCCGCGAATGATGGAGAGAAGAGAATTCTTCTTAATGACGAACTTGCACATTTTATTCTTTCTACCTAAAAGACAAGCTGCAGATTACTGACAAGTAAAATATTTATCTAAGGGGACGAGCTCAACAAAACAGAAGCAAACTGAAAATTACCACTTCGTCCATGGGTTTTCCTTCTATCGGTTCCATAATATCCAGACAGTTCTTAAGTTCCACACATAGCTGATCCTTCTCATGCTTTCCCAAGTTATCAGAACAGCTGTAACCAACCACAAAATTTGGGCATCAGCGTATAAAATCCAGGAGAAACAACTTCTCATTTTTACATGACACAATGACAGCAAGCAGATCTGTGAGCATCCTATAAAAGAAAAGAAATACAGAGGGGAGTCTCACCCTCCATCCGTCTTCATTGCAGAAACAGTAATCTCTCCTTCATATTGACCAGGAGGCTGCCCATTAGGAACGTCTATTGAGACCCAAATCACACTTGTTTCTCTACAATATGGAACATCCGAGATTATATCAGTCTTTAACGAATTAAGACAGAAGTAAGAAATAAGATTAGCGAGTGGGTAGTACCCTGGAAGTAAGCTAAGTTGAGTAAGAGGCACCAGAGCGTCAGGAACACCTAAGACAGGCACCACTCGCCGCAACTTTAGAGACTGGCCAACAACCAATCTGTGAATTGAAAGGAAGAAAACAATCATATAGAGATCAGAAGGGAAGAATCCATCTCAAACGTTCGGTTTCTTAAGCCGCTGTTTGGAGAAAAGGGAAGGTAGCAAAGGCTCACGCACCTGTCCCCAGCTGAAGAGCATAAGTCACTGCACTGAACCTGAACACTCCCGGAAGGGGTAGAACCAGCCCAAGAAACTTTGGGACGCATGGCAATCTGAAAACTTTCTCTCTCGTTTCTAGCGGCCAAAAGGTTTATCTGTAGAAACACAAACCACAAGAAAGGTAAACTAGAATTGATTCATTAATAATAGGTCTACCGTATTTGATAACCTTTATAAATCAACTTCCTAACTAACAATGCAACAGAACACTTGTTTTTTTAATTATTTTAGATCGCAAGTGTATAAGAAGAAGGGTTACAGTTTCTAGAGGTCGAGGCGTTTCTTGGGAACCGACGTTAACAGTATTGGGCATACACCAGACGTGAACCAAATCAGAAGTAGGAACCTCTGTGGGGTCCGTAGATTGTTTAAGAGGTTCTGAATTAAGACCACCGTCGTTAAACCCGTAAGCTGTGCCTCCACCAGCAACCCCTTCTACAGGCACACTCATCTCTTGAGTCCCTACAAAAATTTGTTACCATCAACAGTCTACCTTCCTTTATTGATTTGTAAAAGCTAATTTCAAAGAAGAAGATAAAGATACTGAAACCTAATTTTCCACTTAATCTTCTTCTTAGATAAGAGTTAATTAGAAGCAAACTTGTGTAAAATTGACTTCCCAAATTCGTTTCTCAATCAATTTATCTAATCGCAGACGGAGCAAGCAACGAAGGAACTCGAGAAAAAATGAAGAGAGAGAGAGAGAGAGAGAGAGAGAGATTTGGGGGGTAAAGTAAAGAAGAGCGAATTGAATCGTACCATTGTTGCTGTCCATTCGAGGAGAAGAGAAGAGAGGATCGCGTTGTTGGAGATTTCCTGAAGCTTTTAACACGTAAGTAACGTCCCCGCTTTTGTTTACTCTGTGCCCGAAAAGCACCTTTAACTCCCTCCCTCTTCTCAAGT
Source organism: Brassica napus (assembly GCF_020379485.1). Classification (NCBI taxonomy): domain Eukaryota; kingdom Viridiplantae; phylum Streptophyta; class Magnoliopsida; order Brassicales; family Brassicaceae; genus Brassica; species Brassica napus. Next base: position 7,555,408 of record NC_063451.1, on the reverse strand, counting down.
CCTTTCTTTCCTTTTGCAGTATTCTAGGATTTTTGCAATAATGATTACACAAAAAAGAAAAAGATTACACAAAATAATATATTTTCCATCTAATCCACCCACAAAACTTTTTTTTGTTAAATTGGCATTTTAATATTACTTTTATTGTCCAAAGATTAGAACAGAAAAAAAAAAAAAAAAAATTCTGAGAGAAGAGAGCATTTTTTGGTCCACTAGAGTTGTCTTTTTTTTTTTACTATTTTAGGTTATTTTTATTTTGGTTGTTTGGAAATAAAAAACTTTTAGGGGATTGATTATCCATCTCTAGATCAGATTAAGATAATGAAGTGGATCTTCTCTTTATTCAGTTATCTTGTCTCTGATCCCGTTCTTTTGTTCTATATATCAACAACTGACATGTAATTTGGAATCTATTTTGTAACGGAAATAAAACCCACATCAATTTAAAATCGAACACAGGTTTGCATATAAATCATCACTGTCGCTTAACCGCTGGACTGCTCCAATTTTAATATGTAACTAGATTGGATCCGCACAACCGTGCGGGTATTAATTTTCATGTTTATATATATTTTACATAATTAGAATATATTTTTAAGTTACTTATATATTTAAATATTTATATATAATTATTTTAAATATAACAATTTAATAGTTTTCATGATGTAAGTTAATTGATTATTTCAAATCATCACATATATTTGGTATTTTTTATTATATATATTTTAAAATTATTTTTTATTCAATTACTATGATCATGATCCGTAATTCAAAGCGCTAGATTTTCTTTATCAATATTTTTTATGTTTATTCATTTAAGATAATATATATATATATATATAAAATTTAAGATAAGTTAATTTTATACATGAATTATCTAATTTACTAATGTTAACCCGTTCTACCAACATATTATATTTCTAGCATAAATTTTTAATGTTTGTGAAAATAAAATATTTTAATTTATCAGTTTAAAATATTTTTTATCATATTTAGTTAAATAAAATGTTTTATTTTAAAATGATACATATAACTATAAAATAGTAAAATTAGTTAAATATAATGTTTATAAAAGATAACTGAGTATATATATATATATATATATTAATGTATAATAACATTAATTTCATTACTAATTACAAAATTAGTGAAAATATTTATATACAATTTTTGATAATTAAAATATTGTTATAATGTTTTTCAACACATTTGTTAAAAACATTAAATATATATATATATATATATTTATATTTCAAATTAAAAGATATCAAATTATATTATGATTTAAGTAGTTAAAAGATTATATATTAGCAGTAAGGAAATAAATTTAATAAAAAATTTAAATGATGATCCAAATAAAAATATCACACATGAATCAAGGTGAGTTTGTTAACGAATCCAGGTTTTTAGGAGTCGATATTATATTAGGAATGATATATTATTAATTCATATTATTAGTAATAAATGAATGATAATTTATTTCCCGCGAGGGTCTATTTTTTAAAAAATCACATATGAATCAAGGTTCTGATTTCTGTTTTAATATATAAGATTTTAGAATGTATAATATGCATCTCTGTTAACTATTTTGTTGCACTAAATACACTTTAAGAGTGTCTTCTTCACTTCATTGCATTGTATCTTGTAGAACTAGATATCACCCACAGTGCCGTCTTAACTAATATAATATGCCTTGGCGAAACACGAAATATAAACCTTTTTATAAATATTTTCTATATTTTTCTTTTCTATATTTCTTTTAATTTGAGCTCTAAGATCTGAGACAGATAAAAAAAGTATCTCCAAAATTAATGGTGAAAATATAGATTTTTATTGTTTTGTTTTTAATAAGTAAATTCAATTTACTTAATTATGAATTTTTTTGATAATTTTTACGGATTGAATGGAACTCTAAAACAACACACACAAAAATTATAGACGCATGGACCCATGGCAAATGCCCATGTTGCCATGGGTAAGTGCCGGCTCAGACCCACGCATACATACATGCATAGTCATGTTACATTTACTTAAGATATTTGATGTACCAAGATTCAATTGTGTATTCTCTGTTGATAAATTTGCTTCCGGAATAGCGACTTTGATTTCATTCACAAGTATGATACTCTCACCTAAAGAGGATTTTTGTGTTCTTGTGCCTAAACAATGCTATGATTACAATATTTTCGTGTTTTTAGTATACATTGCTACTATGCTAGAGATGGATCAAGGCTGATGCAATGGTTCACATGTCGTTGTTGCTTATACAATGGTTCAAACTGGAAAGGAAGAGACTTCCAGTTGGAGACGCAGCTTGTGAAACGTTAGTTACCTCTGAAGCTGTTAAGTATCAATGCAATGACTCTGAAGTGATCCACTTGTCACGATTCATAACATCGAGACATAATGGAGTAGTCAAAGTAGAATTATTTTCATTGGATCTGTGATCTTTTGGTAGTCTCAGGACTTGCTGTGTTAGCCAAAGGCATATGATTTTAAGGAATAGAGTAGGTATTGAGAGATTAAAGGAAGATTAGAGAAGATTAATGGGAGATTTGTAGAAAGATTAGGTAGTAATCATGTTTAGAAGTATTTAAGAATCATCATGAACAAGAGAGAGAGTCTAGAGAGATAATCCCAAACTTCTTAATTATTAATCTGATCAGAGTTTACAATATATATAAGGAGGAAACACTAGGATGAGGGTTTCATAAAGAGACACTATTACAAGAGATAAGGTTTGCTTTAATTCAAGCCATCCAATGAGCTTCTTCCTTGTGCATAAAGCTCATTTTGCTTTATCCAGCTCTTCTTCAGCCTGTCACACGTGCCTTATCTTCCCTTTGCTAAGGCATCAGACCGTTGCAAGGGTAACTAGTATTACTACGCCATGTACGGTCTGATGCCTTAGCAAAGGGAATAGGGCTTCTCTTCTTCATCCAAAGTTACCTGGGTAACTAGTATAACTAGTATACTAGGATAACTAGGGTAACTTTGGTTTAACCGTTGGAAGTTACACGGGTAACTAGTATTACTACGCCATGTACGGCCTCTTCATCATACTCAACTCCTCATGTTTTTCTCTTCCCATATATTGATCTCATCTCAACACTCCCCCTCAAGCTTAGCTTTGTGAAAGTCTAAGCTTGGATAGCCATGAGATCTTCCTCATTAAAAACCTCACCAAGGAAAACCCATTGGGACAAAACCTTGATGAGGGAAAAAGAGTAAAGACCTCATGACTTAGGGGATCAGCTCCTTCTCTTCCCAAGATCTATGAGTCCCAATCTGATGTGGATGGACTCCATAGTCTTTTGTCTTGCTGCCTTGGTGAACACATCTGCCAACTGATCTTCACTTCTTGTATAACATGGCAAGATCACTCCCAAGACTATCATCTGCCTCACCTTGTGGCAATCTACTTCAATGTGCTTTGTCCTCTCATGAAAAACTGAGTTTGTAGCAATGTGAATAGCCGCCTGATTGTCACAATGCATAGTCATTGGTGTTGCTTGCTCAATCTCCAAGTGCCTAAGAATCCCTTTGATCCATACCAACTCGTTGGTAAGCTTTAGCATAGCTCTATACTCAGCTTCAGCACTAGAGAATGATACAACCTTCAGCTTCTTACTCTTCCAAGTAACCATGTTTCCTCCAATGAAAGTGTAGTAGCCTGTTTTAGACCTTCTGTCTGCTCTATCACCTGCCCAATCAGCATCACAATAACCCACAACTTCAGTGCTTTTATTGCAGCTCATCCATATACCAAGCCCTTGAGTTCCATTCAGGTACATGAGAACCCTCTCCACCATGCGCCAGTGATGCTCTTTTGGAGCTTGCATATGCTGGCTCACTTGATTCACAGCAAAACAAATGTCTGGCCTAGTGATGGTCAAGTATATCAGCTTCCCCACAAGCTTCCTATACAGCTTTGGATCATGGAACAACTTGCTGTCTTCAATCTCCCCCTCACGTGGAACCTTGTACCCATCCTCCATGGGCATCTTGGCTGTTCTTCCTCCATACACACCAGTATCCTTCAAGAGATCCAATGCATACTTCCTTTGAGAAATAAACAACCCTTCCTTGGATCTGCACATCTCAATCCCAAGAAAGTACTTCATCTCTCCCAAATCCTTTATATCAAATACTGATTTCAGAAACTCCTTGGTGGCTCGGATTCCTTCCTTATCACTGCCTGTTATGATGATGTCATCCACATACACAAGCAAAACAATGATGCCTGAGGGAGTATTGAGAGTAAAGAGAGTGTGATCAAGCTCGGACTTCCTGAAGCCTCTACCATTCAGTGTTGTGCTTAGCTTATTGTACCATGCTCTAGGTGATTGTTTCAATCCATAGATGACTTTCTTCAGTCTAAGAACATTTCCTGGCTTCACCATTCCTTCAAGACCCGGAGGTGGTAGCATATAGACTTCATCTTCTAGCTCTCCTTGGAGAAAAGCATTCTTCACATCCATTTGCCAAAGATCCCACCCAAAGTTGGTTGCAACTGATAGTACAATTCTAATGGTATGGAGCTTTGCAACAGGTGCAAAAGTATCAATGTAATCCTCTCCATAGGTTTGTGTGAAACCTCTTACTACCAGCCTTGTCTTACGCCTATCAATCTTCCCATTAGGTAAATACTTGATGGTGAAGATCCACTTGCATGGCACAACTTTCTTCCCCTTAGGCAACTCACTCTCATACCATGTATCATTTCTAATCACGGCATCAGCCTCATCATTGACTGAATCCCTCCACTCTTGAATCAACATTGCTTCTTCATAGCTTCTTGGCACATAGCTTTCATCTAAGCTTACCATAAAGGAGTAGTGCTCTTCCGGAAACTCAGCAAAGGAGCACACAGCTTGGGAAGGATGTTCCACAGCCTGGGCATTGTATAACACTCTCGTGTTTACCCAGTTTCTCGTGTTTGCCAACTCGGAAGCATCCCTCCTTACATGTGTGCTTCTTCTCAAAGGAACTTCTACTTGTTCCTCAACAACTTCCTCTTGTATCTGGATTTCTTCTCCAGCTTCCTGACCTTCATTCTGAACTTCTCTTACTAATTCATCTCCACTTTGGACAGGAGAATCTGAGCCTTGATCTTCTAGACCTCCAGCTTCTTCTGAGCCTTGATCTTTTAACCCTTCAGCTTCAGATTCTCCCCCCCCCTCATGTTCAAAGTGGGATGGTTCTTTAGCGGCCACTTGAGTTGGCTCTTCACGCCTGCTCTGATCCTGGGACACGCCAATACCGAGTTCTTCTAGTATGTTTCTCAAACTAGCAGCTCTATCTGATGGTTGAGAAAGTTCTTCAAGCTCCTCCCAATTCTTCTCTTCATAATACCCTTTATCTTCCATGAATTTCACATCCCTAGACACCAAGACTCTTCTAGCAGTGGGATCAAAGCACTTGTATCCCTTTTGAGATGCGGAATATCCAATAAGCATAGCTTTGGTGCTCTTTGCTTCAAGTTTGTTTCTCATCTCTCATGGCACCAGTACATAGCACACACACCCAAATGTCCTCAAGTGATCTAGAACTGGTCGACTCTTGTTGAGTACCTCAAATGGAGACTGATCCTCTAGGATTCTTGTTGGTATTCTGTTGATCAGATAGCAAGCAGTCATCACAGCATCATTCCAAAATCTCTTAGGGACACTCTTGTGGAACATCATTGAACGGGCCACTTCCATGAGGTGTCTGTTCTTCCTTTCAGCAACTCCATTCTGTTGTGGAGTGTAAGGACAGCTAGTCTGATGTAGAATCCCATGTTGAGCTAGGTGATCTTTTAATGTGTGGCCTATGTATTCCCCACCATTATCTGGGCTGAAAATCTTAATCTTGGCATGATAATGGTTAGTAACATAGCTTTGAAATTTTTTAAATGCATCAGGAACCCTATCTTTTGTTTTAATGAGTGTTAACCATGTGTATTTGGATTTTTCATCAATGAATGTGACATAATACTTATAATCATCCCTAGATAAACACGATGCAGTCCAAACATCAGAGTGAATCAAATCAAAGCAATTCTCATAAATAGTGGATGATCTTTGAAACACAGTCCTACAATGTTTGCCCAAAATAAATGCCTCACAATCATTATTTTTAAACATGACACCTGGTAATATAATGCTTAAAGCCCTAACATGTGGATGTCCAAGTCTAGCATGCCACAATGCATCTTTACTTAAGTTAGAAACAGAACTAAATGAGAAGCAAGAACTAGAGATGGGACTAAGATCTTCAAGCATATAAAGGTCTCCTTTGGTTGCTCTTTGCCCAATCAACTTACTGCTCTTAATATCCTGAAACTTAACATCATCAGGACTAAAAATAACATTGTATTGAAGATCAGTGGTGCATCTTTTGACAGATAAAAGATTAGAAGTAAATTCAGGCATGAAAAATGCTTTAGAGTCCTTATCAAACAATTTCAGTTTACCAATTCCTCTAATAGGAATTTTATCTCCATTAGCAATCATAACATTTCCATGAGCTGGTTCTATGTCTTTAATCAGGTTATTATCACTAATCATATGATGAGATGCACCAGAATCAATGATCAAAGGTTTATGCATGTTTCTAGTAATCTCAGTCCTTGATGGTTCATTTTGTTTTATCAGGTTTCCTAGTAATCCTAATATCTTACTATTTATACTCGGCTCACTAGTAGCAGTGTAAACTCTTTTAAACATGTCTAGTAACTTATCAGTATTACTAGGATTACTAGCAGTAGTGTAAGAGCTTTTAACAATGTCTAGTAACTTATCAGTAGTACTAGGCAATGTATGAGCATCATATGAGTATGAAGGGTGTTTCCAAGAGTGTTACCAGACTCCTTAAGAGCTTTGAAGAAGGTTTCAAGGTCAGCTCTCTTGAATACCTCATGATCCATACCCTTTCCAATTAGTTGATGAGATGCCAAGGCTCTACCTTCACTTTCACCCACCTTAGCGCCTGAGCTAGCTCCGGATGAACCAGCACCATTTGCTTCAGCAGAAAGATGAGCCTTTGCTTCCCTATCCCTGTTGGACCCACGTGGCCTGAGCTGAGGATGTAGGATCCAACACTCACTCTTCTTGTGACCGGTTCTCTTGCAATGCTCACAGCTTCCCTCATACTTTTCATACTTCCTTCCTGAGCTTCTGTATGCAGCCTTGTTTGCTTGCATTCCTTCAGCTTGATGAGCCATAGTGAGCTCACCCTTGCCTCCAAACAGGCCAAGAGATCCCACATCCTTCTGAAGTTGCGCGCATACTTCCTCCATGGATGGTAGGTTAGGCGATCTCAAGATGTGTTTGATGACATCCTTGTAGCAAGGATCTCAAGATGTGTTTTGATGACAACCCAAACACTTGATCTTGTTCTCTTCTTTCCATAAGAGCTGCTTGATCAGTGGTGTCAGGTCTTAGACTTTCAAGTTCAGACCATAATGATCCAAACTTTCCCATGTGTTTGGTGAGCTCTCATCCATCTTGCTTCATGGAGTTAATGGCTCTCTTCAGCTCAAACACACGACTGATGTTGGAGACGTTTCCAAACGTCTTTAAGAGGGTCTCCCACAAGTGTTTGGGAGTCTCACAGTAGCTGTAAGCTTCAAGAAGAGGGACATCAAGATATCCTTGCAGCACGGAGAGCACCATCAAGTCTTCTTGCACCCACTTCTTTGCTTCAGCTTTGGTGAGAGTCTTTTCCTCTTCACCTTCTTCAGTATTGTTGGCCACTGGCTTCGGACCATCATCAGTGATGTAGCTCCACAGCCCTAGCCTTCCAATAGCAGTCTTCACCAATCGAGACCACAAGAGGTAGTTTGAACCACCTTTCAACGCAACCTGGACAGTAACTAGCTTGCTGAAGTTGTTTCCCTCCATCTTCTCTTGCTTGAACCAGAAATGACCAGAAAGCTTCAAACTTGCAACTCAGCTGAAGAACACACAGTATCAGACTTAAAGAACACACGAACTCAAAGCACAGCACCACAGGACTCAACTTTATCACACAGCTTCACGGAACACTCAAGAACACAAGAGCAAGAACACAAGAACACAAGAGCTAGAGAAAGAAAGAAATGGAACGAGGTTTCTCAATACCAAAGCCAACCTGGCTCTGATACCATATGATTTTAGAGAATGGAGTAGGTATTGAGAGATTAAAGGAAGATTAGAGAAGATTAATGGGAGATTTGTAGAGAGATTAGGTAGTAATCATGTTTAGAAGTATTTAAGAATCATCATGAACAAGAGAGAGAGTCTAGAGAGATAATCTCAAACTTCTTAATTATTAATCTGATCAGAGTTTACAATATATATGAGGAGGCAATACTAGGATGAAGATTTCATAAAGAGTCACTATTACAAGAGATAAGGTTTGCTTTAATTCAAACCATCCAATGAACTTCTTCCTTGTGCATAAAACTCCTTTTGCTTTATCCAGCTCTTCTCCAGCTTGTCACACGTGCCTCCTCTTCCCTTGCAACGGTCTGATGCCTTAGCAAAAGGAATAGGGCTTCTCTTCTTCATCCAAAGTTACATGGGTAACTAGTATAACTAGTATACTAGGATAACTAGGGTAACTTTGGTTTAACCCTTGGAAGTTACACGGGTAACTAGTATTACTACGCCATGTACGACCTCTTCATCATATTCAACTCCTCATGTCTTTCTCTTCCCATATATTGATCTCATCTCAACAAGGCATTCCTCAACATGTAGCACCTTTATGTTCTATATCTGGAAAGTGGAAAGAGTTTGAATAACATCTCATGAAAACAGCTTCACCGAGGTGTTGCTCAAAGGTACATATCGAAAGAAACATGGCTCTATATATTCTGCATATGAAAGAAACATATATGACAAAGCAAACCTAAGAAGATATTTTCCAATTAAGGGGGCTGTGTTGCTAGGTCGTAAAGCTTGTTCTGATATTGGTTTGTTTAGTTTAAGATGAAAGCTAGATTGAAAAGATTTTTAATAAACAGTTATACCATGTCGTTACTGATTTGAAACCTCAGATACTACATATTAAATTGGGATCCTAAACGTTAATGGAAAAAAACGTTAATGAACATACACTAATCTGAAGTAGGCCGATTTGTTCACAGGAATAAACTTCAACCTCAATACTTTGTTCAGAGTTCTCTTAAACTGTGTGGCCTTTGTAGGAAAAAAACATCAACTTCAGAGGCTTCTTGTCTGAAACAGCAACAGCATCTGTCGTTGGTTTCTTGTTGGAACTTCTTCGTTTGATTCTCAACTTGAGCAACTTCAACAAAAACGAGTTTCTTGTTTTCTCGTCCTCTGTTTTCTTCTCCTTGTGGACGAGACAAGAAAGGATGAGACATCAACTCAGTAGCGCTCCCTCTCTCCTCAGGTTCCCTCGAGAAACACGTCTGGTTAAAGTCCTTTGCATCGGAAGGTAAACTCTCTGGGATCTCAGGAGCTTCACCACAACAGAGAAGAGTAGCTAGAAGATGGAGATTAACTCCTTCCCATGGAATCACGCCCGTGTACATCTCCAGAACCAAACATCCCACCGACCACAAGTCTACAGACATCTCGGCGACCCCGTCACGGACCGACTCCAGAGACATGTAGAACGGAGTCCCCATCCACGGCATATTAGTTTCCCAGAACTTGGGAACGTCTCCCACCTCTAACGCGCTACCGAAATCAGAAATCTTGATCTCGTAACCTTCACTACTCGAACAAGGGAACACGAGTAGGTTGTCTGGTTTGATGTCGCAGTGAGCATAGCCGTGGCCGTGAACCGAGACCAAACCTTCGAGAATCATCCACGTGAAATCTTTGATCAACGGTTCCGGCAACTTTCTGTCGGTGTAATTGTCCATGAAAGCGCTTAGACTACCTTCAGAAGCGAACTCGAGTTGGAGTTTGTAGAGTTTCTTCCCGGATCTGCTGAAGCTTTCTTCGAGAGAGTCTCCGAAACACGTAACGATATTGGGATATCCCCTGAGTTCGAGCAGGATGTCTAACTTGCTTTGGAGATTGGCATAGTCTTCTTCGGAAGATTCTTGACGGCGGAGAGGTACGAAGACCCGTCGTTGGGATTGGAGTAGCGGACGAGATTAACGCAACCAAAGGAGCCTTCTCCTAGAAACCTTACGAATTCTTCCTTTGATTGAATGATTTGCATCTTTGCTGCTTTTTTAGGGTTTCAAAACTGAGTCGCTTGCAGAGAAAGAAAAAAAAGGCAAAAGCTTTTTAGGGTTTAGAAGCAGAATCGCTTGCAGAGAAAAAAACGTAAGGAAAATTGAGGAAGAGAGCAAAAAAAGAAATTGTAGTGAATGAGAAGTAGTGATCTCAGACTCTTTTTATAGATTTCGGCACACATGCGAAAAAAATGAAATTTTGAATTAACAATTTCCTTTTCTGACACTCAAAAAAGAAAATTCAACGATGTTGTTAAAAAAATAAAAGGAAATTCAACGCACCGCCAAAAGATTGAAAAAAGGAAACTCTTTTGAGTTCGTCTTTTCTTTTCATTAAAGTTTAATCATAACAATAAACCGTTTAATAAGTGTAGTTCTATTTCGAAGTAAATAATATATAAGTCTCTTAATTCAAAATAAATAAATTGCAATCTAAAAGATAAAAAAGATAGGTACTTTTCAAATTTGAAAGCACAAACAATAAAATGAGTTTTTCAAAACCAACCCACTTTTTCAAGTCAAACTTAAAACCAACATCAATTTTTTCATATTATCCCAATATTTTTGAATTATTTACAAAATTGTCATTATTATTTGATTTTTTATTAATTTCAAAATTAGCAAAAAACCAAATACACCATAACTATTTCTTCTTATTTACAATAATGCCATCATCAATTTTCCAACCACCATGAACCACTATTTTTGAGCTCTTAAAGCTGTAGAATTCAATTTTCAACCATTTTTTTCTCATTCTAAACCAACAAATCTTCATTTCCTTTTATTTCCTCTACATTTCCATCTAAAAAACTCTCATAACTTTCATTTTCATAATCACGAATTTCATATTTTCGAGTTTATTCATTAGCGAATCGTCAAAGGTGTTTCTTTTTGCTCATAATTGGAGTTTGGAAGGCTGAAATGGTTGGAAACGAGCTTTACACCGGAAAAAGGCGCCCACAGCTGAGGAATGGACAAGAGCTGAGAATGTCTGCTGTTTTTTGGGGCCTTTTTCTGTGATCACAAGTTTGATGTCTGATTCTAATTATCCGACTTCAAACTTGTATTTCTATCAGGTTTGGAAGATCCATGATTGGCTTCGAATGAATGAGGAATGCGAAGATGAGATTGTCAAAGACATGGTTCCCCGATGAAAAAGAAGTTTGATAAATATTGGAATGAAGCCAGTGGTGTTTTTGCAGTGACAGTAGTCTTGGATCCACGTTTCAAGCTTTCAGTTGTCGAATGTTTTTAAGGGAAGCTTGGCATGAGTACACGTGATGCAAAGTTGAGGAACTTGCGTGATAAGCTCAGTACAGTGTTTGAGTCTTAAGACAAAAAATCCAAGACTAACTCACCTTCTACAGAGCCACGTGAGACGGTTCCACAAAACGTTTGAGAAGTACGATGTGAGTGCTTCTTGATTTTTCATAACATTCTGTTTTTTTTTGTTTTTTTAAACCGGTTCTGATCCTTTTTTTAAAACCTTCGTAGGATTTCTTTGCGTTTCGCAAAGTCAGTAGTGTTATGAGTGGAAAGACACTTCTAGAAGCTTATGTTGATGAACTACCTTTAAAGATATTAATAATATTCGGAGCATGGACATTCTCGAGTGGTGGAAAGATAATACTCATAGATATGGTTATTTGTTAGAATGGCTTGTGATTTACTCAGCATTCCTATTACAACAGTGGCTTCAGAGTCTTCTTTTAGCATTGGATCGCGAGTCCTTAATAAATACAGGAGCCGTCTACTTTCAAAGAATGTGCAAGCTGTGATATGTACTCGGAACTGGATAAAGGGATTTGAAGCTTATGAACATGGTAAAATATTCACATTATCATATAATTTAGAGTACCATGAAATATATATGCTAACTTCAACTTTTGATATTTTCAGAAGATGAAATTGATGATGATGAAGAGAAACTACCATTATTTGAATCCATTCTCAGTGATGAAGATGAAGAAGAAGTTTGATTTGTTATTTTGATTTGGTGTTTTGCTTTTATCTACATTGAGAATGATTATTTGGATTTGGTTTTGGTTTTCATTTACATTTGGGATTTATTGCATGAAATTGGTGTTTCGGTTAATTTACATTTGGTTAAAGACATAAAAACTTCCTAGCTTAAGTTTGTAGACAAATAATCTGCTTTGCTTGCTTTAGGTTTGCATACAAATAATCTGCATTGGTAATGACTTGGTAATGAAACATTGGTAATGACTTGCTCCACGGATATTCTTTTCCAATGATTATTAGTTTATTATGTATTGTCTGTTCTTGTGTATTTGAACTATTATGACTATTCATGAGTTAAAGTATGAGCTCAACAAGAACTCAGATGACAATGCTTCTGCAAGAAATGAAGACATTATGAAAACAAAGTCCTTGCATGATTTAACCATGTTCAAGAATATTAGCTTTCACCAGGGTCTTTTTCTCTCCGGCTTGGGGTGGGAGTATGCTGTTTCAGAGAACGACTTTTATTTCATTTCACAAGTATGATACTCTCACGTAAAGAGGATTTTTGTGTTCTTGTGCCTAAACAATGCTATGATTACAATATTTTCGTGTTTTTAGTATACATTGCTACTATGCTAGAGATGCATCAAGGCTGATGCAATGGTTCACATGTCGTTGTTGCTTATACAATGGTTTAAACTGGAAAGGAAGAGACTTCCAATTGGAGACACAGCTTGTGGAATGTTAGTTACCTCTGTAGCTTCTAAGTATAAATGCAATGACTCTGAAGTGATCCACTTGTCATGTATCATAAGATAGAGATATAATGGAGTAGCCAAAGTAGCTCTAGTTTATCCACTTCTAGTTTACCGACAGAGCAAACCTAAGAAGATATATTTTCCACTTAAGGGAACTGTGTTGTTAGGTCGTAAAGCTTGTTCTGATATTGGTTTGTTTAGTTGAAGATGCTAAGCTAATGAGCTTTCATCAAATTGTATTAGGATTCCCAGAGTTAAGAAGATGCTTTTCAATTGCTTATCACAGTAAAAAGATTAAGACTGGAGTTTGCAGAGGAAAGAACTCTGTATAGTGAGCAATTCAGATTGAAAAGAACTTTATTAACAGTTATACCATGTCGTTACTGAATTGAGACCTCAGATACACATACTAAACCGGAGATATACTAATGAACAGAGAACTACATACTAAATTGGGATCCTAAAGGTTAACAGACAAAAACGTTAATGAACACACACTAAACGTTAATGAACAGAAAACTATCGTACTATACCATAATGAACAGACACTAATCTGAAGTAGGCCGATTTGTTCACAGGCATAAACTTTAACCTCAAGATTTTGTTCAGAGTTCTCTTAAACTGTGTGGCCTTTGTAGGAAGAAACCTCAGCTTTAGAGGCTTCTTGTCTGAAACAGCAACAACATCTGTCGTTGGTTTCTTGTTGGAACTTCTTCGTTTGATTCTCAACTTGAGCAACTTCAACAAAAACGACTTTCTTGTTTTCTCGTCGTCTGTTTTCTTCTCCTTGTGGACGAGACAAGAAAGGATGAGACATCAACTTAGTAGCGCTCCCTCTCTCCTCAGGCTCCCTCGAGAAACACGTCTGGATAAAGTCCTTTGCATCGGAAGGTAAACTCTCTGGAATCTCAGTAGCTTCACCACAACAGAGAAGAGTAGCTAGAAGATGGAGATTAACACCTTCCCATGGAATCACGCCCGTGTACATCTCCAGAACCAAACATCCCACCGACCACAAGTCTACAGACATCTCGGCGACCCCGTCACGGACCGATTCCGGAGACATGTAGAACGGAGTCCCCATCCACGGCATATTAGTTTCCCAGAACTTGGGAACGTCTCCCACCTCTAACGCGCTACCAAAATCGGAAATCTTGATCTCGTAACCTTCACTACTCGGACAAGGAAACACGAGTAGGTTGTCTGGTTTGATGTCGCAGTGAGCATAGCTGTGGCCGTGAACCGAGACCCAACCTTCGAGAATCATCCACGTGAAATCTTTGATCAACGGTTCCGGAAACTTTCTGTCGGCGTAATTGTCCATGAAAGCGCTTAGACTACCTTTAGAAGCAAACTCGAGTTGGAGTTTGTAGAGTTTCTTGCCGGATCTGCTAAAGCTTTCTTCGAGAGAGTCTCCGAAACACGTAACGATATTGGGATATCCCCTGAGTTCGAGCAGGATGTCTAACTCGGTTTGGAGATTGGCGTAGTCTTCTTCGTAAGAGTTCTTGACGGCGGAGAGGTACTAAGACCCGTCGTTGGGATTGGAGTAGCGGACGAGATTAACGCAACCAAAGGAGCCTTCTCCTAGAAACCTTAAGATTTCTTCCTTTGATTGAATGATTTCCATCTTTGCTGCTTTTTTAGGGTTTCGAAACTGAGTCGCTTGCAGAGAAAGAAAAAAAAGGCAAAAGCTTTTTAGGGTTTAGAAACAGAATCGCTTGCAGAGAAAAAAACGTAAGGAAAATTGAGAAAGAGAGCAAAAAAGGAAATTGTAGTGAATGAGAAGTAGTGATCTCAGACTCTTTTTATAGATTTCGACACACATGCGAAAAAAAGGAAATTTTGAATTAATAATTTCCTTTTCTAACACTCAGAAAAGGAAATTCAACGATGTTGTTAAAAAAGATCGAAAAAAGGAAAATTAATCTCTCGGCAATTCTCTCAAATAGACATTTTAAAGTTTTTGTCACATAAATAGGTCTCAAAAACTAAAATGACTAAAATAGCATTTTTTATTTTGAAAATTTGAATTTTTTTTTATTTTTTAAAATTTGAAATCATATCCCCAAAACCACACTCCTCAACTCTAAACCTTAAACCTTAAACTCTAAACCGTAAACCCTAAACCTTAAACCCTAAACCCTAAACTTCACCCCTTAACTCTAAACCCTAATGTCTAGATTAATTAACCCTAGGGGTATAAGAGTATATTTACTTCTTTTGATAAAAAATTTAAGTCTATTTTGGTCATTTTTATTTTTAAGGTGTATATTTGTCACTGAAACGTTTTTAGGTCTATCCCAGGGAATTTCTCTTAATCTTTTGAGTTCGCCTTTTCTTTTCATTAAAGTTTAATCATAACAATAAACAGTTTTATAAGTGTTTAGTTTTAATTCGAAGTAAATAACAATAATGTTTTTTTCAATTCAAACCAGTGTAGTCAATTACTATATATTCAAATTTGAAAGTATGAAACAATATTCTTTTTTTTTCAAATTTCTTCACTTTAAAAGAAATTAAGAGTATATTATGTCTAATTTGAAAAATAAACACATATAGGGACGTATAATCACGTAATATATGAGATACATCTTCTAAAAATAAATAATAAGACGAACACTGAGGTTCTTAGAAAAATGCATAATACATAGTAATTCAAAGTATTTTAAGGTAGTTCAAGGTAGTTCACAGTAGTACCTAGTAGTTCATATTACACATACACTACAAGAAAACACGCCGAATTCCGACGGAGGTTCCGACGGACATCAATGTCGTCGGACGTTTGTGACGGATTACCGACCAATTTCCGACGAAACCCAAAAATTTGAAGTCGTCGGAATTCCGTCGGCCATTTCCGACGGAATTCCGACGAATCATGGCTCGTCGGAATTTTCCGATGACATTTCGATAAAACATGTAACCGTTGTAGTCGTCGGAAATTCGTCGGAATATACCGACGAACTTTCGACGACATTCCGATTAGCAAATATAACCGTTGCAGTCGTCAGGATTCCGTTGGAATATTCTGACGAATTTCTGACGAACCATGTGACCGTTGCCGACAAATATATATGACCGGTGTATAGCCGTTTGAGATTGGAAAATACCGACGGTATTCCGACGGACTGCTTTACATCCGTCGGAATTTCGTCGGAAAGTCGTCGGAGGGCTGTAAGCAATTTCCTATAAATACAACCCCTCCTCATTCAACTCATTCACACTTCATTCTCTCTTCATTCTCTTTAGTCATAACAATTCCGTGAAAATCATGTCTTCAGAAGTTTACTATCGTTCGTGGATGGATAAACTTCATTTGGATCCGAACACCAATTTGCTTACGAAAGAATACGTTCAAGAGATTGGAGAATTCATGAGGCTTGTTCAACAGCAACTGGATGCAAAAAGTGGTATGTTAAGATGTCTCTGCTCTACTTGCAATAATAATAAGGTTATAAAAGAATTTGATGTTTGGACTCATTTGTATATGAACGGGTTTTCACGTAATTATAAAGTTTGGTACCTTCATGGGGAAACTGGTTATGAATATGGTAGTACTAGCGAACCTCAGCCTGTTAGTGAACTTCAGCCTGATATTAGGTTAGAAGAATCTAGAACGGATATAGATTATGGTGTAGGTACTGAGCACATGGTACATAATCATTATAGAGGGGAAGAACCAAGTCCCGAATCTAGGAGATTTTTTGACATGTTGGATGCAGGAAAACAACCTTTGTATCAAAATTGTAGAGATGGTCATTCAGCCTTATCATCTGCAACTAGATTAATGGGTATTAAGACAGACTATAATTTGGCTGAAGAATGTATGGATGCGATTACTGATTTTGTCAAAGGTAATCTACCTGAGGATAACCTTGCACCGGGTTCATACTACGAGGTTCAGAAACTTGTTGCCGGTCTTCAACTACCGTACAAAGTGATAGATGTATGTATTGACAACTGCATGATCTACTGGAGAGCGGATGAGACACGGAATGTATGCAAATTTTGTGGGAAACCTCGCACTACAAGAAATATGAGTATTGGTAGCAGTTCACCGTAGCACGAATTCACGAAGTGCTACTAATACAGTCAAAATTGGATCATAATTCTATGGTAGCACAAAATTCGTGCTAGCAAAGATTTTCATTAAGCTGAGACCCAAAAATGACTTTTATAGCGGGATATTTATGTTGGAGCCAAAACACTTAGCGAAATTTTCTGATTTTGGCGGATCTACACTTTTTTTTTGCTAAAGTCATTTTTTCATTCATCACCCACCAAAAAAAAAAAATTATTCTCATCAATCTCTCATCGATCTTCTGTTCTTTCTATTTTCAGATCTCATCTCCCCTCTGTTCTTAATCATCTGTCTCTCTATCTTACTCTCCTAACCTCACTCACACCCACACGATTTCTCAACACAGACATCTCTCTCTGTTTCACTCTCCTAGTCTCGTCTTCATCTTGTTCAAGCACTGGTATGTTGCAGAAAGTTCGACGAATTCGACGGATCTAACCGCGCTCGCACCGGATTCGTGAGCCGTCTCGAAGTTCCCAAAGTATCCGACTGTAACAGTCGTAATCTCTCTCTCTCTCTCGTCCCTTTTTTCTCGATAAGCCCTTAATCGAAGGTCTTTATTGATTTGTTATTTTGCAGAGAGCAAGTATGAAAAGGTGACCTTGAAGCATAACCACAAGTTCCTTATAAAGGTTAAGGAGCACGAAGAAGGCAAAGGATGCTAAGAAGCTCGGGCTTAACCGTAACCATGTGTAATCTCTGTCTCAGATTGAGATTGTAGTCAGCTTGACCCTTGACTCAAGCGTAAACCTTTCTCCGGTTTGTATAATCTCTGATTGAGATTTTAGATGAAGGGTTTGTTGTTCTGATTCTATAACTCTCGAAAGATCTCTTCTTTTGCTCTCTTGATTAAGGATTCGTAGATTATTGAACCATGGAAACTCGGTGATGGATATAAGGAGTTCTTTCTTGATGCCCCAGACTCGGTGAAGGTATATACATTGATAACGAGATGATATGTCTTTGATATATTCAATCATATCTTTGCTGTGAGAATGTTTGTAGTTTACCTGCAGGGTCCAAACAATCAAGGTCATTGGCTTGTTAAATCTATTCAGTGTGTACTTGATATTCTAAAGAATGCTGATAGCAATGCTGAGGTTACTTTGGAGTTTTGACTCCATTACTCTTTGTGCTGTTTAATTGAATTGGCCCTTGTGTTCAGGGATGCTGGTGTCTCAGCCATTGCTTCCCACCTTACCCGTTCCATGGCAGTCAGTACATCGTTTGGTGGGGACTTCAAGGTAGTTCTTAAACTGATTTTATATAGTGTCTAAAGTCTATCTTTGCAAGATTGCTATTGACATCATCACTTTTTGTCGTATCAGATTTGGGTTTGCAACAGTGAGAAGAGCCAGAAGGCTAAAGACTCTAGCTGAATATGTCATGCAGTTGGTTCTTATATGTAATATCTTTTATAAGCATTAGGAATCTTAAACATTCACAACTGATTCACGGATGGGAGTAATGTATTACACGTTGGGGAGGTTTATGCATATTTTGGTGCACTCTACAGCACTTGAGATGGTTTAGTTTATTAATTATCCAAGAACATACAAGATATATAAATGTATATCTAAAATACTATTAATCATACTCTAAACCCTTAATTTTTAATATTTCATCATAAAATCCAAAGATACCAACAAATAATATGATATAATTAAAATCTAACACTAATAATAAACTAGAAAAATTTTTTTGCTTCAAGTTCTAAACCCTAAACATACCATAATTCCAACATCCAACACTTACAATAAACTTCAAAATGAACATTTGTAGAAAAATTATAACTAAAACAAAAGCATATTACTTTAAAAATATATAAATTTTCAACATGTAATTTAAAAAAAAAAACAAAACCTAAACCTAAACCCTAATGTTTGATGTCAGTGTAATACTTGGAAAGATTCTATGTAAGATTTATCTATTATGAATTTAATGCAATATATGTTTTAGTTATAAATCAATTTGCAATTTGCAATTTATAATTTATAAAATATAATCTTAAATTTAAATTCTAAATCTCAAACACTAAATCTTTAATCTACCCCCTATATCTAATACCCCAAACCTCAAACCTATGATATAAATTTAAAAACCAAACTCCAATTATATTCAAAAACTCAAACCATATACTTGATCCTAAATCTTAACCATGTACCTAATAGAACTTATATCTAATATATAAAAAAATTTAATAGTTAAAATCCTATTTTTTAAAAGATTAATTTCATATTCTAAATATATACTTTAAACAATCATCCCCCAAACTCTAAACCCTGAATGATAAATCTAATCTCCAAATTTATTTATTTTCATTTTAACTCAAAATCTTAAATGTAAACTTTAAATCTATTTCAAACTTTAATTTCTGATTTTCAACTTAAACCCTAAACTCTATTTCATATACCTCAATATCAATAACAAAGTTTAAAATTTAAAATTTAAAACTATAAATTTAATTCTAAAGATTAATTTTTAACATTTAAATTGTGAAATCTAAATCTTATTTTTTTCTCAAAATTTTATCATAAATATTCTATATATTAAACACACAAAATAGAAAAGGAAAAAATGGTGTTCCAAGAAAAAAAGAATAAAAAAACAACAACAAAACAATCTGATTGATGTTCTTCGTATTATCAATAAGCCTACTGCTACTTCTTTGGTTTATGCTTTTGAAAGGAGAAGCAATTAAATAATTATTGTATTTGATCTTGGTGGTGGTATCTTTGATGTCTCTAGTACTTTACATTAAACTGTTGCTATATATATATTAGTTTGATAAAACGGTTACAGTTTTGTAAACGAATTTTGATTTATAAAAACTCAATTGCAATGTATCTCAATTGGTGACAAAAAAAAAAAGAAAAAAAAATCTAATTTGGGGTATATGATTAAATTGCAATGTATAAATGATAATTAAACATTTAGATTAAATTTAATATTTGAACTTAAATAATGAACAGTAGAGTTTTAAGATTTTTAGTTAGATTTGGGTATATGATTAATTTGGGGTTTAAACCCTTACCCTAAACGTAAACATTAAAATTTCAATATTTTCATAATCTTAAATTTAAATTTAAAGTTTAATAATTTTAAAAATAGAATCTCAAATTTAAATTATAACCCTCAAACATTAAATCTTAAATCTATACCCTAAATATAATACCCTAAACCCCAAACTTAAATCTTACATACAAAGTCATAAATCTATTTTTTTAATTTATAATATAAATTTTAAACTTAGACTCCAAATATATTCTAAAACTCAAACCATATACTTAATTATAAATCTTAACCCTAAACCCTAAACCACATACTTCATATTAACCTACATCATAAATCCTAATTTACAAATTTCAAAAATTTAAATATAGGTTTTAGAATTTAGACTTTGAGTATATATTCTAAACCATATACAATAACTCTAAATCTTATACACCAAATCATAAAATCCAAACATCAAATTTAACCTTTTCAAATTTAAACACCAAAACCTAAACATAGATACTAATCAAAAAATTTCAAATTGTATTCTCAAATTTTACTCTAAACCCCAAACCTAAGACTCCAAATAAACTTTAATCATGAACATTAACCTTATATTTAAAACTTTTAAATTAGACTAAACTTTTAACTTTAATCATAGTCATTAATCAAATCCTATATTATAAATCTATTATTTAAATTTAAATTCATTTGTTTAAACCCCATATAAACCCATTCATATTTAAGTGAATTAGAAGCTTATTTGATGACCAAAGAAAAAGAATTAACAGCTTAATTCTGATTGGACCAAAAAGTGAGGCGTGGATCACCATTTTTCGAATCTCTGCCGTTGGTAATATTAATCTTACGGCTCAGATTAATTCACTATTAATATTTTATGTTTGTTTTATCTCTTTCTTCCTTTCTTCTTCCTCCACACGATTCTATACTTCTTATTTTCTTCTTCTGTACCTGTTCGATCTCCTCATCTAATCTCATCTCTCTTATCCTCTTCCCATCTCTCTTTCTCCTCTGCTCATCTTTCATTTACTTTTCTTCTTTCAAGCAAATGGATCTGAACGAAGAGGATTACCACCGTCATGCTTCTCACCACCATGCTCCTTTCTATTCGGTTTCGCCCTTCACCACCACCACCACCGCACGCTCGTCACACACCACCATCAGTCTCTCTCTCTCTCTCTCTCTCTCTCTCTCTCTCTCTCTCTCTCTCTCTCTCTCTCTCTCTCTCTCTCTCTCTCTCTCTCTCTCTCTCTCTCTCTCTCTCTCTCTCTCTCTCTCTCTCTCTCTCTCTCTCTCTCTCTCTCTCTGTTTTGAATCTGATTTTTTTTTGTTCTTGGTAAAGGAAAGTGGAGGAGGCACAGGATTGATGAATGAGGCACAGGAGATTGATGGAGGAGGTAGCAGTGGTGGGTCGTGAGCAGAGCCGGCTTGAATGTTGAAGACGAAGAAGCTCGGTAAGGAGGCGGCAGGCGGCGGAGAATATACATTAGGTTTAGATTAGGGTTAGGTATATTTTTAATTTGGTTTAGTATGCTAAACCGATTTTATTTATTAATAGTTTGAATCTTTTTTATGTTTGTGTTTTGAAATCTGGGTTCCGCGGAGGAGGCGGAGGGAGGGAGTTAGGGTTTTTTTAGATTTTGTTTTTAAACCTGGTTTGTATGTAAACTGGTTTAGTTTGTAAACCGAAATTTTTTGTAATCTGGTTTAATTTATAAACCGATTGTAAACCAAAATTTTAAAATAAACCAAAATCATTTATAAACCGGTTTAAAATATTAGCTATTCAGTATTACCTAGAATATAAACGTCATAGCACAAGTAAAACACTGTATTATAATATTCAATGGCACAAAAAAAATTGCTATTAATTGTTCAAAAATCCAAAAAAAAACTGAGTTACAAAAAGGTATTCTATGACAAAAAACAAATGTCATAACAAAATATTTTATGGCACACGAAAAGTGCCACATAAAATATTTAAATAGCGTAAAGAAATCGCTATAAATAAGTATAATATAACACAAGACCAACGCTATAATATCTGTATATTGTTACAGCACGCGAAAAACGCTACGCTAGGGGGGGGGGGTCTATTATAGCTGCGGCTGTCACGGCGTTCTTCGAAACGCTATGAAAACGATATGATAGCGTTTATCGGGTGCTACTAATACTGATATTTCTTGTAGTGTCTTTATCAGGAGACGAGGGGAAGAGTTCCGATCCCGTTCAAAAGAATGTGGTATTTGCCTTTGACGGAAAGATTGAAGAGGTTGTATCAGTGTGAGCGGACAGCAAAAGCAATGAGATGGCATGCAGAGCATTCCACAAATGGTGAGAATAGACATCCTTCAGATGCGAAGGCTTGGAAACATTTCCAGTCAACATATCCAGAATTTGCGGAAGAGAGAAGAAATGTTTATCTTGGATTATCTACTGATGGTTTCAGCTTATTTGGAAAGCATGGAAGACAGTATTCTCTATGGCCAGTTATTGTGACACCGTACAACTTACGGCCGAGCTTGTGCATGCGACGAGACTTTTTGTTTCTCTCAATTCTCGTCCCCGGGCCAGATCATCCTAAAAGATCACTAGATGTGATTCTTCAACCACTGATATATGAGTTGCAACAACTATGGGCGCATGGTTTTGAGACATACGATGTTTCGTGCAAAGAAAACTTTCAGATGCGGGCAGTACTTATGTGGACAATAAGTGACTTTCCAGCATATGGTATGTTATCTGGATGGACAACACATGGGAGGCTATCATGTCCATATTGTCAAGATGACACAGATGCTTTCCAACTAAAGAACGTAAGGAAAACGTGTTGGTTTGACTGTCACAGACGATTTCTACCACCTGATCATCCATACCGCAGGAGTAAGACTTCGTTTACGAAGAACAAGCAGGTGTTTGATGGTCCACCTGAGAAAGTTAGTGGGAAAGATTTTTTGAAGCAGTTTAGGTATTTTGATGCAGAAAGGACGCCAGATGTAGGTGGACATGAAAACATTCGAGTCAGTGCGGTTGGAGAGCTACATAACTGGCACAAAAAGAGTATTTTCTGGGATCTGCCATATTGGGAGAGTCATCTATTGCGGCATAATTTAGATGCCATGCATATTGAGAAGAACTTCTTCGACAATCTGATGAACACAGTCCTTAACATCCAAGGTAAAACGAAGGATAATTTGAAGTCAAGGTTGGATTTAGTCGATATTTGTGATCGTTCTGAACTTCACGTTGATGAGAACGGTACGGTCCCTTTTCCCATTTATCGGCTGGATGGTGCTAGAAAAGAAGAGTTCTTTGATTGGATTAAAGATAAAGTGAAATTTCCTGACGGATATGCATCAAATTTGGGGAACTGCGATGATAGAAGCGAAGGAAAGTTTACTGGCTTGAAGAGTCATGATTGTCATGTAATTATGCATCGCCTCCTTCCGTTTGCTTTTTCAGCATTATTGCCACGTAATGTTCATGAAGCAATTGCAGGTATCTTACATTTTTACAATTTAATTTATTTTTATATTTAACAATTATGCTTATAAAAACTTAATACTTATGAAAATTATGTCTTTTATCTATGTAGGGATAAGTGTTTTCTTCCGCGAATTATGCATCAGAGTAGTGACTGAAGAGGGTATTAATAATTTGAAGACAAACGCACCAATCAGCATGTGCAACCTTGAGAAGATATTTCCTCCATCATTCTTTGAAGTAATGGAACATCTTGCTATTCATCTCGCAAGAGAATTGGAACTTGGTGGTCCTGTGCAGTACAGATGGATGTATATTTTTGAGCGTTATATGCATCATCTGAAGAAGATGGTCAAAAATCAAAGCTGGGTGGAAGGATCTATAGTGGCACAGGTGATCAATGAAGAAATTGCAATCTTTGCTGAAAATTATTTTCCACCAGAAGTGCATACAAAACACCGAAGACCTGCTCGGCATGATGATAGAGGGGAGAGAGCAACATATCATGTTACTGTCCCAAGCATGTTCAAGGAAATCAGACGACTTAGTGGAAAATTCACGAAGCGGAGACTTACGGACACTGAGCATGCTCATTTGCAAACATATTTGCTCACCAACTGTGAAGATGTTCTACAATATGAGAGGTAAAAATATTTATTCATTTATTTTTAGATTAATATTCAATAAATTTATTTCATATTGATAATATTTTTGTATATAGTGTATATATGGCGGAGTTGCGTATGACTCACAGGCATGCAACAGAAGATGAGCTTCGACAACTTAGAGATAAAGGATTTGCTGCGTGGCTTCGTAGTTATGTGAGTCATATATCATATTACCCTATGCAAATGATTGGTTTAAATTTAATATAAACAAATTAACTTTTCAATCATATATGTTTTTAATTTATAGGTGAATGATGGTTTGGCAAGAGGTCTTGTGTTCGATGATTGGATATGCGAATTTGTGCAGGAACCAAACTATGTGATCAAATCATATCCTAAATTTTGTACACGGGGATATGCATTCACAAGGAAAGGTCATTCTAAGACAACATATGATGCTGGTGTTTCATCTTCTTCCGGTGACGATGTCTACTACGGCAACATAAAATAAATATTGGAAATCCAATTTCCTGAAATGGTTGGATTGCGTTGTGTAGTATTCTATTGTGATTGGTATGACACCACCCCAGATAGAGGAGTGAAGATTGATGCGTTTGGTGTTACATCAGTTCATTCGCGGCGGAAACTTCAATATTATGATCCCTTCATTCTTGGTTCGCAAGCTAATCAGGTATGTCAATCTATTTATAACTTTTTACCAATATAATTAATTAATGTTATATATTATACTAATACTTGTATAATTGATATGTATAGGTGTGCTACATCAGTTACCCTCGGGTGACGTACAGAGACGATCCATGGGTTACTGTAACGCAAATTAACCCAAGAGGACGAGTGGATGGAACTTCTGATGATGATGAACCATTGCAACCAGAGTCTACCAGCAACGCCCAGGCAGTTGAAGATTTGGAAAATGTTCAACTCGTTGAGAATTTGACTGTGTTTGGACATGATGCTGTTGTACATTCGGAGCCAGAAGCCGAGGTTGGGGAGTTTGATGAAGATTCAGAAGATTCTGATTAGTTTTTTTTTTTTTTTTATTGGTCCGTCGGAAATCCCTCGCAATATACCGACGACATAGCGACGACCAAGGGTTTCATTGAAGTTTGGAAATGTCGTCGGTAATTCGTCGGAATATACCGACGACATGTGTTTCTAAAAAATTTCAATCATAAAAATCTATAAATTTAGATGCCAAAACTATGAAAATAACACATAATAAGTGTTTAGTATAGCATTAGATCGCAACCGTTTAAATATAACAACTCATTAAAATATTTATGTATGCATATCATTGTTTTCATTACATCTCATCTTAACACTCATATACTTATACAATCATATTCATATAATCTTACACTACAAAAAATGTTGTTGTGTAAAATCGTGTTATAAAAACATTTTTATTGTTGAATCTTTATGAAAATACTATATATATTATCAAAGATTTGGATTTTGCATTTAGAAACTTGTAATCAACACCCTAAACACTAAGTCGTTGGAATTTCGTCGGAAAAAGTCGTCAGTATTCCGTCGGAATATACTGACGGACACACATTCCGTCGGAATTCCAATCTGCTCGGGAGAACCAAACCGCGTGAAAATTTTCGCGAATCGCCAATTGGTATATTTTTAATTATACCGACGGAATA
This sequence comes from Brassica napus, assembly GCF_020379485.1. Taxonomy (NCBI): domain Eukaryota; kingdom Viridiplantae; phylum Streptophyta; class Magnoliopsida; order Brassicales; family Brassicaceae; genus Brassica; species Brassica napus. The sequence continues at coordinate 7,529,639 of NC_063451.1, read as the reverse complement.
CTGACGAACTCGTGTCCGTCGGGAACATTAGATATAATAACCCTTCTTCTTCCTTCTTCGTTATTTCCGCCTCTCTCTCTCAAACATCCTCTCTCTCACGGCGATTTCTCTCTCTCTCTCTCACGGCGATTCCGGCCCTTCTCGACCTCCCAACACCGGCGAATCCTCTTCTCACCCTCATATCTCTTCCCCAAACCCCAAATCATGTAAGAATCATCCCAAACCTTGTTTTATCTCAATTGTTTAGGGTTTTGGAACTTCGATCTCGGATTTTAGGTTGTTTGATTGAAAATTTTAGGATTGAATGGATAGTTTAGGATATATAAGTTAGGATTGTTGTTTGGATTGTTGTTTTAGTTTTTTTGGAATTATTTTTTTTTTTGTTAAAATTCAAAACGTTTTACTATTTTAAAACGTTTTTTGATTTTTAAAAACGTTTTTCAAGTTTCCATTAATAAAATATGTATAATAAAACGTTTTTAAATTTTTTTAAAAATATTTAACAACATTTTTCTATATTTATAAATTTTTAATAATTTTGTATACATATATATATATATATATATATATATATATCATGTATAATAAAAATTTTAAAATTTTTTATAGTTTTTTATAAGTTTCTAGTAATTAACTATGTATAATAAAATGTTTTTAAAAAATTTTAAAAATATTTAACAACATTTTTCTATATTTGTAAATTTTTTATAATTGTGTATACATATATATATATATATAAATCATGTATAATAAAATATTTTAAAATTTTTATTATTTTTATAAGTTTCCAGTAATAAACTATGTATAATAAAAGGTTTAATAGTTTTTTTTAAAACGTTTATAAAACCATTTGTAAATATATAAATGAAAACATTAAAAATAGAAATGATTTGAAAAGATTTTTGATGTATTAATTTTTTTTTAGGTCCGAGGATGAACCCCGCCCCGCAGCCCGTCTTCGACGTAGTTCGGTGAGCAGTTCCCGTGCATCGGGATCATCTCATGAACAAAACTCGGTTCCCGCATATATTCCCGCTCCAGCTCCCGCTACCCCTCCCGCTGCTGCTCAACAGGATCCGGGAGTCATGTCAGTTGAACTATTGGTTCAACAACCAGGTCGAGAGCATCTCCCGGTTCTCCAACCCAACCCACGACGAGGACATAGCACTTGGTTAGTATTTTTTTTATTGGTAGCATTATGTTTTTTTCCATTAATTAACTTGCTAACTTGTATATTTTTTAAAGGTTCACCAAGTCGAAAAATGGCATTAGCAGGAGCATCAACCAGATGATGTACTCCATGCTCCGTTTTGGATATTCAAAGTGGAGTGTGATCCCTTCCGACGAACGAGAGTTGTGGTTTCGTCAGTTTGCGGTAGTAACTCTTCATATTTTTTTAAGTTTTTACATTTTTTTAAATATATTTACTTATTAAATTATGTTTGTATTGTAGCAAGAGTTCAACTGGCACTCCGATCTCACGGAAACAGTCCGTAAGAAATTCAACGAAAAGGCCATGGACTCTTATACGAAGCAGATAAACGCGTGGAAGACAGTTTGGCAGAAGAACAGGAGGCCACGGTTCATCAACGGGACGGTGTGGGAGCAGTTGATAGCTCATTGGGAGAAGGAAAAAACTGCAGAGACGTCTTGTAGGAACTCCAAGAACCGGAAGAGCGATCGTGGCGGGAAAGGTATGTATGTGCACATCTCGGCGCTTGCTCTATGTCTACTAAGGAGGATGAACTTGTAAGTTTTTTATTATTATTTATCTTAATATTTTTTAAATAAATATTTTATATATTCTTTGGCTAATAATGATGGTTTTTTTAGATCGAAGCAAATGACGGTAATCCCGTTGATCGTCTCCAACTCATTGAGGTGGCTCACACTAACAAGACAACGGGTCAAATTCAGGACCCCGTGATCAAAGGTGTCGTTGATTTGGTGGAAGCTGAAATAGCATCTCAATCTCAGCCTCTCTCTGATGACGGCGATTCTAAGGGAGCTTCAACCAACTTGTCTCTATTGCAAATAAATGAGATGGTTGAAAATGTAATTTTTTTTATTAATATATTTTTTTTATAAAGTCGATTACTAACTTGTCCCTATTTACTAACTTTAAATATTTTTGTAGGCGGTTCCTAAAAGGAAAGGAGGCCGTTTAGTTGGGTTGGCCTGTTGTGCTTCTTCGTATACGGCATCTTCTTCGCAAGCTCCGTATGCCGATCCCATGATTCTCGAGGAGCTACATGACAAAGATGAACGGATTGGGGCATTGGAGGAGCAGAAAACCACTATCCTTCCTGAGAATGCCACTATCCGTTCGGAGAATGCCACTATCCTTGCTGAATTGGCATCCCAGAAGAAGTTCAACACCGAGATAATGCAGAAGCTTAGATCGTTTGATGTCTTCGAGTTTTTAGTTTTTTTCTGCTTTTTAAAACTTTCTGAATGTTTTTTTTTTCTATTTCGGTTTGTATGAATTTCAATCTTTCTGAATGTTTTTTTTTTCTATTTTGGTTTGCATGAATTTAAATTCTATAATATTATTAGTTTTAAATTTCAGATTTTTTTATTTATTAATTAATTTTTAATATAAAAAATATATATAAAAAATGCAAAATTAATTCGTTTTTAAAATTGATATATTCCGACGCCCATAATTTGTCGGTATTTTCCGAGGAATCCACTCCGTCGGAATTGTCCGATGAACGTTCTCCATCGGTATATAGTTTTTCCGATTAACTCTGGTCTCGTGTGTCCGCATCGTAATATCGTCGGAAGTTCGTCAGAATGACGTTTCTCGGTATTTGTCAGAAAGTCGTCGGAAGTTCTGACGAAATTCCGACGAATATTTTTTTTCCGACAAAAAGATACCGACGAATTGGTTCGTCAGAAATTCGTCGGAATCGGTCTATTCCGACGAATTTCTGACGATTTCGGCCATCAGAATCCCCATGTTTTCTTGTAGTGATAGTAGTACAAGGTAGTTCCTAGTATTTAGTAGTTCCTTGACATCTTAATCGCGCAAACGTGTCTGTGCTTGACAACATGTTCTTTGACATTTTGAAACAAATGTTAGATACAATATCCATGTGCAGTTATTGGGAAAATCTCACGTATTGACTTAATCAAACTTTCATTTCTATCCGAAAGAAACACCAATCCGAGTTCATCTGATCACTTACTTCAACTTATTCATAAACTACACCAAATGCAATAGGGTAGTGTTGATGACCACCATATGTATCATCTATGTCATTGTTTATCTCCACATGTGGAACACTTCTACATTTCTATATATTCACTTGCATTAGATAACCCAAAACGTCTTCATCACACCAAATATTTGATAGCTTGTTCGAATACAATACCATTGGAAAGTAACTAATCTTCAGCATCCCATCTACCTTATTAATATTTCTGCATATATTCTCAACCGATCCAGAATACGTAACCTCTTCCAAAGATGTTTTCATCACTAAAGTGTGAATTTCATCTTCTCACGAGATCCATCTTATTTCAGCCACATCATTGATATAAATTTCTTTGTAGTCAAAACATATCTATATATAATAGCAAACATGTTTTTGTTTGATGTAATCAGTTTTTATAGGAAAAAAAACTTTAAATCCAACAGTCAGATTTGGTTATAATTTTTCATCTAGCGGACAAAAAATTCCCATGCTTTTAAGTGGCTTACGTCATCAAAAACTGTCACAGTTACTTTCACCGAATCGTTACATTCTCAAACAACACAACCCTTAAAATCATACCTCCTTAAATCACACATCTCTGATCAATATATATATCTATGTTCCATTTTTTACCTATGATGTACGGTAGTCACTCAGCAGCCATCTCCTGTACGGGACATCTCGGAAACGTCCCGAGAAGACATTTGATGCGGTGAGGGGGCGGCAAAGAATTTCTGGGCACGTTTCAGGATGTGCGAATTTACAAATTGACACTAAAGGACCTAGAATTTTTATGCTTATACCAAAAATTTGATTTCGAAGATAACATCAGTTAGAGCATCTCCAACTCCACTCCATATTTTACTTTAAAATTGAATAAATAAAGTGGGAAATAGAGTGATGAACAAACAATAAAATAGAATAATGTTTTTATTGTTTGTTTATCACTCCATTTCCTACTCTATTTTCTCAATTTTTGAGTAAAATATGGAGTAGGTTTGGAGATGCGCTTAGGGTAAGCAAGCAATATAATGTTAATCAGTCGGATTCGATTGGGGAATCTATATTTCAATTCGAGAGAAATGGAGATTACTGAGGTACGTGGATCGTTCGAACTGTTTTGATTAGGGTCAACTAGACGGCCCCACAGTAGAGAATTTACGTTCATGTCCAAAACTTTATTAGATTTGTTCTCTTATGTGTTTACTTTTTCCTTACGTAATTTATCCCCAGAGTATGTGCAAAATATTTAATTGTAATTGTGATACAGCTAATATATAATTCATGTACGTACACATAGAACTTGAAATTATAATATTTAAAATTAACTTTTGATATTATATGTAGTATATATAATCTAATGGATAAGATGATGGCAAGTGAAGGAGATGTCTATTGAATATTTACACGCTGCATACTGATTAGGCTTGTGACTGCATACTGCATACCCAGCATCACGCTGGGACAGTGCTGTTCATCCTTTCTGGTAGGGGGCAAGAGAGTTGTATTTTTGAAGCAACTTCCCTTTTTATTACTGATTAGGCTTGTGACTGCATACTGCATACTGCATACCTCTCGTTTACTTACTGTGACCGGCGAGTTTTAACTTATGTCCCTTTTTATTATCCATCTGAAGCATTCACTATTTTTGCCACCTGACATGTTCATGTTTTGTAAATGACCCCTCAAGACCATTTAAGAACAACGGTGTTCCTTTGACACGTGTTAACCAGTCCTATGTTATTGGCACACCAATTAAGGTGGAACCCTCTGGTGTTAGCCAAGATAAATTAAATGATGTGTTATAGAAAGGTGGCTCGATTAGAAAAACAGGAAAGGTTAAGGTTGGGCAAAATATCCGAATCGATTCAAAAAGTTGTATCGAACCCGAACCAAAACTATTAAGATATCCTAACAGATCCAAAAAATTTATATCTGAAGAAGTGAACCCGACCCCGACCGAATTGAAATATTAGGTACCCGAAAATATTCGAATCACAATTTATAAACTTAAATATAATAATTATTTTTATATTTAATATCTAAAAATGCTCAAATACCTGGAATTATCCAAAATACTTGTAAATAACTAAAAGTAAATGTCTAAAATATCAAAAAATACTCAAAACATCTGGACTATTTTAAATACATTATCCAAATATATAAACCGGATCAATTTTCATGTTAATTTTATATATTTAGCATACATTATTCAAGTATATATGATGTATATTATTTTTATTTTTAATTTTAAGATATATTAGGATTTTTAAAATTCATTTACATAGTTTAAATGGATATTCGAACCAGAACAGAACTTGCAAAGATCCGAACTTAACCCGAATCAAAATCTATAAATATACGAATAGGGTTTAAATATTTATCCCTTAAATCTCAAAACAGAATATACCGGAACCGAATCTGAACGGTACGTGAATGCCTATTCGTAAGAACATAAAAAGAACCTTCTCAGAGACAGAGAAATAGGTAATAATATTTACTGGGAAATATATAAATTATTTTGATGAAAGGTATAATACGACTCATCTCTTCCTTCACAGGATGTGTATCCACAAAGGAAGCAAGTCGACCAGAAAGTTGTGGACGGATCTTTGATAAAAGCCATTTAGGAAGTTCAAGAGTTTTAAGTCTTTGTACATTTGTTTTGCTCTTGATCATTTACTATATACATAAAATTTTGGCTTATACATTCTATATTTTATGTTTTCACATTTGGTATAAACAGTTAATTTTATTTAAGACCTATTGTTATGCTGAAAACTCAGCGAGCCGTGAAGCTATTTCCTAAAGTCTTTTGTTGTAATAGGTTTAATACTGATCTGCACATACATCAAATCAGTCATTTCAGGTTAATCAGTTAATCATGTTAAAATGGAAGATAGTGAGAGACAGACTGCCAGAGAGTGAGAACTTAAAAAAAAAAAAAACTTCGAGCGCCTGTCATTGCGACTGCGAGTCAGACGGTGAGAGAGATCTGAAGATTTTGACTTTAGATTTTAGGGTTTGTGTTTTATAATTCGTAAATTGTATCAGGGTATAACAATATCTTTACAATTTTGATTGAACTATCTCAATTTCGATGGTTCTATTTGGTTTAGTTGACTAGTTTTAAAAATTAAAACTAAATTTATAAAACTCATTCAACTGAGCCATTCGGATGATACATAATTTTAAGTTTAAACGAACAACGATTCTCATTTCTATCTAAATAGTTCATCTGGATTGACAAACGAACATGCTCAATATATGTTCCAGAAACATATACATTTATTACAACTTTATGAACTTGTCAATATATAAAGAACTATAAGTTTCACTAAGTTATGGTAATTTGGTGTTGCAATATATAAACAACGATTCTCTATTTTTCTTTTTTAGCCTTAAAAAAATTAGCACAGTGGACAAATTTTTTTCATATTCATCATATATTACACCATAGCCAGAAAGTAAAATCTGAAGATTCTAATGATTTTGAAATTTAACACTTCTATATAAGACTTTTTATGCTGGATTTTTAAAATGAAAGCCAGATAAAAGCACCATTTTCAGGATTTCAAAAGGTTGATCCAGATCGCTCAGAATTTATCTATGACGGATTGTTAGGAAGACCAAAACAATTACTAAAGAGTATGGTCCATCACGGCCTTCACAACATCAAGTGCATTACTCATCTCTCTATGTTTGCGTATAAGTTGGGAAGTCCGGTGTCAAAAAATAAGTGGGCAAACATAGCGGTAAGTTTCTGAAAAAGTTCAATATTTATAATGTTATAAATTTGTAAACACAAATTCAAACATAGTACAGTAAAAACTCTATAAATTAATAATGTTAGAACTATCAAATATTATTAATTTACAAAAAATTTTGTTTTCTGGATTTTTTATTTTAGAATAATTTTTATAAAATAAATGAAATAATTGATTTTACCGTATATGCATTAATTAAAATTTTAAAATTCAACTTTCACGTAATTTTTATTGTATTATTTGGTGTATATAGAATACGTTTTATAAAAGTTAAATGTGGTTTAGAGATAATGTTATTAAATATTAACAAAATATATTGAAGTGTTAAAAAATATAGAGATAATTCTATTGTGAAATAAAATAAATGTATACATACAAAAATTATTAATTTATATTTTAAAGAGATCATATATTTACATAGGAATTTTTTAAATATTATTATTTTATTATTTTATTGATTTGTGTCATATTTTGAACCGGTCCAAATGTAGACCAGAAAAATTTATTAATTTATAGTGTTTATTAATTTATCGAATATTAATTTATAGAAATCCTATTTTAATTCTTCTTTATTCCGTACATATGTATTAATGAATATCATGTTTTGAGTGGTCACACAATCACATAATCCCAACAAATGATTTTTACGAAGTGTTTTTAATAAAAAATATTTCAGTTATGTTATTAAAAATTGTGTATATTTACTATATATTATATACATTTTGTATTATAACTGCTTTGTACTTGAACAGTAGCATCTTTAAAAAAATTATTTATCAATTCTATATATTACAATATGTACAACATCTTCTCCCAAAGTGAAGTTTCAGAATGCTCTTAAATCAAAATTTTGATAAACCATTTAACTGTATTATACAGCAAAAGGCATAATCTCACATATTGTTGTTCAAATTCACTTTTGAACAAAATAGTCATATGAACATAAAAAAAAAAACTATTTTTATGAACCATTATAATCTTTGAAGATCAACCACTGCAACATTTGGTTTGGTGATCATTCCTGTAACTTTTGGTGGTCACAATCTTTTACGGTTGACTGATGCAAGATTTGGTTTCTATGTAAAGAGTTGTAGACATTGAAAAAATGTAAGAAAAAAAATAGTGAGGAAACAAAGAAAGAAAACGAGAAAAAAAAAGGTTTCGCTACTTGAAAGGATCACGAGAGATGTTTGGAGAATCATATACAAACATTAGAAAATCTATTTATATCTTTTGCATATTAGTTTTGAAAAAAAACTTTGGATGTTTTATTCTACATATAGATTTCGTTTACCTAATACTTGACAAAAGTTGAAATTCATTGATTTTCTGTTTCATTTCTATAGTATTTTAAAATTAGTGTTATTAAACTATTCCAATTTTTGTTACAAGATTTAAATTTCATTAATTGTTAGTGCAATTTCAAACAAGCTTTTGTCTAAAGATCAAGTTTTGCAACACCATATATGATTTAGAATTTTGTTTCTTTTTCTGCACATCCAAAATTATATTTGTATATATATTGAAATTGGTGTATTTAACTGAATTGTTTTGTTAAAAATGTATTTTGCTCGCTTAATAAAACTGTATATCTATTCTTCCTATAAATTCAATAGACAATTTGTAGCAATTTGTTCCCTACATTTTAAATTCTCCCTTTTAAATTATCAAATTTTGTTATTTTTAATTTACATATCCACTACCTAAATGAAACAAAGATGAATTATATTAAAATATAAATAAATATAATTATTGAGTATATACATTCAATTAATATTAATTAATATAGTTTTAATAAAAAATAAATTGTCCGCGCGAATGCGCGGATTTGTTTCCTAGTGATTGTAATATGAGAGGCCATAGATTTTCCTGAAAAAAATAGAATTTTTATTAGTTAACCATTTAAAGAATCTAGTTGTTCAAGAACTTTGATGCATAGTAGATCCAATAATACTAGTAATACATAGTCGATTTAACCATTTTAACCGATACGAGGGTGTTATACAACCCACAATATCGTCTACCACCATTATAATGTACTATGCTTCAAAATAGTGAAAAATAAGCAACAAATATACAATAGTCCTTAAACATCATTTTCATATGTATTTTACCAATATATCTAAAACTGTAGTTTTCATCAATTTAGGTGATTTAAACGACCAAGAACGTGTTATACAATCCAAATTATCGTCTAACACCATTTTAATATTTTTTTTCCTTCAAAACAGTGTTAAATATAGAAAAATATACATAATCTTCTTTAAAGTTCATTTTCATATTTTTTTTTAAAAAACCCCCACGATTTTAAAACTAATCTTTGATATTTTTCGTTTCCTTTAATACAAAAAACGTAAATAATACTTTTTAAAAAAAAATCATAAAAAGCAATTAAATCGCCTCAATAATCACTTTTAAAATCGCTAAATAAAATTTATGAACATAAAAAAGGTCGAATATGGTTAGAGAATTAAAAAAAAAGGACAAGTGTTAAAAAGAAAGAAGACAAGTGAAAGTGGGGACCGCAAATAGATTTTGGTTTAATGCATCAACTTTACGAAGTGGTCCGCATGAGATTAAAATAATGCAAAAAAGTGGGGTCCACAAACAAGAGAGAAGGACGTGGGGTCCGCGGGGAAGAGAGAAGGATGTGGGGTCCGCAGATAACATAAAAACCAATATAAAAAAAAGGGTATAGGGTAAAAGGAAAAATTATGGGGTAGTTAGAAAAAAGTGGGGTGATAAGAATAAAAAAATTCTAACTAAGGTGTTTTAGAATACTTTCCAGAAAATTGTCTCTAATAAAAAGGGGCAATTTAGAATTTAGAGCGGATAGAGGGTTCAAGAAGTATTTCGAAAAAGGGTTATCACATGAATGGTTAAAGGTGTAAACTCTGATATACAAATATCAAATGAGTCAATAAAACAAAACATAAATCCAATTTCTAAAAAAAAAACTTAAAAAAAATTGCCGGCCGGTCGAATAAACTAAAACAACTGATACATGTTGATGAATTCTAAATAGATAAGGAAAAATGTGAATAGCATAGTTAAGTAATACGATCTATTAGTTTAGTGAATTTGTATACACTATTTTATTTGAGCCCGCTTAGCTTAGAGGTTAGAGCATGGCAATACAAATGCGATGACCATCGGTTCGATTCCAATAGCCAGCTTTTCCATAGTTTTTCGTTTTTACATGATTTTTAATATACTTTCAAAATAAAAGAAGATTGAAAAGACTTCTTTCACCTTTTTTCAAGAGTTACCACGCCATTTATATTATGCCATATAAACTTCCATATAGGAATTAAAGTGCCAAACATAGCCAGGTTAAGAGATAATTGAGCATACTATTATGTTGTTAGAATTTCATATAGACATTTATGGCCTTGGCATGTAAATGGCCCTTGATGAGCCTCTAAAATATCTTTTTGACCATGACCAATACCCAGTTAGTCTTATACATATGGCCTGCTATTTGGAAAAGAATTGCGATAGCTAAATGATGATGCGCTGTATCGGTTAACCATATACCCCCGGTCACTGGATCTAATCCAACACGAAAAGTAAAAAGTGAGTATTTTGACCAATTCAAGGTAAAAAGGGGGGTTTCTCTTTCAGCAAAACTTGGATAAAATTGAGCCAAAAGATCCCGATTCAAGATAAATTCATGAGGAAGTGGTATTTCTTTAGGATCTACTCCAACATTTAGAAATTGGTTAATCGGTAAAGATACATGTACTTGATATCCTGCCCACGAAAGGGACCTAAGTCCTAATAGCCCTGTTAAATGGTGATTCAACATATATTCAACATCTTGGAACCAAACCAATTTTGGAGCTGCTTTGTGATAATGGGACCAACCAGCAAAAAACATTAAGGCTGCGATTCATATTTCATTTTCCAGCTAACACTAATTTTAGGTTGATCCATTTGTTTTTTATTTTTTCCAGCGAAAATATTTTAAGTGGATCCCATGTTTTTTTCATTTTTTCTTTGCTTCTAACGATTTTTAATGGGTCCCATCATTCTTTTTTGGATATCAAAATATTCGCTTAGTGCAGAGAACTGTAATTATACTGTCAAACTATGATCAAAATACTAGGAGATATTTTGTTTTAATAGTATAGATACATATACTATTCATTCTCATGTAATTAAATTTATATAAACAAAAAAAATTTAAAAAAACAAATAAAATATCAATAGGACCAAACGTTTAAATATATTTGACATCGCAAATTAAAATTCTACAAGTTCAGAATATTTTCAAAGTGTAAAATCTTAGGCCATCTAAAACAAGTAAAACAAATCATGTGCCTAAATTTAAACATAAATTATAGACAAATTCATGAATACATAAATTATCCTAGCTCAAAATAAATCCCGTGATTTAAACTATATAAATTTTTTAACTCAAAATCTATATTTCCAACTAAGGGGACTGTGTTGTTAGGTCGTAAAGCTTGTTCTGATGATCAAATTGTATTAGGATTCCCAGAGTTAAGAAGATGCTTTTCAATTGCTTATCACAGTAAAAATATGAAGACTGGAGTTTGCAGAGGAAAGAACTCTGTATAGTGAGCAATTCAGAATGAAAAGATTTTTAATTTTTTATTAACAGTTATACTGTCGTTACTGATTTGAGACCTCAGATACATACTAAACCAGAGATGTACTAATGAACAAAGAACTACATACTAAATCGGGATCCTAAATGTTAATGGACAAAAACGTTAATGAACAGACACTAATGACTAAACCTTAATGAACAGAAAACTATCGTACTTAATAAACAGACACTAATCTGAAGTAGGCCGATTTGTTCACAGGCATAAACTTCAACCCCAAGACTTTGTTCAGAGTTCTCTTAAACTGTGTGGCCTTTGAAGGAAAAAACCTCAGCTTTAGAGGCTTCTTGTCTGAAACAACGACAGCATCTGTCGTTGGTTTCTTGTTGGAACTTCTTCGTTTGATTCTCAACTTGAGCAACTTCAACAAAAACAAGTTTCTTGTTTTCGCGTCCTCTGTTTTCTTCTCTTCAACTTGTGGACGAGACAAGAAAGGATGAGACATCAACTCAGTAGCGCTCCCTCTCTCCTCAGGCTCCCTCGAGAAACACGTCTGGATAAAGTCCTTTGCATCGGAAGGTAAACTCTCTGGGATCTCAGGAGCTTCACCACAACGGAGAAGAGTAGCTAGAAGATGGAGATTAACACCTTCCCATGGAATCACGCCCGTGTACATCTCCAGAACCAAACATCCCACCGACCACAAGTCTACAGACATCTCGGCGACCCCGTCACGGACCGACTCCGGAGACATGTAGAACGGAGTCCCCATCCACGGCATATTTGTTTCCCAGAACTTGGGAACGTCTCCCACCTCTAACGCGCTATCGAAATCGGAAATCTTGATCTCGTAACCTTCACTACTCGAACAAGGGAACGCGAGTAGGTTGTCTGGTTTGATGTCGCAGTGAGCATAGCCGTGGCCGTGAACCGAGACCAAACCTTCGAAAATCATCCACGTGAAATCTTTGATCAAAGGTTCCAGAAACTTTCTGTCGGCGTAATTGTCCATGAAAGCGCTTAGAATACCTTCAGAAGCGAACTCGAGTTGGAGTTTGTAGAGTTTCTTCCCGTATCTGCGGAAACTTTCTTCGAGAGAGTCTCCGAAACACGTAACAATATTGGGATATCCCCTGAGTTCGAGCAGGATGTCTAACTCGCTTTGGAGATTGGCGTAGTCTTCTTCGTAAGAGTTCTTGACGGCGGAGAGGTAAGAAGAGCCGTCGTTGGGATTGGAGTAGCGGACGAGATTAACGCAACCAAAGGAGCCTTCTCCTAGAAACCTTATGAATTCTTCCTTTGATTGAATGATTTGCATCTTTGCTGCTTTTTTAGGGTTTCGAAACTGAGTCGCTTGCAGAGAAAGAAAAAAAAAGCAAAAGCTTTTTAGGGTTTAGAAGCAGAATCGCTTGCAGAGAAAAAAACGTAAGGAAAATTGAGGAAGAGAGCAAAAAAAGGAAATTGTAGTGAATGAGAAGTAGTGATCTCAGACTGTTTTTATAGATTTCGGCACACATGCGAAAAAAAGGAAATTTTGAATTAACAATTTCCTTTTCTGACACTCAAAAAAGGAAATTCAATGATGTTGTTAAAAAAATAAAAGGAAATTCAATGCACCGCCAAAAGATTGAAAAAAGAAAAATCATAACAATGAACAGCTTACTAAGTGTTTAGTTCTAATTCGAAGTAATAAATAATATATAAGTCTCTTAATTCGAAATAAATTGATTGCAATCTAAAAGCTAAAAAGATAGGTACTTTTCAAATTTGAAAGCACAAACAATAAATTTTACAATTTCCTCTTTAAATTTTTTTTTTTTGATTCGAGAAAACAATTTTTGATTAAGTACACGGAGTCTACCAATCTACTGTTAACTATGTTGCACACAGGTTTGGATTAAAATTCGGCAAACAAGACTGTTTTAAGATTTGTGTTTATCTTTTATTTTCGGTGACAAAAAATAATCTTTTATTTTCTTGTAGTGGTTTGTTGTCAAAAATATTGGAATATTCTTTTAGAAAATATTAAATAAAAATAATTACTTTATAAATAAAAACTTCACATAGTTTATTTATTTTAAATTAAATTGAACTAGTATTTTAAATATATAAACCTTATTTTAAATTGGGATTTAGTCTGGGTTTCGTTATTTTAGTTTTTAGTTTGGTTCAAATAAAATGTTAGAAACTGATAAAATTTCGAGTTCAATTCGAGCGCGTGGGTATGAATACGGTTGTGGAATTTTCGATATTGATTCTGATTTAGGTATCTATATTTTGTGTTTGTATTTTCTTGATGTTTTTGATTTCTTTTGTTTAGTATATTTATACGAGTTAGATAATAATTTCATACACAAAAGTTTAGGTTTTGATTTGTTGTTTACATAGTTTTATTCCAAATGTTTGAGCTCGACAAGGTTTGGTCTTTGTATAAAAAGTGCAATATCTATATTTGTCTAGTTATTATATGTTGTTTTGCTTTTGTATCATATGTTTTGATATTTTCTAGGGTGTATGTTTCTACTTTTAGATTTTATTGATTAGCTTTTAAGTGTGATAGAGAAGTCTTTTTCTCTTTGTGAAATACGTTTTTGATAGTTTGTCTGATAACTTTGACTTTGGGAGCAATACTCATTTGGTGTGTCCCAAGTATTTGGATAAAAATTAAGTTGTGGATATGCATTAGGATCCATGAGTGTTCAGTTTCTTGTAGTCAATGTCTTAAAGATGATGTTTGGTCTTCATTGACGTTTGAGTGATAGTAAAAAGAAAATGAAACATCCCTTGAAGCAAACATGACTTCTGGTCAATTGTGTATTAGTATGATTTTGTATATTTTGATTCAGTTGCATCATGTTTTTGATTGGTGACTTCTCGTAATTAGTGGCCAACGTTGTTGTCTCTATGTTCACTTATGTTTGTATTTATTTTTCATATTTGGACATAAATCACAACTAGACAAAAAGAATGACTAAACTGAAATTTTTTATGCAGATCTAGTTTTTTAGATGTTTTGTGACTTGACCAAAAAAGATGTTTTGTGACTGTTTTTCTGCTAATTTAGTTTGTTTAACTATTGATGAGACTTGTTATTTAGAGTTGTACCGACAAAGAATGTCCATACTTTTTACCATTTATTCAGTTAAGAAAATGAATGGAAACATAACGAAGCTTGGCATGAATGAATTTGGAAAAAAGTTCATCATTAAGAATTTTGAAGAGAAATTTAGTAAGCTACACATATGGGACATGTTCAAGAACAAGGTTGATGTTAGTAGAAAAACAAACGTCAGATTTAAGAAGATGGCTAATAATAGAACCGGGCTTGTCTATGATATTATGGGAAGGTTGGAGATGTTAGATGTTTGGTGGGGTAGACGCATTGTGTTAACTAACTTTTTTTAAGGTTTTTTCTTTTATAATTTTGTTTGGTGGAATTTTAACATATTAATAATTTCTTTGATTTGAATGTACAATTTGTTTTGAGAATGTTGTATGTGTTTCATGTTTAATAATGTGAGCATCATATTCTTTTTGTATGTTTCGTATTGCTCTCTTAATCTTCCGTGCTTTAATAACTTGCACATATTTATATGTTTCTAAGTATATATTTTTTTAACATGAATCACATGGTGCAAGAAAGAATAAGAACAAATTGTTTCCAAAGATGGATATGTTAGAAGCAAATTTTAGTGTTATTACTGTGACTGAAGCAAAAGGATGGAACGTTCATCAAGGAGAAGCTAGTTTAGCTTTTAGAGTATATGCATAAAAGAAATATGAATTTGATTCAGTTAACACTGATATGTCAGTGGTAAGAGCAGGAAAAGTAGGGTTTGATATACAAAGTCAAAACTGATCAAGAGCCTTATGTGTATGCAATGCAATTCTCGCAAAAAAAAAAGCTAGCTGAATATATGTTACATGTCTTGGAACTTGATCACAAATGCCTTTTCGACTATGTAGTGGAGATAATTAATGAGCTGTCTAGAGTGATAAAATGGTCATCATTTCACATTTCTGTAAATAATCATCTCAAAGCCGATGAAGGAAACATACAAACGTCTATAATCCCTAGTGATGATGATAAGATTAGCTATCTTGAGCATATATCTGGAGTTAAGGTTTATGGTGGATTGTAGTCTTTTTAGATGTTCTTAACATTCTAGTGTATTTTTGTGTATAACTTTGTTTCATTATTTTTGTTACGATTTCTTATGATTGATTATAGAATCAATTTTGTTTATGGTATCATTCTTTATGTTCATAAAACCAACTTATATACTAGCATTCAGTACTTATATATATATGATTTTTAATATTTTGCAGGTGGCTATGTGGATGTTGAATGATGTTGATGATGAGGATGATGAGGATGATGAACCTAATTTTTTGATGTGCTTAAGCCAAATAAATTGCTTCAAAGAACATATCAAGACGCAAGATGACATCATGTTCAACAACTTATGCACATATCATATCATAAGTGTTATGATGTTTCGCATGAACCAAAGAATATTTCAAAATTTATGTAAGATGTTAGCAAAGAGATATGAGTTACAAGAGAGGAATAATGTTTATATTAAAGAAAGAGTTGCAATGTTTCTTGAAGTGGTGGGTCAAAATAAAGTTATGGTGGTTCTTTAAGAAAGATTACAACTTTGGTGATATCTCAGTTCGTCATCCAAAGCGAAATGCAGAAGCATACAAAGGTAGAAAACATGAATATACCATGAATTTATTTGCTATATGTAACTTTGATATGAATTTCATATATGCTTATGTGGGTGTACCGGGTAATAAAGATGACACAAAGGTATTGACTTATTATGTGAGGAATGAGATTTTTTTCCACATCCGTTAAATGGAAAGTATTATTTGGTTGATGTTGGATATCCCACAAGATATAGCAATAGAAAATTTATGTGATTATATTACTAGTGAGTTGAGTAAGGGACACCATTTACCTTCCTAGTTTATTTGACCTTTTGTACTTATTTTTATTTATTAGTTTTATGACATTTGACTTTTAGTTTCTAAACATTTATTTTATATTTAGTTTATTAGTATATTTCTGTTCAAAAGATAATATAAATCAAAAACAAAATTGAATACTGAAAACAAATAAAAGTAAACATTTGGTCGCAACCGACATTGAAACGAACAACGCATCAACAATAGCCACAAAAACTGTAAAACATTAAAACGAACAATGCATCGACGATTGTCATGCTCAACCGCACAATCTTCAAAAGAACAACGTCGTCAAGTAACAGACTCTAGTCACTGAATCTGGTCGCTAACTCTTGTCGCTGACGCTGGTGACCACCAAATGAAGATTACCTTATAAAAACTTACAAATCAAGAAGAGAACCCCTCATAACAGTGTCACAATCAACTACCGAGATATACATATCATCATTAACTATATCCACTGAATTAATGGTGGTGTGGCTTATAAAAGATATTTTGTAAACATTATTTGTTGGTCTATATAGACTCAATGTAGGACTTAGGGTGAAATGCTTTATGTTCTTCCATTAACCAAAAATGTGAACCTTCCCCAATTTTTTTAAATTATTCCAACATGTTGCATGGATTAGGAACCTTGCATTAAATATTTATAACAATATTAATAGCAAGACATTTAAAAAATATCATATTAATTTTACGTCAAATTACTTTTTCGTCGGTGATTATGATTTCTAATGATTCATCAAATTGTGCGTTGAAATGTTTCCAAGTGTGAATGATCTTGACTTGGATAAACCCACTTGTCTTAAATGGTTTAACATTAGAAATATATATTATATTTTTTGGGACCTCCATTCTCACACCAAACATTTAAGAAATTTGTGTTAGTATTTGATGGGGTAGATTGGTGGTATTTATAGTGGTAGAAGATATAGGTTAAACGATGAATTTATTGTGTATTAATCATGAAAATTTAGTTTAAGATATGCATATATTATGTAGTTATATTTGTTTGAGCTTTATGTATAATATTTTCTGATATATACAGAATAGAATATATTTTGGATATGTTGTATTATACAGCAACGATTAGGTTCCTGCTTTCATAAATTATATATACAAATATATAGGGGTGTGTATAAGAGGTTGGTTGTTTGTAGATAAAAAAATCTGACCATTAATAGATCCGTTATTAAGACATTCAAAAATCGTATAACTTATTTGGTATGATAGTTTCTATATATATATATATTCAAAAGAGAGTTTATTAATAGACGAACCAATTTTAATATAAAAGATCCCGTAGAATATTTGGTAAAATCTTGAATATTGTTTTTCAAAAATTGTTTTGGATTTTAGGGTTTTGTAACATAGGGTTTAAAGTTATACTTCAACATTTTATATGTATGTGAATCACAACTATACCATAATATATATATATATATAATCTTTTTTTAAACTACTATCTAAACATAAATATGGAATTATATGTTATAATTATATTGTATGATCGATCATGCTGATTAATAGTGATGGTGACACTATGTATTTAATAAGAATATGCAATATCGTTGATGATTTTTTTTAGATATTAGTGTAAAAATATATCATTGTTATTATGTTTTAGGACATGTAATATAAAAAACTAATTTCACTAATACACAATAATACTATAAGAGCCGGTAAGCCAAACTTTTCAAATGATTAGTATAAGTTATAAAATAGACAACTATTAAATATATCAACTATATGTATATTTAGAATTTTAAAGGCAAAATTAACTGGGAAATTTTCATATTAATAAACAACTTTATTTACTATTTCCAACTTAATACGCAGATTTTTAGACTGGCAAAAAAATACACAATACACAATTTTTTTTCATTTAAAACACCAACTAAAGACCATGTAGTTTGGCTCGTTAACACTGTTACCAATACTATTAACACCGTAAAGTAACTGTTAATCTTGTCGTTTAGTGTTAAACCATGGATAATAAACTAACTGTTATCTTAAATGATATCGATTAGTTTACTCTCTTATTTCTCCCAAATAAAAAACTCTAATTTATAAGAAAGAGAACAGTTGATTTTCATTAAAAAAAACCCCTTCTTCATTCTATCAGAATGTTCGTTGTAAGAGTGTGTGCATGGTTGTGTTGTCCAAGGCAAGTAATAAGTTGTTTGTCGTGTTATAATAAGATTTTGTTCTTTGATTTTGAAATTCTATATGCACACAAAAACAATACAATAACTAAAGCTTAACAAGGTTAATAACTAGAGTTGTGAAACAAAAGACAAGCATCCAAAGACAGCATAATAACTCGAGTTGTAAAACAAAAGACTAATTTTTTAGAAGAAGAGCTTATAATCATGAACTATCTCCATAAACTTCAAATAATTTGTTAGTAATTGGATTTATATAGACTTCATGTCCCCTAGGAATGACCTCTCTGCGTGCTTGTCCTTTTCCAAGAGGTCGCCCATGTCCACGTCCACGGACACGACCAGTTGCAGGTGGTCTTCTTGATGCATCAGTTGCAGGTGGTCTTGTTGTTTCATCAGTGGAAATCGACGAAGATGGTCTTGTAGATGCCTCGGGACATGAAGATATAACATCAGGTGTGTTGATGGAAGATTGGAACTATGTTTTCTTCTGTCTCTTTGGTCTTTTTGGATTTGTTTCTTCTTCATCCTATAATGTTAAATAATTCAGATACGAAACTATCATATTAATATAAGTGGCAAATCTGATAAGAAGATATCATATAACTCACAAATATTTTAAACGGTCTTCCATGTTTATGTTTTGGACTTTGAACCACATGAGCGGCATTCTTACAAGTGTTTCGGTTATGTCCAACCTGTTGGCAATTACCACATGTTATTGTTCTGCCATCAGAGTCAATCGGTTAGGTCTTGAAGGTAACTCATGTGTTGCCTTAATCCTCTTTCTCTTAGGACGTCCGGGCATTTTCCTGAAACTTGTAACTCCAATGGGGTCTTTACCAGCCTTCCTCCAAAAAATTCTCCATTAACTGGTTTTATGTTGTTCCTGTAAGTCTCTATCCAAACCTGAATCTTGTAGTAATAATCACATAACTGCATAAAAATGTTAACATTATCAAAAAAAAATGTAACCACCATGATATAATAAAATATACAACAACTTACTTAGCTGGATCTTATTTGATGTCATTGATGACCCGAACTGCATGCCAATATGGGATGCCTGTGAGGTCCCACTTCCGACAAATACAAGTTTTTATTCAAAGACTCACCTCGAAGCTAAAACCATATAATCTTACTTCATACAAATTATTGCTACTAATTTATATGGTACAACGATTGCTTGTTTCTCGGTCTGCTTCCAAAGTAACAACTAATTTTTTGGAGAAATCCAGTAGACATTGGTTTTCCTTCACACACCTTCAAGAAACGCACATCATAGCTTGCCTCCTAATTGTTTCCAACATATGAATCAGAGGCAACTCTCTGAATTTTTTAATTGTCATGTTTAAGCTCTCATATAAGTTGTTGCAGACGTTATCAGATTGTGCTACAGTGGAGAAGAAAGCACGACACCAAGTGCTAGGATCAGATGTCTTTAAGTCATCATGTAATTCTCTATCAAATACACACAACTCATCCATCATTGATTCAAACTCTGAAATTGTTCGATTGTAAGCCACCCTCCAGAAGAAAGGTCTATTGTCTTCATCGACGTAAGTCTTCTTCCAATTAGCATACACATTCTTAGCACAGTTCCTATGCTCTTCGTTTGGGAGAACTGTTGCTAGAGCAATTTCCATACCCTGAAAACACACACAGAAAAAGAAATTAATGAGACCAATTAAGTTTGATATCCTCTTGCAGACCCTGGAACTCCTCGGTATCAAACAATGAGACCAATCAAGTTTCTTGAAATACCTTAAGCTTGTTTTTACATGCATATAACCAGTACATATTTTTCATATCAAGAATACTACATTGGAAAAAGACAATACATATAACATATTCAAGGTTTTATAAGACGACACTATTTGAAACCTGAGGTGAAGACATAATTTACATTTATAAGATTATAAAGCTATTCATTGACATTGATGTAAAATAAAATGTTGACCATATATCATGATTTTTGACGCAGATGAAAAGTAAAGACACAACATAGACCAAAAGCAAAGGAAAATGTGTTATGAACAACGAGAAACCATATTCATGATTTTCCAAGGGAAAGCTATAAGTGGTGATTTATTAAGGTAAAAGACATACTTTTTGTTTCTCTGAAATGAAAGTAAATCCAGTTCATGAACCCAATTCAAGTTCACTTGCAATTTTTTAACAAACCACTCCCATGAATCTTTGTTCTCTCCTCTAGCTATAGTCCAAGCAACATGATAAATATTTATTCCAAGCTATAGTCCAAGCAACATGAATCTTTGTTCTCTCCCTACATAAATCTTTGTTCTCTCCTCTAGCTATAGTCCAAGCAACATGAATCTTTATTTTCTGCATCTCTCCCTACATATGCTAATATCTCTCCTTTTAATTCTCACTTCAAGAAAGTACCATCTAGTTCTATCAAAGGGCAAAAAATTTATTCCAAGTTCTTCTAAATGGTTTAAAGCACACACAGAACCTATCAAATACTTGCCTTCCATCCTTCTCAACTATTATAATTCATGTGCAATTGTTGCCAGATCGCTTTAACTCTGCCTCATAATCTCACAACTTTGCAAATTGTTGTTTATGTGTTTCTAGCACAATAATTAAGGCAATCCTTCTTGCTTTTCTGCACTTATATATCAAAATTGAGACATTGTACTGATGCATCAACTCATCTTTGATATATGTAATTTTTATTTTAGGCCATCTTCTAGCTTCTTATTTGAACAGTTTGGTGATAATACCTTGTTTCATTATCTGAAGTTTTCCTGTTGGCAAATGCCAATGGATGCTTTCATATACCTTAACCAGCCACTTAAAAATTAGTTTCTCAACAGAACAATATATCCTTCACTTACAATTCTCATGGGTGCACATAGCTGCTTGTTTTGTTGACTCCTATCTATCAAGCTTGACGTCAAACTAGTCTTCAAGACATATCTTAGCAGCTGATCTCTGAACTCATCACCATTATTAAATGTTTGAATTAGTCACAAATATAGAGGCTTATCATAATCTGCACCGCTTCTTTGTGAGGTTGCTTTTTTCTTCTTCTTATTTCTCCATCTTCTTTGTGAAAATTTGCCCATCCTCAGCTATATCAACCGAAGAATCTGTATATTCATCTCCTCATCTTCACTATTGCTTTCACTTTCTTCATCATGAACAAGGTTTGGTTGTGTACACTCGGTCTGTGCAGCCTGTGAAAACATATTTTGGAATCGAACATCTTGATCAACTCCTTGACCCAAAATATGTTCTTCATCCTCAGATTGTTGACCATTTACAGCTTTTTCCTGCTCTTCTCTAATCTAAGTCTCATTCGTTTCTTCTTCATCACTAACTTCTTCTCTAATTTCATCATCACTCTTCTCTTCATCATCACTCTTATTTTCGTCAGCATTCTGACCATAGACAATATACAAATCAGCTTCACCAACACCTTTTGTTTCTTCACACAACTTCTTAATCTTAGCATCTTTGTTTTTGTATATCGACCTAGCTGTAGATATATCTTCGTTGGCTACTTTATACCAAACCTGCTCCACCTTACCCTTGATTCCTCTGTCTACTATAAAATCCTCAAAAATTGACTATGTAATAAGATCCGGGTCGACGACCAAATCTCTAACATAAATTCCACCGAGTATGAGAACTTCTCTCTTTTGTATGACACTGAACCGCCATAACCAATGTGCATCTTTAAAACACCATCGATGTCACTGTAAACACAAAAAACAACAAGATTATGAGTGATTCACAGAACCAAATAATTCAATGATTCACAGAACCAAACAATTCAATGATTCACAGAACCAAACAACGACAATCACGATGGCTTTCTTAAGTCATTGTTCTTCTCAAAGATACACTCTTACGGCGAACATTCCGACATAATGAAGAAGGTGTTTTTAAATGAAAATCAATTGCTATTTTTCTTATAAATTAGGTTTTTTTTATTGGAGGTGAGTAAGAGAGTAAACTAATTGACATTTTTTAAGATAAATGTTAGTTTATTAACCATGGTTTAACAGTAAACGATAAGATTAACTATTACTTTATGATGTTAACAGTATCGGTAATGGTGTTAACGAGCCAAACTAAAATTGGCTACACGGATTTTAGATGAAAAAAAATTGTGTATTTTCCCGGTCAGACAAAAACCATGTGTATTAATATGGAATTTTTCCCAAATTAATTTTAGTATGTATATGTAAACAAGTCCGGTTAAAAACTATTAGATGTTGCAATATGTATGTATAGTTTTTTAATCGATAATAGTTAATATTGTTAGACATACATATAGAAAGTGACACTTGTAATATCTGAAAGTAGATCAAAGGTGAATCCCAAAAGTGGATCCAATTTAACAATATTGATAAATGTATTAAACATTTTATGATTATTCAGTACATTTTGTTTACTTTCACTGTTATTCTTCAGGTTCGATTAAAAATTACCATGCCAAATTAAGTGAAAAATAATCCTCTAAAATCAGAAAAATTGAATTCCATGTCCGAATCGGTTTAAGCAGTTGTGCGATTTTTACGCATTATTTAACCCAACATTATGAAATTTCCTCTAAAGAGGCCTTTGTCATTGACTGTGACAAAATGTTAGAGAAGTGGGGTGCCATAATTTTCAGTAACCAGAAACTCTCTTTTATTTTCATCACCCTGAAATATACACCAATCTAATAATACAAATGCGTATGTAATAGATATGTGCTGTGGGCGGGTATGCCAGTTTTGTTGCCACACTATTAATTAGTTTTGAGATTTGCATTTGAAACCATTCCAAATGATTTTATGACAAAACTGCATAAATAGTTACCCTAAACCTTCAAGGTAACGAACTCGCATAGAAAAAAAGGGAGAGTAGCAGCAGCAGCAGCAGCAGCTACAAACGTCAAAGCAGGTGCAAACCAGACCAACCCGTGGAATAAAGCCAGCTTTGGCGGTTGTAGCAACGCTCTACGTTCCATGGCTATTAAAAGGTGAGGCTCCTCCTCCTCCTTTGGCTGGATCCTTTTGCAATAACACATCATGATTGATCGAAGCCAATTGTGACAAATTCTGCAACATAATATTAACATTATCTTATAGCTGATAATAATTAATCCCAAGACGGAATAATATAATCCTCAACGTTACCTATTCCTAAGGTTTCCCAAGATTACCCAACAACGTCAACTAAAGTAAATTGAGATTCGTACTTTGCTTTTAGCTGCGTTAGCGAGGAAGCAGAGATTTTACCTTGAAAGAAAAGTTTATGAACGAGAGATAGCAAGGTGGAGAATCAAAGTCGGCCAGATTGGTGCATTCATCCAACTTAAAAAACAGACGAAACCAAGATATGCATTAGATACGAGGTTTGCAAGTGAAGTACTTGAGAGAGAAAAGGATGCGAGTTTTCTAGATGTTTTTACCTCGTCTCCTGAGTTTGGATATGATTCATTGTCGTTGTCAGTATCAGAATCACTGCAACTCTTTTCACCAAACCGTGATACAAAATAGCTAGTGTCATGTATACTCTCAGGCTGTGGTACAAAGGCAGCCTGCCAAAAAGCAAGAACAAGGAAACAACTCGATCATTTATAAGACTTCTGTTTTTCCCATCTCTTCACCAGGCGACTAACAATAATTTGTCTATCAAATCTGCCTTGACAGAAAAACAGGTGCGGAGTCATGTTCTTACCTTTTGCATAGCAAGATTTTCCCAGTCAACACCTCGAAAGAAGGGATGTGATTTAACCTGGAAATGAGACCAGAAATGTTACATATCCTTCTGCTGTAGCATGCATTTAGAAACCAGTTGTTTCTCTGTTCTGCGGCTTTAGTAAAAAGTAAAAGGGAAAGTAGTTGAGTACCTCTGCAGCCCCATTCGCCCCCAGTCGTTTTTCCGGCTCATGAACAAGAAACCTAAGAAAATGAATCTATATAAAAATGGAGCAACTAGTAAAATATACAGCATAAAGTCAGCTGATGTTGTACGGAACCAAAATACCTGTTAATCAGATCCTGAGCTTCATAAGACATTTGACCAGGCACATCAGGCCAGGGCATTTTTCCGTTGAGGATGTTGTCAAATATGATCTGCGCAGCATAATTAGAAAAGTTGAGCCTGATAAAATGTTTGTAAAATGAATTATTCAGAGAATTCTTTGCTTAGACGGAAATACATAGCTACTAGTCAGATATATGCCTGAGGAACATAGGACTACAGTGAACATATGATTATGGTACTAGTAAGCTTTATGACTTTAAAACTTGCTGCAGCTCCAGAACTACACTCTAGTCAGTAAGTTTAAAATGTTGTAAGCACCTCAGGGCGGGCTGCTGTAAAAGGTGGAATTCCAGTTATCAGTTCAAACAAGATGATTCCCACAGACCACCAATCCGCAGCATAACCTGCACACACATCAAGAAGGTAAATATAATTTCTTCGCACTTTAGAAGAACCTACGTTTAAGGTTTTATGCAAACCATGTTCAGTTCCGAGAAGAATCTCCGGCGCCAAGTAGTCAGGTGTCCCAACAGCTGAATGTCGAATTCTCTCTTCTTCTTTGCTCTTCTGAAAATGACGAGAACTTTTTCTTGGAGATGCATCTGACTCAGGGCCAGATAAATCTATTGTGTTGTTTATAAGACCGATTTTTGACAGCCCAAAGTCTGTCAGCTGGTGACAAAGATAATAATAAGCTGGATGGTTAAACAGCAGAACAAATTAAATTCAACAATCGCAGTGGAAACAGTGTTAGCATATGGCTATTTTCCTATATTTGTAAGAACACAATAGAACTCTCATTTTATCAAGGAAAAACATTTGACCACTCTACTGCAAGAAATAGGTATGCAAGAGGTTAGATAACAGACCTTGATGTGCCCATCATGAGCTATTAAAAGGTTATCAGGCTTAATATCTCGGTGCACAATATTTAGAGAATGGAGGTATTCCAATGCAAGAACCTGAAATAAATGATAACCGTTTCTTTAAGAATCCCACAAACCATCCCCATATGAAGCCTTCGACTAACCAGTTCCGCGATGTAAATACGAGCAATGTCATCGTCAAGACAGCCAACTTTCTGGAGCAGAGAGTATAGATCACCACCATTAAGATATTCCATTACCAAGTAGAGGTTATCACTGCAGGTGAATGAATAAAAAAATCGAACCTGCATCAATAAGACCAGGTGTTCAACCTTTGGAAAATAGTATTATGGGTTGGACAGTAGCAAAGAAGTGAAATGTTTACCACAAAAGGGTATCTGACAGTTATTAGTATATTTCGCTCTTCCAATATCCGTTCGAAGTCGTTTTTCCTTATCATATCCAGCTTCTTGAGTACCTGGTATATGAGCAACATAAGATTAGCACATGGAGAAGGTGACAACAACAAAGCAAAACAAAAACAAAAAGAAGATAAAATGCAGCTACCTTTATTGCAAAAAAGTCCCCTGTTGTTCTTTTACGTGCAAGAAAGACTTTACCAAAGGCACCTCTGCTTATTGGTTTGATGATCTCAAAGTCATCGATGCTTGTCCTTTCTTTCTGCGCAAAGTGCGGAGTAGTCATTGCGGAACCTTGCGATGCATGCTCCGAGACACTTTCACTCTCTTTTACATTGCCCGTTGAACTCTTATCACCAATCAAATCGCAGGCATACATATATTTCTCGCTGCAGATAAGATCAGAAATTAATATACTTTATTATATATTTCTCGCTACAGATATGGCTAGAATTTTATAACACATTGAATTTTACCAGAGAAGTTTCTCGATCCTCCCCCCAAAAGTATCTATAACAAGTGCTTTGAGCTTGCTCTGCTTCAAGACAGCTTGTATGTCTTGCATGCAGGCAAGCAAATAGTCACAGGAACCCTCTTTCGAGAGATCTGTGCTTGCTCCACACCGGGCAATATCAGAAAGGTCCATCATCTGCAAGATGGGAAAAAATATAAGCAGTTATGAATTAAGATTCTTTTATACTAAAATCAGTGAAACAGGTAAACACAAATTTGAATCTGAAGAAATTTGAAGCAATGGATTCGCTAAAACCCATAGAGGTTTTAACAATAGAGGAGAAATTCTCAACCCATTAATGACATCAGCAGTAGTACCCACAAAAAATTTTGAGTGTACAGTTTTTGATTAAAGACATTAATGATTTCCAAATTCTGGCAAAACTCATTAGGAAATAAATATATAAGAAAGACATAGTGGAAACAGAAAGCTAACCAATTGAAGATCCTCTTGCTCTGGACTATGCCGCTCTAGCCAATAAGAGTCAAAGTGGCTTGTTCTGGGGGTATTTGTTGAAGATACTGAAGTGATGCTACCAGTTGATGATGAAGTGCCATGATGGCAAAATTTAGCCCCTACATGGCTCTTCAAGTTAATAGGAAATGTGTTAGACTCGTCTATGAAGGCAGTGTCCATCTCATGCAGATCCTCAAACATTCCCTCAACACCTTTGTTCCGCCATTCATTTACTTTAGGAGAACAACCTTCAGATGCAACTCCAGATTTCTGCAAGACCGGGTTTTCCAGGCCACCAGCTTGGGGATGAAAGGAATTTGAACTTCGTGAATCAATGATCTGTTCCAGTATCTCTTCAAGTTTCAAAAGGCGCTCATCAACATCCAAACAATTTATTTCACATTTATCTGCGTATGCGCATATGTAAGAGTGTGGTTCCAGATGGGAGAGAGTAACTTCTTCCTCGCATATGCGGCATATTACAGAATCCCATCCACCTAACTCTTTCCTAGGAGGATCATTTGGCATATTATCTTGATACTCATTACTTAAATAAGATCTTTGTTCCACCACTTTACTATTAAACTGAGACCCCTGTTTAGAAGCTCCATAACCTTCTCTAGCAGCATTATTGCTTTGATCATCTGTTATCCCAAAGCCTAAAGTTGCCTCTGACTCTAAAGATTCTTTGTCCTGTTTCTTGAACTTTTTTCCTGCTTCATCAACTCTAGAAGTGGAAACCCAATTTGTTTCCAGAGCAGGGATATTTTCCAAGCATTCCTTAAATTTCCGGAAGGAATTCTCATCAATGGGCTCAGTCTCCTTCTGAAACATGACAACTCTTGTACAATGAGTCAGTATAAAAAGCAACTGAGAAACAAACCACTTCACAAGCCCTGCTTGGCACTGTTTCATCTTCTTAGTTAAGTCTTGGACAATAGATTCACAAGTAGCACGAAGCTGAGCAGATGTCATCTCTATACAGGTTTGAGCCAACTTAAGTAACTCCTCTGCCGTTTCTCGATCTTGAGGGCATGATGGATCCATTTTCTCCATATTTTCCTCCACATCTATGACAAAGTCATCCAGCTTCTTATCCACAATCTCCTTTGCAACATCAAATCTAGAGTGAAGTGAGCCCAAAAGTTCCTGAGTATCATTTCATCTCCAAACTCAATATTTTTGAACACTAAACCAAAAAAAATCAAAATACAAACCCACTCCCGTAACAAGCATCACCTTGAGGTCGTTGTAGCTGTGTGGACGAGGGTGACAAGTTTGAACACCACCGCGTGGCCCTAACTCATGTGAAAAGCTCTTTATACCTATTGCTGGCACCTTGCAAGAGGAAAGGTTGGTTTCAGATAGCTTGACCATCGTTTCCTCGTCTTTACGAGAGTTGTTGACTTTAGATTTGGCATCCTGCCACCACCAAAAGCAGGTCAGATAGTTTCAAAAACCCCAACGCCCTCATCAAAAACCCATTTCATACCTCACTAGTTGAGCAGCCATAATCTTTGTGAATGTTCACAGAATACTTGGGTTTGTAAGAAGCAAGCCACCTCGACAACTTCTTTCCCTTATTATGCTCTGAAACATCAAGAAAAGCTTATCAATTTGTTTTTCTATGAAGGCAAGTTTCAAAATGATCATAGGAAAAATCAAAACCTTGCTTGGAAGTGGTTTTGCCATATTCACGACGAGGAGCAATACTTTTCGGCTTACGGTTATTAAAAGGAGGAGGAGGCTTTGGAACGGTGACGGCCGATTCATCGGGTTTGGGACCAGATGGAGCTAACCGAGTCTTGATTCGGTTCAAACCGGAAGGAATCGAGACTTCAGAAGAAAGGCCTCGATCCTTACGATCCATAACAGGGAGGGTGGTTACGAAAACCCTAATTGAAGACCTCTCAGCGAGGCAGGCTATATATGGCTTCTTCCGGGAAACGAGGGCGGCGATGAGAGAGAATCAGAAAGATTCATGGTTTTGGTAAGCTTCTTATTAGAGTGCAATGGTGTTGGTTGGTTATAGGATCAACGACCTCGCGGTTGTAATAATATCTCTTTCGATTTAATTATTTCTTAATGTGTGACCTTTTCAAATTTCAAAACAATTAATTAATTATATCTTTTATATACTAAAGCCCAATAAAATTTTGGCAAGTGGAATATATTTTCAAAAAAAAAAAAGCAAAAACAAAAATAAATTCAAAAAACATTTCGTTTAATTATCTTCTAACAGTTTTAAATTAAAAAATCCCTACATTTTCTCATTTTACACCCACGATGAACTCACGATCATAACAGTTAATCTTTCTCTTTTTAAACTCAAAATGCCTATCAGGTAAATTCATTTCCACTTGTTTTCAGAAATTTTTAGTTCCTAAACTCGTTATAACAGCTTTTAACTCTCTCTCCAAAATACGATGAACCATTTTTATGTTAAATTCTACTGACAGTATCCACGAATCTCTACAATTCTGAATCTATATCAACACAATCTCTGGCCAAAAAGTGGCACACCAATAATCTTAAAAAACTCTTCATGAATAGAGAAAAAACCCACAAGATGATGTGGACGAGAGTAGACGAAACACACTCCATATAGGATGTTGAAGAACGTAAAGTCTTTTCTCTTCCCCCTTTTTCTTTGTTGAACAATCTTTTCTCTTCCTTCTTCTCCATGTTTCATATTCTTCATCAATTTTTTCCCTCAGATTTTCTTAGCATCAACAAAAATCAATAGAGGGTTGTGACTACTATATTCGTGTTCATTTTTTTTTATTTTGCACAAATCTATATCGGTTGATTCTTTTAGCGTGATTCAGATAGAATATGTCACTTAAATACACTGTTCCTTTAAAGCTTTTTTCAATTCTTTTTAAAAGGGCTTTACAAAGCTTATTTCTTCAAAAGAGAAAGACATGAAAATAAGAACACCATTTGCAAATGAGGAAATATTAGAAATTCAGTTATGTCTAACTTTTTTGTAGGCACTACGCAGCAAAAAGAAATCCCGTCCAATAGAGAAGGTAATAGATTCTGCAAACTTTACAGTTCTATCTTTGTTTTTTCATAATTATGACTCAATTTCTTATTACAAACTAGCTTTAAGCTGCATTTCCCCCACAAGCATTGATTTCACTATATCTTATGTTTTAAGGAATTATTTACCCGTAAGTAGTAGTAGTACGGGACGGAACACTAAGTACGCTACATACATCTTAATTCTGATATAAAATTTAAGGAAATTTACGTACGGGAAAGAACACTAGTTGTATACTAAATCACAAATCACTTGCCCAATAAAATTTTGGCAAGTGGAATATATTTTCAAAAAATAAAGCAAAAACAAAAATAAATTCAAAAAACATTTCGTTTAATTATCTTCTAACAGTTTTTAAATTAAAAAATCCCTACATTTTCTCATTTTACACCCATGATGAACTCACGATCATAACAGTTAATCTTTCTCTTTTTAAACTCAAAATGCCTATCAGGTAAATTCATTTCCACTTGTTTTCAGAAATTTTTAGTCCCTAAACTCTTTATAATAGCTTTTAACTCTTTCTCCAAAATACGATGAAATATTTTTATGTTAAATTCTACTGACAGTATCCATGAATCTCTACAATTCTGAATCTATATCAACACAATCTCTTTCCAAAAAGTGGCACACCAATAATCTTAAAAAACTCTTTTCATGAATAGAGAAAAAAACCAACAAGATGTTGTGGACTAGAGTAGACCAAACACACTCCATATAGCATGCTGAAGAACGTAAAGTCCAGGTTAGTAACTCTAAAACACTCAAACTTTTCATGCTCAAATCTTAATTTGCATCATGTTGAATTTTCTTTTTATAAAGTATTATTCTTTTCGATTATCTATTCTGGAGAATTCTCCCGTCGATGGAAGATCATCAGTTTGCATGGATACTTTGGTACATTTGGAAAGCTAGGAATAATAAAGTTTTTAGTAATTTGGATATGGACCCTATGGATACGCTTAAACTGGCTGAAACAGAATCGATACTGTGGGCGGAAGCACAAATAGCAATCGATCAGAGGATGATAACATCAATAATAGATCCGATATTACCGTCGATACCAGGTAGATGGTGTTTTACAGATGGCTCATGGAAAGAGGGTGTTAGTTTCTCAGGACAAGGTTGGCTTAGTACTTTGGAAGGGTTTGATGGTTTGTTGGGGGCGAGAAATGTCAGGGCTAGTCTTTCGCCTCTTCATGCGGAAATAGAAGCGTTACTCTGGGCAATGGAATGCATGAGGAATTTACGTCAATTTCAGGTTACGTTTGCAACGGATTGTTCTCAATTGGTGAAGATGGTTTCGGAACCAGAAGAATGGCCAGCTTTTGCAAATTATTTAGAAGACATCACGATCCTGAAGGAGAGCTTCATAAGAGCAGACATTATCTATGTACCGACGCAAAATTCAAAGGCGGATAGTCTGGCACGCAGTGCTAGGAAGCAATCGTCTTTTGTCGTTCACATGGATTCAGCTCACCCGGTTTGGTTCACAGAGTCAACATGAGTCTGTAATGCTGATGACAAAAAAAAAAAAAAAGTATTATTCTTTTCTAATCTACTTATTTCTTTTCTTTTTCTTTCTGCTTTAATGGATATAGACAAAAGCTACATACTGGGTGAAAACAAAACAAGTCAATAACATTTGCAAAATGATTTAAATCAATTCTCGATTAAATCAATTCTCGATTAAATCAGTTCTGCGTATAAGGCCTTTGAGATATCTCACAAGAAGAAAATAAATTTGATAACAACAAATGGAATTTAAGAAACTCATGTGATAGGTACACCAAAAAGAGCCTACTGTCTAGAGAAACCATATTTGATCAGGTTGGTCTTCCTTATTTTCTCTTTATGTGTTTGTTTTGTTTACTTTTGATCGATATTTTTTTTCCTTTTTTTTCTTATATACAGTAACTAAATTTGTAGAGTTTTAGAAACAAAAAAAAGTTGAAGCAAATAGATCATTGAAAATGAATTGCTGTAAAAGAGACAATGGAAAAAAAAAACAAAAGCTACAGAAGATACTAACGTCAATTACCTACAAAACTAAAAGTTGTATTTTAATTGGACTTCATAAAAAATATGCTTTTCTTCAAAAAGAAAAATACATATGTAATAAAAAAAATTGGTTCTGAAAAGAGATCGATATCTTACATTCAGGGTTTATATTAGGCTATTGTAAGATATAAATATCAACATTCTATTTTTCAGATGCAAAATAACATTTTTTTCATTGTCAAATACCCAAATACTATATTTAGTGTATCTATATATATAACCAATACCCGTGGGAGATATCACTAGTTCTTCTATAAAGTACAGTATACTTTTACCATATGTTATGTCCATCATGGATAATATCTGATTCTTCCCAAACTACTTTTTTAAAAATTAATTTGGAGATATCTCAGGTCCATAGTGAGGTCCAAACTAATTCCCCAAAAAAGGTGCAGTCCATAAATAATTTTTTTTTCCGGGCATTCAAATGGGTTCTAAAGCATGGATCTATATTCTTATTAAGTGACCAGAATAATTGGGATTTAGTTTTGCAAAGCAGGTGGTTCGAAACTGAAACGTGTTAGGGTCCTAACCCCACCTTCTTACCACCCGACCAAAATCACCCGGTCTTTCCAAACTACTTGAAGCGGCTCTTTTTGTAAAAATGATCAAGATTTTTTCCATTTTGGTCATTATAATGCTTTTAACAAATAAATATCAGAGTGGGTAAAGATTATCGAACTTATGTAATTTGCCAGGAAAAAAACATTTTTTAGAAAGGGCTGAGAAAAAGCATTTTGATGATGACAAAATATATGAGAAGCGAAAATATAACCATTTCGATGTAAAAAGTAAAAAGAACACGAAACTATATTCTACTGAGAATTTACTATGTAAATAAGAGTTAGAACAGTGATCAAAATATTAAGATTTTAATGAGCAAACTCCAAAAAAAAAAAAACTCAAATAAAAGAACACTACAAGAGTTTAGAAATAAGTAGTCACAAACCATTTCAACTCAATATAGTTCCACTGTATAAATTCAAAATGAATAAGTAAATAACACTTCTGCTAACATTAGTACCAAGAAAATAATAATAACACTTCTGCCAAATTTCTATTCAATCAAAAAGATCTCACAGCCAAATTTTCCAAACACTCAAACCAGCATATGTTTTACACTGAATCATATTCATTTTCCAAAATCTAAACATGAATGACCAAGTATATAATAGGGTGATTAAGAGAATCACGTCATATATTATAAATTGGTTATCTTGAAAAGTAGTTTGGGTCCTCGTTTTGTTATCTTTTCTTTTGCAATAACTCTAATTTAGACCGACATTTGCAACCTTTCCTACAAGATAAGTCTCGTTTATATGATTGCAGAAAAAGTCATCTTACCATAATTCTTTATATTATAAATTTGAATTCAAACCGTCCAACTGCAACCCTAAAACACACACCAAATCCAAACGAGGTATATAAAAAGATTTAGTCTTTCTTTTTTTTTTGAAAATATTCTTCTATTTAAAGCAGAAAAGATTTAGTCTTTAATTTATTTAAAACAGGCAGCTGTATGATATCTTACAAAATTGTAGAAACTAAACTATATATGCATTTTCGAAAAAAAAAACTAAACTAAAATATCTACTCTATTAAAATAGAGTCCTACTTTTTATCTAATTAAAAATGTTGTCATTTTAGTTTTGGACTTATTCACGTTCCATTAAAAATAAATATAACATCTCTTACTATTCGGTTATACAATATTTATCCCTATAAACACTAACCGAAATTAACCAATACGAAATACTCATCAATTATCTAAACATTTACATAACCAAATACTCATCAATAATCTAAACTTTTACATACCATATAATCCGATTGGTAATGGCTGTTGCTTTAAAATTTTTGCTGTAGAAAAAAATCTGTAGATTTTTTGCTGTGGCTTTAAATTTTATTGCTGTAGAATTTTATGGAAAGCACTAAAAAATTGCTTTGGATATTTGGCTCTACAGAGCACTTGTACAGCTGTAGGTTATTTCAAGAGCTGTGGTTTCAAAAAAAAATTTAAAACTTGATTGCTTGAATTTGGTGCTGTAGAAATAAATATGGCTGTGGACAACACCTACAGCAACTACCAATCACCCCCATAGGATCATCTTTGAGTCGTCAATGTTTGACACAAGGGAAGCTATGCTCCACACTCATCTCTTTCCTCAGTTTCATTACCTCCTTGAAGGAATAGCGACTAGCCTCTCCTTCATTCGGCCTGGTCTCTTGACCATACACTGGATATCAATAACACTATGACAACTGAAATGGCTCAAAGCGTTATAAGGATCACATACATCAATCTTATGTTGTTCAGAATGGTGCCAGATTGAGGATCATAAAGTCCTTTCATTGATGTTTTCAACTATGGGAGCAGGAGAGCTCTCTGTACTCTGTTTTGCATTTCTTCCTTTTTGAGCTCGTGTAGAACTATTTTATTATTATTTGAAGCCGTATGGCTTTTTATTTTTTTATCTGAACCATTTTGGTATGGCAAACCATTGATGATTTTAATAATAACCAGAGTTAAAAAATGATTTGAACAAATCTATAACCGATTTTGTTATGTTCGAAATATTGTTACCAAAAATATTGCTTCTAATATTTTAAAATTTTGGGCATATATTGAATATAAATGGATGATTTTTAGCAAAATATTATGGTTTAGTAAACCGTTCTGCAGTAAAACCGGGGTTCTCCAGTTATACATATTTTTCATGATAATGTCTATAGTAAGTAAAAGATGCATTGTCCTGGACACGTACACTATTCATAATTTTAATGCTTCGTATCTTCATATCTTATATATTAAAACAGAAGTAACAACCTTGATTCATGTGTGATTTTTTAAAAAATAGACCTAATAGACATATTGCTAGAAAGTCATGTTACATTTAATATCTAATCTTATCATTTAAATTTTGAACCTACTATAAATTTTTATTGGGCTATCAATGATTGAATTTAAACAATAGATGATTCATTGGATTTATAGATAGTATAAATTAAATAGATATAATTTAATCTTGTAATACTATACCTTTATCTGCTAAATATTTAAATTTTTGCCGATGTTAACTTTTAAAATTATAAAGATAATTTTTAAATAACAAAAATCATATTATCTCACAACGATTAATCTTTACTACCTTAAAACAATGAAAACAAATTTTAAAATATATAGTTTATTTTAAAAATTAAACAAAAACTAAATGTTTAATTATTTACTTGATAATATAAATCTATGAAGCGAAAAGTTTAATTTTTTAAAAACTTTCTAAATTTGTGAAATGTTACAATATCTTTGAATATGACCATAAAACAATATTTAATAATATTTATATATATAGTTACGATTTTAATAATAAAATAATAATCCGAAAATATATATATAGAAGAAGATACAAATACATGTGAAAGTTTGAAACAATCTATTCAATGAAAAAAATATACAGTAAACTTATTATGTTTTAAATATTGATAGACACATATATATATATTATAATATATCCCAACTTAGAATTGAAAACAAAATATTTATATAAAAATAAATGAAAACAAAAACCTGCGCGGATCGTGATCTAGTCTTATATATTCAAACAGAAGTCATAACTTTGATTCATATGTGATTTTTTTTTAAATAGACCTAATGGACCTATTCTTAGAAAGTCATGTTACATTTAATCTCTAATCTTATCATTTAAATTTTGGACCTACCAGAAATTTTTATTAGGCTATAAATAATTGGATTTAAACAATAGATAATTCATTGGATTTATAGATAGTATAAATTAAATATATATAATTTAATGTTGTAATACTATAACTCCATATGTTAAATATTTATCGATGTTGACTTTTAAAATTATGAAGATTTTTTTTTAAATAACAAAAAACATATTATCTAACAATGATTAATCTTTACTACCTTAAACCAAGGAAAACAAATTTTAAACTATATAGTTTATTTTAAAAATTAAACAAAAACTAAATGTTTAATTATTTACTCGATAATATAAATCTATGAAGCGAAAAGTTTATTTTTTTAAAAAAAAAATCTGAATTTGTGAAATGTTACAATATCTTTGAATATGACAGTAAAACAATATTTTACTAATCTTTATATATATAGTTACGATTTTAATAATGAAATAATAATTCGAAAATATATATATAGATGAAGATACAAATATAGGTGAAAGTTTGAAATAATCTATTCAATGAAAAAATATACCGTAAATTTATTATGTTTTAAAAATTGATAGACACATATATATATATTATAATATATACCAATTTAGAATTGAAAAAAAAAATATTTATATAAAAATAAATGAAAACAAAAATCAGCGCGGTTGCGCGGATCGAGATCTAGTTCAATATTAATCTAGATGTTTTTATTTCCCGATCTTAACTATATATTTAAGCAATAATTTTTAATAATATTAACAATAATCACTAAAAATTTTAGGGATGGATATTCAAGTATCCGTTCTAGATTGATTAGAGTCTATTCGGTTAGGATATATATATGGGTTTGGTTCGGATTTATATTGGTTTCGGGTTTTTGGAGTTAGAGATTTAAGTTCCATTTGACTATTTATAATTTTCATTTCGGGTTCGATTCATTTAAAACTATATAATCAGATTTAATAATTTAAAAATACATTAAAGTCCAAAAATAAAATAATATAAATATATAAATTTGAATAATTTATGCCAAATATTTAAGATTAACATGAAATTAGTTACTTTTAGCTATTTGGATTGAAAACTAATAAGTATTTAGGGTATGTTTTTGGTTTTTGAGTATTTTTGAATATATTTAGATATTTAGTTTTAACTATTTTTCACATATTTTGGATAATTTCAAGTATTTTGAGTATGTTGGATATTTTAAGAATATAATATTTAAAGATAACTAATATATGTAAGTATATAATTTTTATTTACGTATATAGTGATACCTGAAATATTTTGGTATTGTTCAGGTTCAGATCCGGTTCTTCATATACCAAAATTTTGGATCTATTCTGATATTTTACCAATTTTGGTTCGAATTTGCTATGATTTTTTGTCTTAGTTTAGATCACTTCTTTGGGTTCAAATATTTTTTTCAACCCTAAAAGTTTTAATAAGATTTTTTCTATCATTTGTATCATTTTATTTATCGGTTTTATATGAAAAAAAATTATAATTTGCGTTTTAACGCGGATCAAAAATCTAGTATATGCTTATGGTCAAGTTCATATATTGTTTGAAGCTTCAAAAGCCGAGTCCAAAGAACAAATTGGAAGAACGCCAAAGGCATAATATTGATATATGGTGTTTTTCATCATTGTATGTATCTTTTCTAATTGGTTTTCGGGTTTTTATCGAATCTTTCTAGTCCTTTTCGAGTTATTTAGGTCTGGAGTTGCACTGGATAGGAGATAGACCAGTTGGAGCAAAAGAGGCAGGAAACAGTGCAATTTAGTGATTTTCACGCAGAACAGTCTGAAGTGACTGTTTCTGATCGAGCAGAGCAACCCGAGTGTCTGTTCCAGTAGATTTTTAAGGAAAATACAAGTTATCTCGGGATTTGCCCTAATCACCTCATATTTCTCTCCCAGGCGCCTGTGACTTCCATATAACCTCTTTTTCTTTTTTCTATATTTTTCTACGTTATTTTCTACACAAAAACAAGACCCTAAAGCTCCATTGTTGGGATTTGCTACTTTGTAAAGGGAGAAGGCTCCCTCTCTTTCGCCATAGAGAAGATTACCCTGAACCCTCTTTTTATCTCTTTTATTAACATGTAGTATTATTCAGAATTGATCTCTGCGTTTTCTTTTGTTATGATTGAGTAGTCGATCTAGCTTGTCTAGGGTTCTAGGGTGTTGATTTCATGAGTTAAACATAGATAAGTGAATCCATTGATTGTCTTCATTCATAGCTGTTCTTAATGCTTGCATTAAACTGGCCGCTTAATGTTAGATCCTAGGTTTAACCTGTTCATTAACCGTGTATAGGTTGCTAGATCTGTTATGAATGAGCATTGCATCCCTAACCAGCGAAAGTAGAGGTTAAGATGTTTTGTGAAGATATTGGACTTGATCTTAATGTTTGTCATCGCGTCTCAGTCCAAACGATAGTTTAGGTACTGAGATCGATTGACAAAAGGTGAAGCACCACGACAGTGGGCTGATCTGTTTTAAGTGATCCGAGTTCTAGACTAGTGCTAAATTGAACTTGAATAATTGTTTGGCTCACAAGTATTGACACCCGATGAAGTAACCCTAGGCTGGCTTCTTGATATTTGGTGTTTTAGACATCTTGTATATATGTTTTCTAATTGGTTTTCAGGTTTTTATCGAGTCTTTCTAGTCCTTTTCGAGTTATTACAGGTCTGGAGTTGCAGTGGATAGAAGATGGACCAGTTGGAGCAAAAGAGGCAGAAAACAGTGCAATTAGGTGATTTTCACTTATAACAGTCTGAAGTGATTGTTCCCTATCGAGCGGAGCAACCCGAGTGCATGTTCTAGCGGCAGAGATTTTTAAGGAAACTACAACCTATTTCGGGATTTGCCCTAATCTCTCTATTTTCTTTCCCAGCCGCCTGTAGCTTCCATATAACTTCTTGTTCATTTTTTCTATATTTTTCTACGCTGTTTTTTGGAGAAGAAACCAGACTCTAGAGCTCTATTATTGGGATTTGCTACTTTGTAAAGGGAGAAGGATCTCTACACTCTTGAGAAGAATCTTGAACCCTATCTTATTTCTTTATTGATTCAACATGTTTTCTTCATATATTGTCTCTGTGATTTCTCTGTTCATGGCTGAATAGTCGCTTGTTAGGTTTAGGGTGTTAGGGATCATAGATCAATGAGCTAGACACAAATAGGATTGTTGTTCTTTGATATCTCTATCTATTGCTATACTTATTGCTTGTGTTAAACTGGCCATTTATCATCTGATCATAGGTTTAATCTAATCACCAAAAGTGTTTTAGGTTGCTAGAAAAAACATAGACAGGCGATTTGTCCTTAGCCAACGAAAACTGATGTTAAGGCAAATCGTGAACCAACTGAACATGAGCTTAATGCTTGTCATCATTCTCCAATCCAAACGACAGTTTAGGCATTAGGATTGCTTGATAAATAGGTAGACACCACGACAGTGGGTTTATTTAATCTTGTTATTCGAGTTCTAGATTGGCTCGTATTATTTTCCTGAATAGTTGTGTGGCTCATGTTCCTAAGTATCCTAATGAATCACCCTGAACATGGGTCTCTTAATCATCTGAAAACCTTAATCCAATCTGTTACTTGTTTATTTCGCTTCTTTAAACTCAAAACCCCCATATGTTTTTAGCTTAATATTGAACTCATAATGATAAAGTGTAAACTGGTCCTCTGGAATTGAATCTCAAATACTACATCTATACTATTAGCTTGATGTAGTAAAGACACAATTTTAGTGTATCAAGTTTTGGCGCCGTTGCGACGGGGACCAACTCTTTACCTTTATTTTTCGGTTACATATTTAGTCTAAGACCTCTAACTTGGCTTATCCTTTTTGCTGCAGCTAATGTTCCAGGTGCATGACCAGTAGACATACTCGGAGAAACACACAAGGAGAGTTAGGTACATTTAGCAACCAGGAGCTAGCAAGGTTAGAAAGAACAAACCGTCAACAACTAGGGCGGAACAACGCCACAATAGGCGACTACGACAATCAAGAGCAACTCACTGCTCAGTTGCAACAGATGCAACAATAGATGCTTCAGATGCATCAGACCATCCAAGCTCAGCAGGATGCTGCTCAACAGGCTACTCTCGCGCAGCAGGAACAGCAGGCGCAGGCTGTTCCGATTGAAGAGAGAAACCTTCCGCGTAACGTCCCTACTACACACTCTGCCATTGTTCCTCCGGACTGCACCAGGCAGGACTTTGAGATCAAGCCTGCTTTCATCGGCCTAGTGCAGAGAAAGGTGTTCTCTGGTCTCTCTACTGAAATTCCAATGGAGCATATTGAGAGCTTCGAAAAAGTCTGCAGTTTCATTCGCACGAATAGTGTCCCACCAGACTACATCAAGTGCATGCTATTCCCATTCTCTCTTGATGGAAAAGCTGCACGGTGGTTGAACTCCCTCCCTACCGGCTCTTGCACTTCATGGGAGCAGGTCCGATCAGCGTTCCTCAGCCATTTCTACTCTAAGGCGAGAACAACTGCATTGAGGAACAAGATCACCTCCTTCAAACAGCTCACTGGTGAGCTTTTCTACGATGCATGGGAGCGCTTCAATGACTACCACAGAGAATGCCCTCACCATGGATTTTATGATGATTACCTCCTGGGCATTTTCTATGATGGAATGGACTGGAAATACCAAGGTGCTCTAAACTCTTCCAGCAATGGAGACTTCATGACTAAGACCACTGATGGAGCGTTTAAGCTGATTGAGAACATTGCTGCTAGCTCAGCTAATAAGAAAGAGGAGAGTGATTGCTCTAAGAAAGGGAACAGTTCCGACACCCAGAAGATAGATGAGCTGACTGCCAAGGTTGATCAGCTACTGAAAAACAACCAAGGGCACGTCTTCAGCATGGAGCAAGCTACGGCCGGGCAGATTCAGAACCAGAACCAGCGACAACCGCAGAGCAATCGGGAAGCTGTTCCAGCTACCGGGAACAGTCAACCAGATGAGCTGAAGGGTCGGGGTATGATGATGCAACAGCTGTTGCAGGGTATGCAGATTCAGGGCAAGGCATTGAATCAGGTTTCTACAGACATCAACACTAGGATGGACAACATGTTCACCGAGCTGAATACAAAGTATGATACTGTGAGCGACCACATAAAGAGGATTGATGTTCAGTTTGCTCAAACGGCTGAGAGTGTTAAGAGGCAGCATGGTATGCTTCCTGGAAAGAGTGCGATGAATCCTAAGGTTGAGCACTTACGCAACAGAGCTGAGATGTGAGAAAGCTGAGGGAAAAGAACCAGAGCAACTGTCTGCTGAGACTGCTCCATGCGCAAAAGAGAGAACAGAGCAGCCTGCTAGCTCTGAATTGACTGCTCCCGACGAACCTATTGAGATTCCACCAGTGCGAGTCTATGTTCCTAAGGTTCCATATCCAATTCCACCTAGACATTTGATGGATCTCATTAGTGCAGAACAGCTGGCTGGGTTTAGGAAGATGGTGAGGAGGCTTCCTCAAAATATCTCATTTGAACATGCTTGGGAGATTCGCCCATTGCATATGTTCTTCAAAAATTACAGAGAATCTTAGGAGGAAATCAAGGCAATCTTTACTGAAGCACTGACACCATCGCTGAAGGTACTGCCTAAGGTTGATGACCATGGAAAGTTTGTTTCTCCTTGTTTCATTGCTGGAGTGGAATTCAAGGAAGCTCTTTGTGATTCTGGGTCTAGTGTGAACCTTGTCTCAAAAGCGATTATAGACGAGCTGGGCATTGTTAATGTTGAGCCTTCTCAGGTGAAGCTGGCTTTTGCAATCTCTTTCATGGCAGTCCCTTATGGAACCATTCACAATCTTCCTGTCTAGGTTGGGGACTGTGTGCTCCATACCGAATTTCAAGTTGTTGCGATGAGGAAGGATTATGAGATGCCTTTGATATTTGGAAGGTCATTTATGGCTACAGTGGTAGCAATCGTCGACATGCCTAATAAGAGAGTCTCCTTCTCCAACACCAACAAGAAGGTTTTCTACAAGGCTGTCCCAACCAGATCACAAATCCGATACGCCTTCTGCATCTCAATGGTCAGTGGAGAACAGCCGAAAATTGTTCCAAAGAAGGAGTTTGGTGATAAGAGTGAGATCAAAGAATTTCTGGATGGAGATCCTCACACTGATACCAAGAAACTCAGTGGAAATGCAATGGTGAAGGAAAAATTCCAGAAGAAAAGGGTCAAGGGTGATCCTACAAAGACTTTGATACCTCACATGTGTGATGAGAACTCCATTGAGTATGAAGTAAAGTGCAAAGGTACCTCCAAACCTTTCTCTAAAGTTAAAGTTATTCTCACACGTGAGCTGAAAGAGAAAGGAGAAGCTACTGTGAAGGGGTTGCTGAGCAGAGTTCTGAAGCTGAACATGTCTGATTGTGGAGCTTGTTTTGGAACAAGCCATCATGATCAACCCGACTGATCCCTGTCACCAAGTCAAGCTAGTGACTTAAACCAAGCGCTTGGTGGGAGGCAACCCACTCGTAAGTGTACATATAAGTTGATTTTGTTTTTGTTCACTTATTTTTTGTTTTAGTTTATTGAGTCTCAGGTCAAAAAGCAGAAAACCCGAGATACTTCAAAAATTCTGGGTTGCAGCAATGGAACAACCTGCCCTCTGAAAAGAGCGGCTGTTCCAGGCGACCATCTGACGATAGAACACCCATAATTTTCATGGAGCGCCCACTCCACTCAGGTAAGTATCTCGACCAAAAAACTGTTAATTTTTGTTTTCACCTTCTCTCTGATTTATTTTCACACCAGGGACGGTGTGAAGTAAGTCTGAGGGAGGGTTTTCGTCGTTTA
The DNA here is from genome assembly GCF_020379485.1 of Brassica napus. NCBI lineage: Eukaryota > Viridiplantae > Streptophyta > Magnoliopsida > Brassicales > Brassicaceae > Brassica > Brassica napus. The sequence continues at coordinate 7,487,051 of NC_063451.1, read as the reverse complement.
CTAACTCGTTTCTTTCTTTTGTTTTTTTTTTGAGTCATTTTATCAGTTTTTATGATCGAGTCAGTCAAGACTTTGTGGGAATTATGACATTATTCTGTGTTGATCACTAACCACCTCGTGCTTTAGTTATCTTATTCAGTGACCTTAGCAGTGACGAAAGACACACTTGTAGACCTGGAACACCCTAACATTATCTCATTTGGTTCTCCAGAAGATTTCGGCTTGTCGAGGTTACACTGGAAAGACTTAGCTCCATTTAACTTGAACGTAATCTTGACTGCAATTCTTCTTATTATGGGCATTAGATCAGGGAAACGAGAATACACTCAGGACTTCTTATCCTTTTTATCCATCTTACTGATCCTGAGTGGCTAGCTCATCTTTAGCTAGTTCCCACTCTCCACCTTACCCTTTATTCGACCTTCATGCATTTGTTTTTCGGTGTCATATGTGCAGATATGTGCAAAAAGGTCGGAGAGGAAAGGATCAACGCAGCCTCTTACTTGTTACTGCTGCAGATATTCAGTCAGAAAGGAGAACAAGCAGATTAAGGGAGCAACCACTCCATAACTAAAGAACTGCGCAAGAGCAGGGGTGGAGAACCAGAATGGTTGTGAAATCAGAACCACCAGTGGCACTCAGAACCATCATGTATTACCTCCTTCTTCGTCACATCACCATATCAGTCTTCAAACAAAACAAGAATAAGGTAATGGAGAAGGGGAAGAGATCAAAGAAACATGAGCCACAGGGAAGGTCGAGCAAAAGAGTGGGATACCGAGTTGAAAACATGAAGAGCAGGCGGATGATCGGAGCAGCCAGACGGCTGATCCAGACAGAACAGAACAGTCGTTCCTGAAAAAGCAAAAACGAGTAGAGGCTGTGGACATCAAAGGATCCGTTCTCTCTTACAGTTTTGTGCGATATGCTGCATCCTCTACAAAAACATGGTAGCCCCTAAACACTCTTAACTCCACCATCAAATAACATATTCAATACCTAGACCGTCTACCCTGACTAGTGCCTGTGATAAGAAGCTCACGCTACTCTTAATTGAATGTAAGGAGCTTTGTCTGGAAAGTGTAACTTTTGCAGGTTTGAGATATAGAGTATGAAGCCGATCTTGAACATCAGTCAGTGGGGTTTTGGTAAGGGTGTGTTGTCCTAGTTTTACTGCTTGTATGGTTCAGAGATTCGTGGTTAAAGTATTGTTGCTGAGAATAGGAGAGTTCCCACACTTTCAAACCTTTCTCCCTGTTCTTGATACTTGACATTGTTTGAGGAGAAACAAGGATCTAAGTCTGGGGGAATTGATATATGGTGTTTTAGACATCTTGTATATAAGTTTTCTAATTGGTTTTCAGGTTTTTATCGATTCTTTCTAGTCCTTTTCGAGTTATTACAGGTCTGGAGTTGCAGTGGATAGGAGATGGACCAATTCGAGCAAAAGAGGCAGAAAACAGTGCAATTTGGTGATTTTCACGCAGAACAGTCTAAAGTGACTGTATCCTATCGAGCGGAGCAACCCGAGTGCCTGTTCCAACAGCATAAATTTTTAAGGAAACTACAACCTATATCGGAATTTGCCCTAATCTCTATATTTTCTCTCCCAGCCGCCTGTGGCTTCCATATAACTTCTTTTTCAGTTTTTCTATAGTTTTCTACGCTATTTTTTGGAGAAGAAACCAGACTCTAGAGCTCCATTATTGGGATTTTCCACTTTGTAAAGGGAGAAGGATCTCTACACTCTTGAGATGAATCCTGAACCCTATCTTATTTCTTTATTGATTCAGCATGTTTTTTTCATATATTGTCTCTGTGATTTCTCTGCTCATGGCTGGGTAATCGCTTGTTAGGTTTAGGGTGTTAGGGATCATAGATCAATGAGCTAGAAACAAATATGATTGTTATTCTTTGACATCTCTATCTATTGCTATACTTATTTCTTGTGTTAAACTGGAAATTTATCATCTGATCATAGGTTTAATCTAATCACCAAAAGTGTTTTAGGTTGCTAGAAAAAGCATAGATAGGTGATTTGTCCTTAGCCAACGAAAGCTGATGTTAAGGAAAATCGTGAACCAATTGAATCTGAACTTAATGCTTGTCATCATTCTCTAATCCAAACGACAGTTTAGGCATTAGGATTGCTTGATAAATTGGTAGACACCACCACGACAGTGGGTTTATTTAATCTTGTTGTTCAAGTTCTAGATTGCCTCGTATTGTCTTCCTGGATAGTTGTGTGGTTCATGGTCCTAAGTATCCCAATGAATCACCCTGAACCTAGCTCTCTTAATCATCTGAAAACCTTAGTCCAATATGTTACTTGTTTATTTCTCTTCTTTAAACTCAAAACCCCCATATTGTTTTAGCTTAATATTGAACTCATAAAGATAAAGTGTTTTCTGTTCCGGTCTTGCTACCCAGACCACCTCAAGTTTCAGTAATAGAATAGCCATTCGACAAAAAAAAAAAAAAGTGTAAACTGATCCTCTGGAATTGAATCTCATATACTACATCTACACTGTTAGCTTGCAGTAGTAAAGACACAATTTTAGTGTATCATTTCATTTTAATTTACATACTTTAATTAATCTTGTTACTTGTTTCTCACGAAACTTTAATCTCAAAACCCATCATTATTTTAGTTAAGTATTGATCCAATAAAGATAAAATGTAAACTGATTATCTGGAATTGAATCTCAAATATTACATCTACACTGTTAGATTGGAGTAGTAAAGACACAATTTTAGTGTATCAAATATATAGGTTCAAATTTAAGAAATGCACATGAAGCTAGTTTTCACTTTGAACGAGTTCATAATTGGATTGCAGAAAGATATTTCCAGTAGATAGCAGAAAAATATTCCCAATTGTTGACAAACTGCACTCACTAATAATAGGGAATAATAAGAAAATCAGTTTTTGTGGTCATTAAAGTCTTAGTAACAATTAGACAACGGCTAAAATTTTTGTAATGGATTTCAGATGCGAGAAAGAAGATCACGACTACCTTGCTCATGAGGATAGAGATGAAGAGATCAAAAAGGTCATGTTCGATATGCCGAATTTTTCAACGCCACATGGTCTAAAACACAACCCACTTACATTTTGTCGAGCTTACTTCTTAGACTCCATATGATAACAACAGACTGAACAATGCAGGTCAAGCGGTACAAATGCGGTTCGGTTAAAACAATAATAAAACCATATATAGTATGTTAACTGTAAATGGTATATGTAAATATTTTTGTTAATGTTAATTGCGGTACGGTACGGATCGTAACATTCAAAGCTTTAGTTATAAAAAAAAGTCATAAACTTGATGTTTCCTCGTGGAAGTTCCCTTTGTCTAGTGGTTTGACCAATGGTCCACTAATGCTTCTACACTAAGAAGTGTAGGTTTCGATTCCCAGCAAAGACGAAATATACAGAGTATTGGAGAAAAAATTTACCAGAGATCTCTAGCATGGCGTAAAAATACCGTAAGGAATTGATCTCATACGACAGTTCAAGGGTGATGCAGTCAGATGTGAATCTTCATAAAACATGTAGAATTGTCGGCTGTAATATTGTCTATGTAATGTTTCCCGTACTTTATAATAGCATAATTGACATACAAAAAAAAAACTTGATGTTTCCTATTTTAATCATCCTCACTCACGATTATAGTTATGAAAATAAATATGATCAGTACATGATTTACTTAGTATTACCAGAATACATGTATGTATCTACGTGTATAAATATAAATTTAGCTAGACCAATATATTTAATTTTTGAAATAAACCAAGTAGAAATTGGTTTATACAGGGTTTTAGACTTTCTTTTGAAACAGAGGATAAGTAAAATATATGCTTAATGATTCTACACTCATAACAAGATTTAAATCATAGTAAATATAACAACTATTTTACATAGAAATGTACATAATAAGAAATAAAAATAATTAAATAAAATAATGTATAATTAATTTCTAACTCATACCATCGTCTCATAATTTTATATAATAAAATATGCAACAAACTAAAATCTAACATTTCAATTTTATTAGGTAGATAACACTTGATAAAATAGTTATATATTTGTATACAAACTTAATTTTGCAATGTATATGTATATATATATATATTCAAGTACAAAATAAAAAATAGAATAAAAATCCACCCCTAGTTTATGATTATAGTAAAGACAAGGTATTTTCCCCGCAGATGCAGACATAATTTTCTTATGAATACTTATTAATTATATTTTATTAATTTAAATATTTTCGAAAAGCTTAAATCAAACATCAAACTATTTATATATGATAAAGCTTTTATCAAAATATATATGTTTATTATTGTGTTAAATGTTTAAAAAACTCACGTATTAGAAATATTTTAGAAAATATCTTTATAGAGATATTTTTCGGATTAATATATAATTATAAATTGTTTTATATCTCAAGGTGTTAAATTTTATGATAAAAATATTGTTTCCAAATAGTATCACAATACATATAAGAATTATCTTAACTTTTGAATATATTTTTATTTTTGGAAATTTTTTATATTAATTTATAATCAATTATCTAATATAACATATATTATAATATTATTAATATAAATTTGTTTTTAATTACATGATAAGTTAAAAATCACTAAGGGTAACATAGACTTTAGGCAATGTAACTTTAACGTGAGAGTTTCATTGCGAAAAATCACTTCGCAAATAATAGTATAGATTACTAATTAAAAGAATATAATGATAAATTAATTAAGTTTTCTAACAAATTATTATATATATATATATTTTTTTTTTTTAATTTGAAAATTATTATATATAATATTTTTAAAAATTTGTTATACATTATATTAATTATTAATAAATAAATTTAAAATGTTACTCAATTTCCTCTTTTCAATTATATAAAATTAAAAAAAATGGACTTGATTAATATTTGGTTATGTATTTTCTGTTTTTAGTTTTAAATTTTTTATTAAAAGATATTTGTCAGATAAAAACACAATATATATAAGAATTATCTTTTTATTCTAATATTAGATTTTGGATCATTCTTATCATTATTAATAATTTTAATCATTTATCTATTGAAAATAATTTAAATTCGTTTTTGTTTTGTAGATAATTTATAAAAAAGAAAAATTCATTAAGAGTATAAACTATATTAACCATTCTAATTTTTAACGTGAGAGTTCTATTGCAAAAAGTTACTTAGCAAATAATAGTATAGATAAGAAAAAATTAAATAAATTCATGATTGAGAAATCTCAGCAAGGAGTTTCTCTACCAACCTATATTTTTTTATAAATAACATCCTTTTGTAGCTAAATTGTATAACAATTAAGTTTAGGTAGAAATAGTAAAGAGTCAAATAAATGTACTTGTGATTTTTTATAAGTAGATTATTTAGTAATTATGTAATATTTGTAAATATATAATTTATATTTTAAAAATTCAAGTATCCATTTCGTTCTTGATTCGGTTTTAATTTTTTGGTTCATAGATATATGATCTGCTCAATTATTTTTGAAACTCAGTTCAGTTATAGTTTTTTTTTTCAGTTTGGTACTGTTTGATTCGCGGTTCCGGATAAATGTGACCAGACCTATACATTATCTCATATAAAAGTTCATTAAACAAAATTTATTTAGTTTCAAAAGCAATCTTCGATTTCCAAAAGTGGATCAAAATCTAGTTTATATTTAAAATTATCTATCTTTACTAACATTATATCTTAATCTAGTTCGTATGTATTGAAAACTAACCAATAAATTTGATATAAATCATGTTATTTATTAATTTAATAATCAAATTTTATATAATACAATGTATGATACTTATAAAAAAAGAAACTCTATCTTTTTAAATATCCTTTTGTTTTAGATGTATTACTAGATTTTGACTCCTGCAACCGCGCGGTGTTTGTTTTCTGTTTTATATATATATATATATCTATTTTTCTGATCATTAGTGATATATATTTTTAACGTTAATCATATACTTAAATTTTTATATAAATATTTCAAATAAAATAATTTTATAATTAACATGTTATAATTAATCGATTGTTTAAAACCGTCAGATGTATTTGTCAATTCTTATTATATATATTATTTTATTGTATTTAAATTTAGTTATTAAAAAAAATTAATATATTCATGAGAAAAAATATTTGATACTATTTTGTATTTAATTTATGCTAAATTCTGACCCGCTCTTCAAAGCTGGATTTCATTTTACCAATATCTTTTATGGTTCTTCATTTTAGATAATATATTATTGTATATACAAAGTCTAAGATATATTAATTTTTAGACATGTATTATATAGTTTGCTAATTTTAAGTCATTCTATAATCATATTTTATTTTTAACATAAATAGCTTATATTTATTAAAATAAAATTTATAAACTTATCAATTTAATATACTTTTATCATATTTTGTTCAATATAATAATTTTATTTTAACATGATGATTATTATTATTATTATAATGTATATAAAATAGGATTGAATTTTAATTTTTCATTTTATAAACGATAAATTAATATATAATAATGCGTAATAATAGTTCATTGCTAATTAAGAAATTAGTAAAAATATTTACATAAACTTTTTGAAAATTAAGATATTGTTAAAATATATTTCAACTGATTTATTATAATTTTAAAATAGAATATTAAATTTATATTTATATTTAAAATGAAAAGATATCATGATTAAAGTTGCTACAAAGATTTTATACATGTATCATATAGTCTGTTAATGCTAATCAATCTTACAAACATATTTTATTTTTTTAACATAATATTTTATAGTTATGAAAATAAAATATATAAATTTATCAATTTAATACAATTTTATCATATTTAGCTTAATATAGTATTTTTTAATATGATTGATTATAATTATATAAGAGATTAAAAAACAGGATAGAATTTTTTTTTATTTTTCATTTTATAAATGATAATTGAGTATATTAATTTATAAGAATATTTCAAAACTAATTTCGAAATTATTTAAAATATTTAAATATATTTTTTGAAAATTAGGATATTGTTAAAATCTTTTGAAACAGATTTGTTAGAATTTTTAAATAAATATATTAATATTTAAAATGAAAGATATCAAAAGATATTATGATTAAAGTAATTCAAAAATTTTATATATTAATAGTCTTGATAAAATACATATAATAAAAAATTTAAATGATTGTGCAAATTAAAAAAAAATCACACATGAAATAAGTTATGACTTCTATTTTAATAGATAAAATATATAAACATAATTTTCACAAATTTAATGATTTAATTATGTTTTTATTACTTAGAACTTTTAATCAAATAATAATTAGTTTTCCCCCAATAATGATATACATACATTTATATTTTGCAAATACTCAAATCAGAAACAGTCAAACCGAATATGACTATGATTTTCATTGATATTTGATTCATCTTTAATGCCAATTCCCATAAGTTTTTAAAAGCTTATCTGTTCTTTTTTTTTGTGTGAATCATATGTCTAACCTATCTCTTGATTGATAATCTCTGACTGAAGGAGCCATATCTTAATCTTTTTTTGTTGTTGTAGAATTAAGACTATATAGATTTTTATCCATGGTAGATTTGAAATTTTTTTAATGATTTACTCATAAATCTTCCAAAGTCGAGACATTAGTGTTTAAGTATTTTGCTCTTTACAGCCAAAAAGAAAGAAAAAAGAGCTCTAAGAAATCTGTATAAAACATAATAAGAAAAATTGTGTTTTAGAAAATTATAGCTGTGAAAAGATTTCAAAGCATTTGCCAATCAAATCTATTATGTATGACAGCCCATAACATAATGATTTAGAAATCTATGTTGAATATATAACTAAAACAAGTAGATTGATAACGCATACTTTCAGACATGTTCTAAAGAAAAGATAATATACTATACTATACACATTTATCACCAATTTGAACAATTGGTTTAATATCACAATTAGCTTTGGATTCGTTGAAGTTACTATTAATTTACAAAGTTAATAATAAGAAGAGAGAGAGGAGGCAACAGGAAGAGGCAAAAGAGGCAGCGTGCGTTTGGTTGGACGTGAGAGAAAAGAAGAGACAAAAGACACCTTCTCGTCTTAATTTGCCCAACTTGCTTTTCTCTCCTTCTCTCCTCACCAAATCTAATACAATATACATTCACGTTACAAATACAAAGTCTCTCTCTTTCTCTCTCTACAGTAGATTTATTACCATAGTTTCGTGTTGGTACCTATCTTCTTTTGCAACATAGCTATTCAATTCTGTCTTTGGAAACTGCTCTTTTTCCTTGACTTTTTCTCTTAAAATTAATTCCCGTTCTTCTTTTAAAAAATATTCAACTTCCTTTTGTTGTTGTTATTATTATCAAATTTGAATAATATAGTCTTTGGTTAAATGTGAATTTACCAAGATTACTGTTCTCTCTTCCTAATAATCTCCGGATTCTATTCCCATTTGGTTTATGTGTTGCTTCGCTTACCTTTCCTCATTCCCATCATCATCTCCTCTTCTCTCTGCTAATAAAAAGTGGTTTGTTTTCCTCCTTTCTCCGCAATCGGTTTCCTCTTCCATTGTGTTTTATTGAAGAATCTATTTGATATTTAGGGCTGTAACGTTTCTTTCTTTCTTTCTCTTACCAAACCTTCTCAGATCGGTCTATTTCTTTTTGCTTTCTGGGTTGTGGGCTTCTTTGTGCTCGATCTTAACTGGTGAAATCAGTTGGTGGGTTTGGCTCTGTTCGTCCAAAGAACTTGAATAATTCAGGTTTTGTAAGAAAAACGTTAGTTTCTTTGCAATGAGTTTTTAGGCTGGATCTCTGTCTTTAGGAACCTGTTCAGTGTTTGGTTTGGCAAAAGCTTGTCTTTTTTCTTTTTTTTTAATTATGTAATATGTTTTGTTATTGTTTTTCTGATTTATTTTATTGATTCTGGTTAACTAACAAGGCTTTTGTTTACCTAATACATTCAAGTTGTTGATTTTCTTTGAATTGAGATTGTGATTTAAAGTGGAGAATTTGCTGAAGCTTTGATCTTTTTATTCTTCTTCTGTTGCAATTGCCATTGGTTTATATAGGCTGCACTTGATTTTAAAGTGCACATGTCAAAACTGATAATGCAGCTTTTGTATGTGGTTAACAACACAATTGGTTTTGTGGTCTTAAGATTATGCATATCATATTTAACTTTACTTGACAAAACTTTACAATTGAATGCTTCCAGTGACAAGATTGTTGAGCTTTTATTTCTTTTATTAAAAAAATAACTTAAACAGGTTTACATTGTTGGTTTTGTTTCAGTTTCCAGCATCGGTTACATTGTGAAAAGTGGTAAGAGGATGCAGGGAGAGAGGGCAAGTATCGGTTCTTTATCAGAGACAATGAACTTTGAGCATGGTTCTACATCTAGCAACCCTGTGGCAGAACAGCAGATTCGTTGGGATAATGATCTGCAGAACTACATGAGTTCAGCTGCTGCTGCTGATACAAACACTACTATGTCAAACGCAGTGTATCATGAGCCACGTGACTTACACAGGTTTAACCTTGGTGAAGGTAGCTCTAGTGGTACAAAGAACGAAGCCCCTAGTAGTCACAGCGAGCAATGGATGCAAATGGGACGTTTTGAGGAAAGAAGAAACGACAAGCTAGAGTTGAACCCTTTGTTTATGCAGCAACCGTCTAGTGGAAACCGAGTTGTTCGTGATGTCAATTTGAATGCAGAGTATATTGAGCGTGCTGAGGACATGAATCCAGTCACAGGTCATCCTGGTCTTAGTCAGGGTAGCGTAGCAGAGAACAATGCTAGAGCTGGTTGTAAAAGAAAAGCTATTGATGCTGGCATTGGCCAGTCATCATCATCAATCGGAGCTTTCCACCGTGGGGAGAGCAGTTCTTCTTGGGTGTCTGGTCCTTCGTTTTATAATCATAATGATTTGAACATATCTCTTAACCATGCTCCAAGAGCGTTGGTTCCAAATCTGTCTCCTTCTCCTTCCCCTGCCATCTCCAACAGAAACTTCTCTTTCGGGGCTAATCCCACTGCTCAACAACCAGTTTTTGTGAGACAACCAGTTCCTCCATCCATGAGCGCGCCAGGACATCTACAACCTGTTGTAGATCAACAGCTGATGGACATGAGATATAGACATCCTTTTAGCAATATTACTCCTCTAAACCCAAATGCTTCTGCTCCTAGTATGCCTCCAAGAAACATGATACCACCATTTCAATGGAGTGGGAACCCAGTAGCAGCCGCTGGATCATCTGCTCCCGTTGACCGAAACTCCCTTCGTCCAGGTCAATCCAGGCTAAGAAGCAACATGCTAGCTAATCCTTTGTTTGTTCCAGCTCCTCCTGAACCGAGGAATCTCGCCCACGGTCATGTTGCATCGGCAAGTGTTCAGCCACCAGCTTCGAGTCCAACATGGGCTCCTTACCAGAACCAGTCGCCACATAATCAAAGAAGATTATCTGAACATCGTCGTAGGTCGTTGATTTCTTCCCTTCTTACAAACCAGAGAGCTGCTGCTGCTCGTTCCATGGTCCCTCCTCCCGCTCCGGATCAGCATGTGGTTCAGCCTGGCGGTGATGACAACTTTCAGACACAGAATCAGGCTTACTCGAGAGCAGTACCAAGGCAAGGACAAACTGCTGTTGGCGTTCCTCATTCTTTGCGTGGCTTGGCATCCACAAGTCGAGGAAGAAGCAGACCCTCTGCATCTGAGGTTAGTTTTCTGTAAAGATTAGTGTTGCCTTGTGGGTTCATATACACTGTAAAATGATATAGTTTTGGTTATATAGATCTGACGCTGTGATTTTTATTTTTGAAACAGATCCGCAATGTCTTGGATCATATGCGTAGGACAGGGAACTTGCGTGTGGAGGTACCGTTTTAAACAAAAAAGATTTTGTCTAAGTTGCATCCAAAGATATTTGTGTTATCACATCTTGTGTTAGCCCTGGGCATTTGGTTCTCGGTTCGGTTCTAGAGGTTTGGTTATTTAGAAAACTCATTCGGTTATTTCAGTTTTTGGTTCGGTTCGGATAACAAAGTTAGGTACCGACTAATATCCAAAGGAATTTTGGATCTCATTCGGTTCCGGTTCTTCGGTTAATGTCGGTAAAAAAGTAAAAAAAATGGGTGTTTGGAATTTAACTATTAGATTTTTTTGGGTTTTTAAATAAAAAATTGGATAATTTTAAATATTTCAGATCAAATGTATTCTTGTAACTTTTTTTTTTGGGTATTTCGGTTTATAATTAATATTTTTAAATTCATTTGCTTATTTTAAAACCAAGTATAGTTAATATTTATAAGTACATATTATAGAAATTTGGGTACCCATTTGGTTCTCGGTTTCGAATTTTCCGGTTCTAGAGATATAGGATTGACTCGGAAATTGATAGGATCCAAACTAGAACTAAACCTCATTTTTCGGTTCGGTTAACTTCTATGTTTTGTTTTAGATAAAAGGCAATCAAATAAACAAACTCTACATGTACTTTAATGGTCGTTTAATGTTTTTGTTGTGCTGATTTATTTCAGGATTTTATGATTCTCAATCAGACGATGATGCTAGGTGTAGCCGATGTTCATGACCGGTATAGAGACATGCGCCTTGATGTTGACGACATGACATATGAGGTAAAGCCAGAACATAAAATACTCTTTATATGGTCATCGTATTAACAGTGTCATCAAATCTGCAGGAGTTGTTGTCTCTAGAAGAGAGGATTGGAGATGTTTGTACCGGTCTTAATGAAGAAACAATATCAAACCGGTTGAAGCAAAGGAAATACAATAGTGGTACCAAATCTACACAAGAAGTAGAGCCATGCTGTGTTTGTCAGGTAATATTTGGTGTTCACCTTCACTTTTGCAAAATGTTATGAATGTATATATTGACTTGGTGCAAATACTGCAGGAGGAATACAAGGAAGGAGAAGAAATGGGGGTGCTGGAATGTGGGCATGACTTCCATAGCCAATGCATCAAAGAATGGCTGAAGAGGAAGAATCTTTGCCCAATTTGCAAAACAACAGGGTTAAACACTGTTGAGAAGTCGAGCAAATAATGATGGAAAGACCTTGAGCTGTTCTTGAGTTTTCACCATTCGTCGAATCTTCTTATACCATTGCAACCTCATAAGAACACACCCAAAAGGCTACTTTGGTGTCTGAGTTTGAGGTTGATGATTTGGAGATAGTGAAAAGTAAGGGAATCAACTGAGGGAGATAGGAAGGAAATGAGGAGAATCTAAGAAAAAAGAAACTTGGGGTTCTACTGAATTTGTTTGGATAATTTAATTTTTTACCAATTAGTTTTTTCTTTTCTTATGATTAAAAGAACCAAAAAAGTTTGCGAGTCAATTTGATAGATTTTATGGATGATTGATTATGTAATATATATGTCTTATATATCCTAATTTGATCAATCAACATAGCAAAAGCTATGTAAATTCTTTGATTCAAGGATGTAGCAAGATCTTAGCTCTTAGTATCATTTGATTTAGATGGCTTTGTTTATGGTTAAGTTAGGCGGATTTCCACCACTGTGGTCAACGGTAAGGTTAATATGGTTGCCTATACTTCCGTTGAGTTTTTTTGTTTTAAGTTTCTCAAATGCGTTCTCCGATATACACTTATTTCCGGCAGGTATAGGTTTAAGAAGTCAACCAAATTGAGAATATAACTCGGTTTTGTTCAACCAGGTCAAAGTCAAGAGTTTTAATTTACACATGTATCCTACTATATATTAAATATTAATTAAGAAGGCACTTGGCTTTTCTAGTCCCCTAGACTGTATCTGCGAAGTGATTTTGCCACATATCTCTCTACAATCAATTTCACAAAACAAATATGACATGACTACTGAAATTGATGATATGGCTTCCGTAAAAATAAGACATGGATAATTTCATTTAATGTTGATTTATATTTTTGGTAAACTTATTAGAATATGTTAATAATTCATATATTACATTTAATATTGATATTTCTTTTTGGTAAAATTTTTTTAAATATGGTAATAGCTCATGCATCATCTATAAAATAAATATATTCATATATAACATTTAAAATTTTGAAATATTATTATTTTTGTATAATTATCCAATTTTTATTACTAAAGCTTTCAAAAATTCATACAATTTTTTAAAATTTTAAATATCTAATCGTAAGATCATTAGTTTTTTATATACATACAAATTTTATAAATATTGGTTAGGCTAAATTTTTGATAATTATACAATTTTATATCATTTTATTAGTTTTATACAAATTAATTTAATATATATCAAATCTATATTAAATATTAGTAAGAAAATAGTAAAATCTATAATATTTAATAATATTTATTTTTAAATATAAGTTAGATTAAAAAAATTCTTTACTGCACATGGTGCAGGAAAACACCTAGTTTTTTCTTATGTGTCAATCCTAAATAAAGTTATTTTTAAAATATATTGTAATTTGAGTGGTTGATAATTTTTATTTTTATTTTTTAATTAAATCTAAATAAAGAAATCGTAGAACCAATTAGTATATACTAGAACTTGATCCACGTCTCCGCGCGGATGTTTGATTTAACTTGTGTTCAATGTAAACTCATAAAACGTTGGTTTTATAAAAAAACTCACATGTATAATTTTTGGGGGAATTTTACTTTTACACTTTGTTTAGTACCACTATTCATTTATACACTTAGAAAGATGACATTTTCAGAAATACCTAAATCATTAATAGGCAAAAGACACAAATAACACTCTCACAATTCAAACCTAATCTCCTATCTCTTTCTCTCTCGAGAGAAAGCTTCGACGGAGCGACGGCAACGCGACGACGGTGACGAAATCGAGCGACGACGACGAGATCGAGTGTATCCTCTCTCATGCACGAAGCAGACGAGATCGAGTGACGACGGCGAGATAGAGCGACGACGAGATCGAGCAAGAATCACAACTTGTAAGTAATTTTCTCAGATTTTGTTGTTTCAATCTAAGAGAAAGAGTTATCTATTAATAGTCGGATATAAGAGAAAGATTTCCGATAGTGAACATTAAGTTTTTGAAAATTTATAACTCTTTATAAATCTAAGTTTTAGGACGACGGGGATTCTAACAACGGCGACACTCACGGCGGCCACTCTCACGACGACGACGAGAAAAGGTCTTCTCTCTCACTAGTCACGACGTCTCTCTGGAAAGAGCATCCGGTGACGACGAATAACAAACACACTACACGATTCAAAATCTCATCTCAAAAATGTCGTCTTCTCTTCACGATTCTCCTCTTCACGATTCTCCTCTTCATGATTCTCATCTTCACGATTCTCTACAAGTAAGTTCCTAAATTTGGGTATCTTTTTGTTTGTTTCAAGTCATTTTTTGAATTTGTTATTTATGTTATAAGAAAATAGAAGAAGATTGGTTGAGGATTGTCATGTTCCTAGTTAGATCTAAGAGAAAGAGTATCGATAGTGAACATTGAGTTTTTTTGAAAAATTATAAGACTTTATAAATGTGGGTTTCAAGTAATTATAAGATGCGTGAACTCAAGAAATGTTGTCTTGTATTGCAGTTGGATAGCAACGAGTTTTGCACAACCTTGAGATTGCCTGGGAGGGTTTATGAAGCTGGAGAACCAACTGATAATCCCAAAGCGATAATCCATCACTCAAAGATTGATTGTGTCGAGAAGGTAGAAGATATATTAGGAAAAGAAGAGTTCTCTTTGATAGAGAACTCTCACATTGGGAGCATTTTGAAGGTGGTTAAAAGGATAGAGTTCAATTTTCAGAAGAGTTGTTCCATTTTCTAATGCAGCGAAGAGTATTGACGCAAGGAGAGGATCTCTGGTTTACTTTCTCGGACCAGCCTATGAGATTTTCACTAAGGGAATTTCATCTGACAGCATGCTTACGTTGTGAAGAAGATCAAACAAAAACAGAGCTGCAATTCAAAATAATGAAGAAGCCATACCTTTGGATGCTGGGCAAGGAAGATAAGTTTACGGTGAGAACGTTGTATGAAATGTTTAAAGAGAAAGCATGAAGCATGCTAAAACTAGAAAGAGTATCCCTTGGAACAGCAATAATCACAGAAGCGGTAATTATGGCAGAAAATCCGAGTTCTAAAATCCCGAGAGACAGGTTGCAGCGTTATATGAACTATCGCTTACTCAAGATGGCTTGGGGTAAAACTGCTTATAGCATCTTGATGAGAAGTGTAAAAACTTTGAGTGCAAGTTCCTGGACAGGAGATAGTTATGAAGTGAGTGGTTTTGCGCTAGCCATAAATTTGTGGGCAATGTCATCAGTGAATGTGCTTGGTAAATCATTGGGAAAACCATGCGAGACATCCTCTTCTTCAGATCCGTTGTGTCTACATTGGGACTCAACAAGAACTCCGACAATAACTGAAGTGTTAGAGATGGAGAAGATAAACAATGTGAGTTTTTATAAACGTCTATAAATATATTCGTATTGTATTGTTTGAAAAGTGATTTCTAGGGACTCCTTGTAAATGTGACGTGTGTTTATAAAAGATTGTAAATGTAGTTTTATAGGGACTTATAAATTAATATATATGAGGTTTACAGAGATTTGTTTTATTTATTCTACAGGTTGAGGTTAGCACAGTGATTGGATTGGCTGAGGAATACAAACATTTGGTGGGGGCAACACATAGTGACGATGCTGACTTTCACAGTGTTGTGAAACTAGTTGAACAAGGATACAAAATGAGGAGAAGCGATTAGGAGAAAGGTTTTGTGGATATGTTTGTTGCAACAGAAGATATAGGTCAACAACGCAAGACAAAAGACGAAGATGCAAAGCATGGTGAAGATCTGAACCATAGTGAAGATGAAGAGGAAAATAAAGATGAAGAGGAAAAGACAGATGAAGTGGAAAAGAAAGATGAAGAGTATCAAAAGGATAAGGAGCAAAGAAAAAATAAAGATCATTCCATGTCTAACAGCGAGAAACTTGATAAGCTAATCCAAATGGTTCGTGATTTGGATAAGCGAGTAGTAGTGATCCAAAATGTTTTAGGAGTTAAGGTAACCAATTGAATTTTACCAAGTACTTATCAAATTTCACGTGTTATTTCTCTCTAACGATTTCACTTATTTTTTTGAAGTTTAATGACGGTTCACCAAACAAAGAAGATTGTGAGAATGGAGCTAGTTCTGGTGATAGAAGAAGTGCACAAGATTATGAAAATGAAGAAGATACTATTGATGAAGAAGCAAACTCTGGTGATAAAAAAAGTGCACCAGATGATGGAAATGAAGAAGATACAATTGCTGAAGAAGCAAACTCTGGGGATGGAAGAAGTGCACCAGATGATGAAAATGAAGAAGAAATATGTGATGAAGAAGCGAAATCTGGTACAGAGCATCTAAGGAAAGAAGAGAATATTCTTGGGTAAAATGAGACTACACAAAAAATAACTCAAGACAAAGACACATAAAAACTTGAATCAGAAAGTTGCTTGAAACAAACGTCGCAGGTATGAATCTAAAATAGGATATAAAGGTTTATAAATTTTTTGATCCAAACTTTAATACAATGGTACAAAATTAATATATTTTATAAGGCCTTGTAAAAGTTTAATGTATATAACATAAACATCTAATTTTCAAAATATTTTGTTTGAAGGTTACATCGCCTACTCCAACATTTACTTCTTCTAAGTTTGATCTCCTTTCCCAAGAAAGTCATAGTAGAAAGAGTACAAATGAGGTATTTTATAAGGCTTTATAAACTATTTCATAATCGATAAGGCCTCTTAAACAATTATATAAAAACAATTTGCATGAATCAGGTTCTTATGAGAGATATTTGTGAGATTCCTGTTTTCCAACCTCTAATGAAAATTAAAAAGAGATTGGTACAACAAGATAGCCATGTTTGTTTTCCAAACTTTATGAGTATTGATTTATTTTATAAACATAATAACCCTTCGTAAAAACTATTTTTTTTTGGTATGTAGGTAAACGAAGATGTTGAGCCTCCACTTCAAAAGAAGATTAAAGCTGATACAGATAATGTTCCACTAAAAAGAAGTGAAAGAGGTCAAATTCCATCCATTCATACACAACCCCATTTACATGAGCAAGGAAGAAACATCCGATTCTTCATCCCTTTGAGCCAATTGATAAAACAAGAAAGGAAAATATGAGAGAATGAAAAATGTCAAACAAAAGAAAGTAAGTTTTATTTTATAAGAAACTATATATTTCATAAGGTGAAACTAATACCTTCATAATAAGTATGAATGTACAATTTAGGAAACTGAGAATCAATCAAGAGATATTAACCGCAAAGTGGTTTTCGGCTATTGCAGTAGAAGAAAAGTATTGGGTTGGAGTTGTAGTCAACTTGGAGAAGAGAAGTATCACAACATTCAATTGTGCAGCAATGAAGTTCACATATGCGAGTTTGGTCCCTTATATAAATGCATATGCGATGGCTCTCCCATTCATGTTTCGCAACTTCTTCAAAGATGTCAGCATGGATACAAGCAAGTTCTCGATAAAAATTGTATCTGAAGGTTTCCCACAGGTAACATCTTTATAACTGTTTATAAATCTTCATGTTAGATTTGTATCATAGTTCAAATAACTTATATTATAATTTACCTGTTATGTTCTTAAGACAAATATATTACTAACACATTTTTGTTTCAGGTTCTTAAAATAGAAGACAGTGGAGTTTATGCATTGAAGCTGATAGAGTGCCATGCAATGCGTATAGTGGACTTGACAAAGCTGAGTGAAGAAAAAATTGCAAGCATCCGAGAAAAGTTGGCGGTTGATATCTTCTCGGAATTACAATGAGTACTAATGTGGGAATGTACAAAAACTTTATCACTTGCTTATAGTTATGTGTGAACAACTATTTGTTTTATGCGTGTTTGGTAAACTTTGTTTGTAGAATTCTGAGTATTATGAGTTTATGACTTGGATTTATGGCTTTGCTTTAATTTAGAAAGTTAGATGGTAAATTTGTATTTCAGTAGCTTTATAACACATTATTAAAAATATTTTATAACCTCTTATAAAATCAAAACAAAATGGTTTATTACAAAATTTATATCTTAGTAGCTTTATAACACCTTATTAAAACTGGTTTTTTACCTCTTGTAAAATCAGTTGAGTTTAGGATATATAAAGGCGTATTTAAAAGTTATAAAGATTTATAAATCTATGAAAATTAATTTATAAAGGTGTATAACTAATATAGAAAGGCTTATAAATCGGTTTAAGCTATTAATAATTATTTTCAAGAGCTCATCAGTTCATAAACAAAAAGAATTAAGGTTTATAAAGTCGTATAAACAACCAAAATGATTTATAGATCTGTATAAACTAATTTATAAGAGCATATAATATAAAAAATAAATGTTTAAAATGAAAGACTATGTGTCATATAGGTTTAAGTTTCCAAATTTGTATTTCAGTATCTTTATAACACCTTATTAGAAATGGTTTATAGACTCTTATAAAATCAAGGAAAACAAAATGGTTTATTTCAAAATTTGTATTTCAGTAGATTTGTAACACCTTATTAAAACTGGTTTTTTACCTCTTGTAAAATCCATCGAGTTTAGGATATATAAAGGCGTATTTAAAAGTTAGAAAGACTTATAAATCTATAAAAATAAATTTATAAAGGCCTATAACTAATATAGAAGGGCTTATAAATCGGTTTACAATATTTATATACTAAAATAATGATATATAAACACCAATACTAGAAACCGTGTTAAGCGTAACGAGTATGTGATATGGTCTAGTGGTAATTTGAGGTTTCCTTAAAATTCAGTTTAGTCGAAATCCCGGGTTCGAACCATGTCCTCAACAATTTATTTGTTTTTATCATTTGACAAAGCGATGGCAAAACTGTAAATTTAACTCTTCCCACACCACGTTTTCATCCTCTTCCATCCGACACGTTTGTTTTTCTTTCTTGTTTTCTATCCTTTCTTCATCGTTTTATATGTTCGTAAATTCCAAGAAGAAGAATCAACACAACGATCTTCCCCATTTTGAATCATTATCGTGGCAAACATAATTGAGTTTCATCATCAATTTTGAATCAACAATCTAAATCGAATTGAATTTTTGTTTGGAACCTAATTGATTGACTTAAAATCTCAATCTCTTTCAGTTTCAATTCCAATTCAACTTGATTCGATTTTGGCAAAAGTTAATTCAATTACATTCTCTGTATTCTCTTTTGACTTTTTATATTCAATTTAGATCAAATTGAATTTTCTCTTTGCTTTTGTATATACACTCCAAAATCGAATTGAATTTATGTATGGAACCTAATTGATTTATCTAAAAGAAGATGACACATAAGTCAATGCAGATGTGGACGTCAGTGCTAAAGAGAGTGAAAATTCAGAAACCAATGAAGTAAGCTGATTTATAAGTCTTTATAAACTGATAACCTTTTCAAATGTTTAATATACTCTATGTAACTTTTTTATTGTGTCATCAAAATTGAAGGATGGAGAAGTAAATGAGGATGCATCTAAAAAGCCCGTGAAGGTTACAAAGAAATGTGGAAGAGGAAATAAGGTAAATATCTCCGTGTATAATGGTTTATAAAATGTTCTTTCAAATTTCATAGACTACATTCAATTATCATTTCTGATTTACAAAGGCTTTTATTAAATTCGAAATTGCTAAGTTAATTTTTTGTCTTGTAATATTAGGGAAAGAAAAAAGTGTAAAACCTCCACGGGAAGTACAACAATAAGTAGAAGATGATGCAGAAATTGGTGCTAAAGAGAGTGCAAATTCAGAAACCAATGAAGTAAGCTGATTTATAAGTCTTTATAAATTGATAACCTTTTTAAATGTTTAATATACTCTATGTAACTTTTCTTACTGTGTCATCAAAATTGAAGGATGGAGAAATGAATGAAGATGCATATAAAAAGCCCGTGAAGGTTACTAAGAAACGTGGAAGAGGAAATAAGGTAAATATCTCCATGTATAATGGTTTATAAAATGTTCTTTCAAATTTCATAGACTACATTCAATTATCATTTCTTATTTATAAGGCTATTATTGAATTCGAAATTGCTAATTTATTTTTTTGTCGTGTAATATTAGGGATGAAAAAAGGTGTAACACCCCCACGTGAAGTACAACAACAAGTAGAAGATGATGCAGAAGTCGATGCTAAAGACAGTGAAAATCCAGAAACCAATGGAGTAAGCTGATTTATAAGTCTTTATAAACTGATTGACTTTTTAAATGTTTAATATACTCAATGTAACTTTTCTTATTGTGTCATCAAAATTGAAGGATGGAGAAATGAATAACGATGCATCTAAAAAGCCGGTGAAGGTTACAAAGAAACGTGGAAGAGGAAATAAGGTAAATATCTATGTGTATAATGGTTTATAATATATTCTTTCAAATTTCATAGACTACATTCAATTATCATTTCTGATTTATAAGACTGTTATTGAATTCGAAATTGCTAATTTATTTTTTTGTCTTGTAATATTAGGGAATTGTTGGACCCAATTTTGGTCAATACCATAATGGGCCACGATCAAAGACATAGGCCTTAAAGGGGCTGCGCCCGTAGCAAGGATACGAGCTCGAGAAGGAGTCGTCGAGGTCGCGGAGATCGCACGCAACAAGAAGCTGAGATCGCAGAGGTACCACAGAAGTCTCGAAGTCAGCTTACTATAGAGGAAAAGGAATGGAAACAGAAGAGGACACGTTGAAAACCCTAGAGAGAGCTACACATTCATATCGATCTTGTTGTCTTCCCACTTTTAGATTCTTTCTTTACCGATCTCATTTGTACCACTCGATCTAGTTCAATTCATTGTATTCGATCTTATTCATCAATAAAGTCCATTTTCACCTACTGGAAACTATTTAACATCGTTGTGTTCTGAAGATATCGTTGCCTACATCATTTGTTTTCCCTAGATCAAACCCCGATCAATATCAAATAATTTGTGTAGATTTTAGGTTCTACATTTTGGCGCCGACTGTGGGGAAGATAAACGAAAAACATCTTTGCTAAGAAACCGATCTAAATTTCCTAAGCGCGACTATGGATCCCAACCAAACCACTGGAACCACGTCGTCGGGAGTCAACGACATCGATCCTATCAGATCCAACTCGGGAGCTGGAATGACCCCAACTGGGTTAACGGGAGCTAATGATGCGACCGAAACAGCTCCGACGCAACGAATCCCTCCAATCGGGACTTCAAATCAAGATCCATCTCTTCCGATCAACCAGACGGCGATCCCAGAACGAGCTGGAGCTCGAGTTTGGAACCGCCCCGGAGATAGATCATCCTCCGACGACCTAACCCGATCCCAATGCAGACCGATCTCACCGACTCCTCTAGCCCAAACCCGAGGAGAACTAACCGAACTCCGAGGAATTATGACAACTCTAATCGACGAGATTCGTAGTCAAAGGATTGCCAACCAAGCCATTGCTAATAGACTGGACCAAGCCGAAATGGAGCTCGCAGAGCATCGAGCTGCAAATATTAGGGAAATAAATCAAACGCCCCTCGATCCGTTAAGGACGACGTCCAACCCCCAAAGCACTGGACTGTTCGGCACTCCAGAGATCCCAAGCGTCCGATCCGGACGCTATGCGAGAGAAAATTCGCAACGACCCCCGCCGCAGGGCATGACCCACCGAAGCCTAAGCTATAGTGGACTGGACGAAATCGACAATGGACTCCAACGCCCACGAAGCACTCCGATCCAATTCCAGAATGGATCGACGGAGAGGCAAGGAGAGCCAAGAACACGAATCTCACCACCAAACCATTCTATCCCCGAGAATCGAACTCCGTCCGCGACCAGGACCTTCAATCAAACAGGGTTCGATAACCCAACGGAACAAGCTCGGAGACACGATCTTCGCGGTCCCGTCAATATCGACCCCCAAAGGGAAGACTTTGGAATCCCGAACGAAACAGGAACCTTCCAGAATTATATCGAAAGGAACGATGCCGAGCTCAAAAGGATACATGCGATCGTACACATGGCGACGAGCTCCGCTCCCGATATTGACATGGTCATCGAGGAAACGAGAAGGACCCCATTCACAAACAGAATCGCCACCGTAAGACTGCATCACGTTGGGAAACTGGAATTCCCCGAATACGCCGGGAACACAGACCCGAAGGCCCATGTGCGAGCTTTCCGTCTAGCGATATCAAGAGCACACCTCACCGACGACGAAAAAGAAGCTGGATACTGCCGCTTCTTCGCCGAGAACCTCACTGGAGCCGCACTAGAGTGGTTTGCTGGACTAGAAGAAAATTCTATCGACAACTTTACCCAGTTGGTATCTACGTTCCTCAAACAATACTCAGTCTTCATAGAGACAAGAGTTACCAAAGAAGATCTCTGGAATCTCAAACAAGCCCCTTTCGAGCCATTAAGAGGATACATAAACAAATTTCGAGAAATCAAAGCTAAGATCTCACATCCGAACGAAGTCGTTGCCCTCGCTGCGTTAAAGAATGGCATCTGGTTCTCATCCAAATTCAAGGAAGAATTGGCGGTACGAGCACCTATCTCGTTGGACGACACCCTACACCGAGCCTCTTATATCGCCACTCACGAAGAGGAAGTCGCAGCCCTGAAAGAACAGTATAGCGCGAACAAGAAAAACGCAACCAAAAAACCTGCTACTCCTAAAGAACCAACCACCAAAGGGCAACATTCCTACGCAATAAATAATTCGCCGCAAAAGTCTTCAACATACGACCTTAACAAATACTGCGCTTTCCATGATCGCAAGGGCCACTCGACCGAAGAATGTCGAGCCGCACTTCGCAATCAAAACGAAAATAAGAAAACTAATAAAGAAGCCGAAGAAGAAGAAGAGCCAGTGACTCCGAAATTCAATTGAAAGGCCAAAGCCCCAACAAACAAAAGAGGCAGGGAGATCGTACAGGAATCACCGAGCTCTGCCCCCCCCCCCTCCCAGCCTCGAAGAAAAGAGTTGACATGATTTCATGGGCGCAGAACAGCAACACAACCGATGAAATCAAGAGCCAAACCGAAGGAAAAATCCACTTCGACACCTTGGTAGCGATCCGCACATTAGAAAATCCCGACGAAGTCACTCCCCCTCTCGGTGTCACTCCATACAACCCAAACACAAAACCTCCTAGCGTAAAAATCTCCAACTTCAAGCGAAAGAATAAAATGACCAAAATTCGCGAGTTGCTGGAGAAACCGATTGAAAAACAAGACAGAATGCAGACTCTCAATCGCAATCTGTCTGGGGCAAAGACACTACCGACCAGCACTAACTAAGAGGTGGAATTTTCCGGCCCCTAACAAGGGGAAAAAACGGATCGACTTCATCTACGGAGGCTCCAAATTCTGCAATTCGGTCAACTCAATCAAAGCATACCAACGGAGAGCAGAAAACAACGTAGAAATTAGAGAGCCTTTGTCAGGTCCCGATCACAAAATCACCTTCAACGAAAACGAAACCGCAGACCTCGATAAACCAAACGACTACGCGCTCGTGATACGAATCGACGTCGGTGGCTGTGAACTATCCCAAGTAATGATCGACACTGGAAGCTCGGCCAATGTCTTCTTTTACGATGCGTTTAAAAAATGGGATTCACTAGAGCACTCCTAAAGCAAGAGCGAACTCCCCTCATCGGCTTCACAGGAGAGACCACCTATTCTCTCGGATCGATCGAGCTCACGGTAACCGCTGGAGAAATCAGAAAAATCGTTGAATTCATCGTGATAGACCGTCCAGCCCCATTCAATGCAATCCTCGGGAGACCTTGGCTATACAACATGAAGGCAGCCCCCTCGACATATCACCAATACCTGAAATTTCCAACCTCGAAAGGAGTCGAAACTATCTGAGGAATCCAGAAGAACTCCAGGACATGCTACCTCGCAAGCTTTAAGGACATCGAGCAACACCATTAATCAGGCAGCCAAAATTAGCGACAGACGTACCTACGTACACGAACAATCGAACAACAGACCCTATCCCTGGGAAAATAATCGAACTACGTTATGACTTGATCCCTCAATGAGGGTACGTAGGCAACTCACGACACGAGTCCAGTCACCTTCCACCTACAGAACTCAAAGTGGGCATATCACAACACCCGAAGAACAAAAGGCACGACAATATCAAAAACTGCCTTCTTTTCACAAATATGTAACGAAACAGAATCCGGCATCTTAATAAATACAGTTCTTAGACATTCGAACACACCAGACTTCTCGTGTCAGAAAATCGCATAACTGCGATAGTTGACCAAAAACCAGGACCATGATCAAGTCCTCGGCCGCGGCCAACTCCGCCAACAAGCGCGACAAAACTAGCTAACAAAATCTTTTGTTACATCGACACTGTCGATAGAAGTATCTACAACAAATCGACACATGGCCCCAAAAGACCGGCCTCGCATAAAACATAAAAATGGCAACAAATAAATCGGGACCCACGATCCCTTCTTTATTAAATAAAAGAAATAATAAAGCAACAAAAGGCAGAGGGAAAACAAAGAAAGTGCCTAAAGCTACTCTTCGATGCTAAATTCACCATCCTCAAAGCGATCACCCGTGCATTTCGCCACGTCATCCGCCACAGAAGGGACCTTATCGAAGAAATCCTCCGGTAGATCCTCCGAAATCTGAGGCAGGTCGAGCTTCCCAACGGAAAAACCCGAAGTCGCCATCACATCGACCACAGACAAAAGCTCGATCTTCTTCGCTCGAAGCCGCAACAACTCATCCGAAGCTAGGAGATTGTTGATCATGATCTCCTTCAAGAGATCTATATTTGCCACGACTTCTCGAAGACGGTTCTCACAATCAGTTGCAGCCT
Source organism: Brassica napus (assembly GCF_020379485.1). Taxonomy (NCBI): domain Eukaryota; kingdom Viridiplantae; phylum Streptophyta; class Magnoliopsida; order Brassicales; family Brassicaceae; genus Brassica; species Brassica napus. Next base: position 7,462,120 of record NC_063451.1, on the reverse strand, counting down.
TCTTCTTTTCCCATTTCTCCTTCAGAAAGACCAGCACATCCAGATAGCTATCCGCCATAGTCTTTTTGGCCTCACGAGTCGCGCGGCGAAGGTCATCAAAGAACTTATTGGCAGAAGATTCAACCTTCGCTTCCAAAAAGGAAACTTGCTCGAGGGCCGACTTCCTTTCGTTACTCACAACTCGCAGACAAGCTTCGAGCGAAGCAGCCTGATTCCCCAGCTTTTCAGCGGTAGCCAGTTAAGCAGCATTGGCACGCTCCCGGTCTTGAGTCATCTTTATACCGAGATTTAGCTCACAAACGACCTTCTTTATTTCATAAAGTTCGTCAGAACGCGGAACATCTTGCAGGCGTTTTTCTAAAGTCGCCGCAAACTCGTTGTTAGCCTCCATAGCCTGAAACATGATAAATCAGTTCAGACAAAACGAACAGACAAGAACCAAATTTCAAAAGGAACGACCTTGGCATGGGCCACAACCATCTTTACGTAAGCCTCGCGCTCTGTCATATGAGGGAAGCGGACATCCAGCAGGTTTGAAGTGCCTCACTAAATGAGCAACACTGTCTGGATCTTCCGTAATAGGACAATCCTTGAACAAAGCCAAAGCTTTATAGGGATCGGAACCTCGCCATATCTCAACAAGCCGAACAAAAAGAATCTCGAAAGCTAAAGAAACAAGGATATTCCAAAATATTATGCTTATCCATTAAAAGATATCCAAGATATCAAGATCAAAGATCTTCCGTAATAGGACAATCCTTGGAATGCGAGAACTGCCAGTGGAACGGCTTAGCAACAGCAGCTTTGCCCGAGACACCAAGACGACGATCCGAACGATTCGTTTTAGCCTTCTTCGGAGGATGATCACGCCCCTCCGAACCTGTTGAGCTACTCGACTTAACGCGGGCAACAAATTTTCAACCCTCAGGGTCTTTGGCCCCTTGGGTTGAAGGCCGCGGAAGTTGGGTCTCCTCACAAAGAACTTCTGTGAGTGCATCACTAACATCTTCGGATCGAATACGTTCCGCATTGGAACTACCAGTTCGAGTTAGTACCCTATCGGAATCGCGAGAGTTGGATCTTCTTGAAGTCATATCCCTTTAGCGAGTAAAAATGAAACTAAATGAGATACTATGACGAATCCTAGAACAAAGCCAAAGCTTTATAGGGATCGGAACCTCACCATATCTCAACAAGCCGAACAAAAAGAATCTCGAAAGCTAAAGAAACAAGGATATTCCAAAATATTACGCTTATCCATTAAAAGATATCCAAGATATCAAGATCAAAGATCGTCAAAAAAAACAAAAGATATTAAAACAGAAAAAACTAACTAGAAACAGAATCATCGGAGACAGACGACCCCCCGATTTGATCCACCGAATCATCTGAGACTTGAGGAAGATCGAGCTTAGAGATCGACCAATCCGGCACGGCGGCTAGGGCGACAAGATCCTCACAATCTCCTTCCATTCCCTTTAATCGTGCAAGCTCCGCATCCACAGTCAGGCCCCCATCCCAAAGCTCGTTCAGGAGATCGATGTTGGCGGTTACTTCTTGTAGCTGGATCTCAGCAGACACTTCCTTCTTCTTGCTCGCCCACCTACCCTTCAAAGATTTGAGAACTTCCTGATACTTTGCCGCAATATCGCGACGAGCAATACGAGAAGTGTGGCGAATGTCCCGATCTCTCTCGACCTCGAGCGCCGCAATTCTTGCTCTTTGAGCAACTATCTGGGATGTCAAAGCCTCGTTCTCCAGATGAACTCTCCTCCAGTCTTCAGTCAAAGCTTCGATCTTCTCGGCATCCTTCTTCCCTTCTCGCTTGGTCGCTTCGAGCTCCTTCGAAAGCCTCTTGATCTCAGAACCAATACTCTCGATTTCCTTGTCGTTCCGAGAAGCCACGACATGATCCTCCATCATCACGACGTACTCATTAAAAGCTTCCATCACCTGAGAAGAAATGGAAATGAGCAAATACCACAAAACAACTTTTCAAATAGAATGAAGGCGAGAGACGAACCTTAGAGCTCGCCACAGCAACCTTGGCATAGGCTTCCCTCTCGACTGAGGAAGCGAGAGATGGGAGACGACAACCCGCTGACCTCATGCGACCAGCTAGGGAAATTAAGTCGCTTTGGGCCGCAAACGAAGAGCCATCTCCCTCAGAAGCAAACCTAGGACGAGACGGACCGGGCAAGTCACCTTCCGATGATCGACGTCGCTTACGAGTCGCCGCCACGGTCTCGTCTTCTGAGCCAGGACTCAACGAGACAGGAGGTCGAGTCTCTCCTGAAACATCTTCGTCGTCGGAATCATGTGCCGAGATCAAGGGAGATTTTCCGGAAGCTCTGTCCCTCGATGCAAACCCAGAAGTTTGAAACGACGATCTTCTCACAAGCTGCCTAGTTAGCCGATTTGAAGACTGAGTTTGAACAGAAGGAGTCGCTACGACCTCTTGGGAATGATCGGTCTCGCCTTCAGACCCCTCGGCCGAAGGAGCTTTATTGGTCCCCGCCGGCAAGGCGAGGACCTTTTTAATCCGAGTTCGATCAAATGTAGACCAGTTCGAACGACCTCTCCGAAGGGCCCTCATCAGATCGTGGATCTCATCCGACATTGAAGAACTTCCCGAAGGAACTAAATCAAACGAAATAAACGAAAGTTTTAATCTTTGACTCCCTAAACAAAGAAATCATCAGCACATAGGCAAAAGAAAACTAACAGATATTCTCAGCCCAACGCCGGGGAAGCTGGGAGAAATCGAAGTCACCAATAGATGCTCGATCCATCTTGAAAACGAAAAATTGCTCGCGCCACTTCTCGTCGCGATAAGGGGCTACGCCCGTAGCAAGGATACGAGCTCGAGAAGGAGTCGTCGAGGTCGCGGAGATCGCGCGCAATAAGAAGCTGAGATCGCAGAGGTACCACAGAAGTCTCGAAGTCAGCTTACTATAAAGGAAGAGGAATGGAAACAGAAGAGGACACGTTGAAAACCCTAGAGAGAGATACACATTCATATCGATCTTGTTGTCTTCCCACTTTTAGATTCTTTCTTTACCGATCTCATTTGTACCACTCGATCTAGTTCAATTCATTGTATTCGATCTTATTCATCAATAAAGTCCATTTTCACCTACTGGAAACTATTTAACATCGTTGTGTTCTGAAGATATCGTTGCCTACATAATTTGTCTTCCCTAGATCAAACCCCGATCACTATCAAATACTTTGTGTAGATTTTAGGTTTTACATTTTGGCGCCGACTGTGGGGAAGATAAACGAAAAACATCTTTGCTAAGAAACCGATCTAAATTTCCTAAGCGCGACTATGGATCCCAACCAAACCACCGGAACCACGTCGTCGGGAGTCAACGACATTGATCCTATCAGATCCGACTCGGGAGCTGGAATGACCCCAACTGGGTTAACGGGAGCTAATGATGCGACCAAAATAGCTCCGACGCAACGAATCCCTCCAATCGGGACTTCGAATCAAGATCGATCTCTTCCGATCAACCAGACGACGATCCCGGAACGAGCTGGAGCTCGAGTTTGGAACAGCCCCGGAGATAGATCATCCTCCGACGACCTAACCCGATCCCAATGCAGACCGATCTCACCGACTCCTCTAGCCCAAACCCGAGGAGAACTAACCGAACTCCGAGGAATGATGACAACTCTAATCGACGAGATTTGTAGTCAAAGGATCGCCAACCAAGCCATTGCTAATAGACTGGACCAAGCCGAAATGGAGCTCGCAGAGCATCGAGCTGCAAATATTCGGGAAAGAAATCAAACGCCCCTCGATCCGTTAAGGACGACTTCCAACCCCCAATGCACTGGACTGTTCGACACCCCAGAGATCCCAAGCGCCCGATCCGGACGCTATGCGAGAGAAAATTCGCAACGACCACTGCCGCAGGGCATGACCCACCGAAGCCGAAGCTACAGTGGACTGGACGAAATCGACACTGGACTCCAACGCCCACGAAGCACTCCGATCCAATTCCAGAACGGATCGACGGAGAGGCAGGGGGAGCCAAGAACACGAATCTCACCATTAAACCATTCTATCCCCGAGAATCGAACTCCCTCCGCGACTAGGACCTTCAATCAAACATGGTTCGATAACCCAACAGAACAAGCTTGGTGACACGATCTTCGCGGTCCCGTCAATATCGACCCCCAAAGGGAAGACTTGGGAATCCCGAATGAAACTGGAACCTTCTAGAATTATATCGAAAGGAACGACCCCGAGCTCAAAAGGATACATACGATCGTACACATGGCGACGAGCTCCGCTCCCGATATCGACATGGTCATCGAGGAAACGAGAAGGACCCCATTCACAAACATAATCACCAGCGTAAGACTGCATCACGTTGGGAAACTAAAATTCCCCGAATACGCCGGGAACACAAACCCGAAGGCCCATGTGCAAGCTTTCCGTCTAGCGATATCAAGAGCACACCTCACCGACGACGAAAAAGAAGCTGGATACTGCCGTTTCTTTGCCGAGAACCTCACTGGAGTCACACTAGAGTGGTTCGCTAGACTAGAAGAAAATTCTATCGACAACTTTACCCAGTTGGTATCTACGTTCCTCAAACAATACTCAGTCTTCATAGAGACAAGAGTTACCAAAGAAGATCTCTGGAATCTCAAACAAGCGCCTTTCAAGCCATTAAGAGCATACATAAACAAATTCCGAGAAATCAAAGCTAAGATCTCACATCCGAACGAAGTCGTTGCCCTCGCAGCTTTAAAGAATGGTGTCTGGTTCTCATCCAAATTCAGGGAAGAATTGGCGGTACGAGCACCTATCTCGTCGGACGACACCCTACACCGAGTCTCTTATATCGCCACTCACGAAGAGGAAGTCGCAGCCCTGAAAGAACAATATAGCGCGAACAAGAACAACGCAACCAAAAAACCTGCTACTCCTAAAGAACGAACCACCAAAGGGCAACATTCCTACGCAATAAATAATTCGCCGCAAAAGTCTTCAACATACAACCTTAGCAAATACTGTGCTTTCCATGATCGCAAGGGCCACTCGACCGAAGAATGTCGAGCCGCACTTCGCAATCAAAACGAAAAATAAGAAAACTAATAAAGAAGCCGAAGAAGAAGAAGAGCCAGTGACTCCGAAATTCAACCGAAAGGCCAAAGCCCCAACAAACAAAAGAGGCAGGGATATCGAACAGGAATCACCGAGCTCTCCCCCCCCACCCCAGCCCTGAAGAAAAGAGTTGACATGATTTCATGGGGGCAGAACAGCAACACAACCGATGAAATCAAGAGCCAAACCGAAGGAAAAATCCGCTTCGACATCTCGGTAGCAATCCGCACATTGGAAAATCCCGACTAAGTCACCCCCCCCTCCCGGTGTCACTCCATACAACCCAAACACAAAACCTCCTAGCGTAAAAATCTCCAACTTCAAGCGAAAGAATAAAATGACCAAAATTCGGGAGCTGCTGGAGAAACCGATTCAAAAACAAGATAGAATGCAGACTCTCAATCGCAATCTGTCTGGGGGGCAAAGACACTGCCGAACAGCACTGACTAAGAGGTGGAATTTTCCGGCCCATAACAAGGGCAAAAACGGATCGACTTCATCTACGGAGGCTCCAAATTCTGCAATTCGGTCAACTCAATCAAAGCATACCAACGAAGAGCAGAAAACAACGTAGGAATTAGAGAGCCCTTGTCAAGTCCCGATCACGAAATCACTTTCAACGAAAAGGAAATCGTATACCTCGGTAAACCACACGACTACGCGCTCGTGATACGAATCGACGTCGGTGGCTGTGAACTATCCCGAGTAATGATCAACACCGGAAGTTCGGCCGATGTCCTCTTCTACGATGCGTTTAAAAAATGGGATTCACTAGAGCACTCCTAAAGCAAGAGCGAACTCCCCTCATCGGCTTCGCAGGAAAGACCACCTATTCTCTCGGATCGATCGAGCTCGCGGTAACCGCTGGAGAAATCAGAAAAAATCGTTGAATTCATCGTGATAGACCGTCCAGCCCCATTCAATGCAATCCTCGGGAGACCTTGGCTATACAACATGAAGGCAGTCCCCTCGACATATCACCAATGCCTGAAATTTCCAACCTCGAAAGGATTCGAAACTATCAGAGGAGTTCTTCTACCTCGCGAGCTTTAACGACATTGAGCTACACCCTTAATCAGGCAGCCAAAATTAATGACAGACGTACCTACGAACATGAACAATCGAACAACATACCCCATCCCAGGGAAAATAATTGAACTACGTTATGACTTGATCCCTCGACGAAGGTACGTAGGCAACTCACGACACGAGTCCAGTCACCTTCCACCTACAGAACTCAAAGTGGGCATATCGCAACACCCGAAGAACAAACGGCACGACAATATCAAAAACTGCCTTCTTTTCACAAATATGTAACGAAAGAGAATCCGACATCTTAATAAATACAGTTCTTAGACATTCGAACACACCAGACTTTTCGTGTCAGAAAATCGCCTAACTGCGATAGTTGACCAAAAACCAGGACCCTGATCAAGTCCTCGTCCGCGGCTAACTCCGCCAACAAGCGCGACAAAACTAGCTAACAAAATCTTTTGTTACATCGAAACTGTCGATAGAAGTATCTAGAACAAATCGACACATGGCCCCAAAAGATCGGCCTCGCATAAAACATAAAAATGGCAACAAATAAATCGGGACCCACGATCCCTTCTTTATTAAATAAAAATAATAATAAAGAAACAAATGGTAGAGGGAAAAACAAAGAAAGTCCCTAAAGCTACCCTTCGATGCCAAATTCACCATCCTCAAAGCGATCACCCGAGCATTTCGCCACGTCATCCGCCACAGAAGGGACCTTATCGAAGAAATCCTCCGGCAGATCCTCTGAAATCTGAGGCAGGTCGAGCTTTCCAACGGAAAAATCCGAAGTCGCCATCACATCGACCTCGGACAAAAGCTCGATCTCCTTCGCTCGAAGCCGCAACAACTCATTCGAAGCTAGGAGATTGTTGCTCATGATCTCGTTCAAGAGATCTATATTTGCCATGACTTCTCGAAGACGAGCCTCACAATCAGTTGCAGCCTTCTTCTTTTTCCATTTCTCCTTCAGAGAGACCAGCACATCCATATAGCTATCCGCCATAGTCTTTTTGGCCTCACGAGTCGCGCGGCGAAGGTCGTCAAAGAACTTATTGGCAGAAGATTCAACCTTCTCTTCCAAAAAGGAAACTTGCTCGAGGGCCGACTTCCTTTCGTTACTCACAACTCGCAGACGATCTTCGAGCGAAGCAGCCTGATTCCCCAGCTTTTCAGCGGTAGTCAGTTGAGCAGCATTGGCACGCTCCCGGTCTTGAGCCATCTTTAGACCGAACTTTAGCTCACAAACGACCTTCTTTATTTCATAAAGTTCGTCAGAACGCGGAACATCTTGCAGGCGTTTTTCTAAAATCACCACAAACTCGTTGTTAGCCTCCATAGCCTGAAACATGATAAATCAGTTTAGACAAAACAAACCGACAAGAACCAAATTTCAAAAGGAACGACCTTGGCATGGGCCACAACCATCTTTACGTAAGCCCCGCGCTCCGTCATATTACGCAGAGAGGGAAGCGCACATCCAGCAGGTTTGAAGTGCCTCACTAAATGAGCAACACTGTCTGGATCTTCCATAATAGGACAATCCTTGGAATGCGAGAACTGCTAGTGGAACGGCTTAGCAATAGCAGCTTCACCCGAGATACCAAGACGACGATCCGAACCATTCGTTTTAGCCTTCTTCGGAGGACGATCATGCCCCTCCAAACCCGTTGGGCTACTCGACTTAACGCGGGAAACAGATTTTTCACCCTCAGGGTCTTTGGCCCCTTTGGTTGAAGGCCGCGGAAGTTGGGTCTCCTCACAAAGAACTTCTGTGAGTGCATCACTCACATCTCCGGATCGAATACGTTCCGCAGTGGCACTACCAGTTCGAGTTCGTACGCTATCGGAATCGCGAGAGTTGGATCTTCTTGAAGTCATATTCCTTTAGCGAGCAAAATTGAAACTAAATGAGATACTATGACGAATCCTAGAACAAAGCCAAAGCTTTATAGGGATCGGAACCTCGCCATATCTCAACTAGCCGAACAAAAAGAATCTCGAAAGCTAAAGCAACAAGGATATTCCAAAATATTATGCTTATCCATTAAAAGATATCCAAGATATCAAGATCAAAGATCGTCAAAAAAACCAAAAGATATTAAAACAGAAAAAACTAACTAGAAACGGAATCATCGGGGACAGACGACCCCCCCGACTTGATCCACCGAATAATCTGAGACTTGAGGAAGATCGAGCTCAGAGATCTACCAATCCGGCACGGCGGCTAGGGCGACAAGATCCTCACAATCTCCTTCAATTCCCTTTAATCGTGCAAGCTCCGCATCCACAGTCAGGCCCCCATCCCTAAGCTCGTTCAGGAGATCGATGTTTGCGGTCACTTCTTGTAGCCAGATCTCAGCAGACACTTCCTTCTTCTTGCTCGCCCACCTACCCTTCAAAGATTCGAGAACTTCCCGATACTTTGCCGCAATATCGCGACGAGCAATACAAGAAGCGCGGCGAAATTCTTGCCCTTTGAGCAACCATCTGGGATGTCAGAGCAAATCTTCTCCAGTCTTCAGTCAAATCTTCGATCTTCTCGGCATCCTTCTTCCCTTCTCGCTTGGTGGCTTCGAGCTCCTTCGAAAGCCTCTTGATCTCAGAACCAATACTCTCGATTTCCTTGTCGTTCCGAGAAGCCACGACATGATCCGCCATCATCACGACGTACTCATTAAAAGCTTCCATCATCTGAGAAGAAATGGAAATGAGCAAATACCACAAAACAGCTTTTCAAATAGAATGAAGGCGAGAGACGAACCTTAGAGCTCGCCACAGCAACCTTGACATAGGCTTCCCTCTCGACTGAGGAAGCGAGAGATGGGAGACGACAACCCGCTGACCTCATGCGACCAGAGAGGTAAATTAATTCGCTTTGGGCCGCAAACAAAGAGCCATCTCCCTCAGAAGCAAACCTAGGACGAGACGGACTGGGCAAGTCACCTTCCGATGACCGACGTCGCTTACGAGTCGCCGCCATGGTCTCGTCTTCTGAGCCAGGACTCAACGAGACAGGAGGTCGAGTCTCTCCTGAAACATCTTCGTCGTCGGAATCATGAATCGAGATCAAGGGAGATTTTCCGGAAGCTCGGTCCCTCGATGCAAACCCAGAAGTTTGAAATGACGATCTTCTCACAAGCTGCCTAGTTAGCCAATTTGAAGACTGAGTCTGAACAGAAGGAGTCGCTACGACCTCCTGGGAATGATCGGTCTCGCCTTCAGACCCCTCGGCCGAAGGAGCTTTATTGGTCCCCGCCGGCAAGGCGTGGACATTTTGAATCCGAGTTCGATCAAAAGTAGACCAGTTTGAACAACCTCTCCGAAGGGCCCTCATAATATCGCGGATCTCATCCGACATTGAAGAACTTCCAGAAGGAACTAAATCAAACGAAAATAAACGAAAGTTTTAATCTTCGACTCCCTAAACAAAGAAATCATCAGCACATAGGCAAAAGAAAACTAACCGATATTCTCAGCCCAACGTCGGGGAAGCTGGGAGAAATCGAAGTCACCCATAGATGCTGGATCCATATTGAAAACGAAAAATTGCTCGCGCCACTTCTCGTCGCGATAAGGGATGTCTTCGATGATGTGGCCACCTGGGCGCGGAGACACGAGGAAAGTACCTGGGTTCTGCTTATTCCGCTTCACCAGAACGAGCTGACAAAACTCACTAAGACCAAAAGCAAGACCCTCCTCCCTAGCCTTAACCAAGAAGGCGACAAGATGCCTAAGAAAATTTGGGAGAAGCTGGGTAAGCGTAACCCAAGCTCCGCCAGGACCTCCAGTATTGGCTCCGGGATCAGGAAGGTAAGACCGCAGGAATGAAAGAAGGAAATATAGGCTCCGTAGTAGCCTTCTCTCACGGTTTCGAGAGTCTCATTCGTACCGGCCAAATCAAGAACGACAGCGCGATCGACCCCGTACACCTTGTAAAGGTTCTCGAGATCATCAGCCTCGATAGTCGGACGAGGGAAATTTAACGACGAAGACATCTTAAGCTCGACAAAAATTTTCGGAGCAGAGGAAAGAGACTAGAAAGAAGAAACGAGATTGAGGCAAAAAGAAGATCCTCTACGTATATATAAGCCACCTTAACGGCTCTATCATCGCTATCGAGAAAAGTAATTATTACCTAGCCTATGCCCTAGCGGCGGCTAAAGTAACCGTTACCGATTAAAATAATAAAAAAAAACGCGCCAACGAACGGCTTTTTTGAAAACGATCATTTAAACCGGATCCGAGCGATATCTGTTATCAAACCAGAAGACCCGGATCAAAAGACAACCGCTCCTTTTCCTTTTCGATCAAATCAAAAGAGGCTGGGGGACAAATGTTGGACCCAATTTTGGTCAATACCATAGTGGGCCGTGATCAAAGACATGGGCCTTAAAGGGGCTGCGCCCGTAGCGAGGATACGAGCTCGAGAAGGAGTCGTCGAGGTCGCGGAGATCGCGCAACAAGAAGCTGAGATCGCGGAGCTACCACAGAAGTCTCGAAGTCAGCTTACTATAAAGGATGAGGAATGGAAACAGAAGAGGATACGTTGAAAACCCTAGAGAGAGCTAAACATTCATATCGATCTTGTTGTCTTTCCACTTTTAGATTCTTTCTTTACCTATCTCATTTGTACCACTCGATCTAGTTCAATTCATTGTATTCGATCTTATTCATCAATAAAGTCCATTTTCACCTACTGGAAACTATTTAACATCGTTGTGTTCTGAAGATATCGTTGCCTACATCATTTGTCTTCGCTAGATCAAATCCCGATCACTATCAAATACTTTGTGTAGATTTTAGGTTCTACAGGAATGAAGAAAGGTGTAACCCCCCCCCCCCCATGAAGTACAACAACAAGTAGAAGATGATGCAGAAGTCGATGCTATAGATAGTGAAAATCAGGAAACCAAGGAAGTAAGCTAATTTATAAGTCTTTATAAATTGATTGACTTTTTAAATGTTTAATATACTCTATGTAACTTTACTTATTGTGTCATTAAATTGAAGGATAGAGAACTGAATGAGGATGCATCTAACAAGCCCGTGAAGTTTACAAAGAAACGTGGAAGAGGAAATAAGGTAAATATCTCTGTGTATAATGGTTTCTAAAATATTCTTTCAAATTTCATTGACTACATCCAATTATCATTTCTGATTTTCTTGATTATTATGCTTATAAAGGAACCTAACGTTGACACCTCCAAATCAAAAAGACAAAAGAAACAAGAAGATTCAGCTGGTGATGTGATAGGACGTGTATTGGAAGATCTGGAAAAAACCGATTAGAAGCATGGCGAATTTGAAGAAATGAAGCTCTTTCAGTTTTTAGTGCTTTTAACTAATATCAATGAAACTTTCAGTTTTAGTGTTATCTTTTGTTGATGTCTTCAATGAGAAACATCTTTTGGCTTGTACCTTAATCCTCCATGATGAGGAAAATATTTTTTGGTTTGTACCTTAATCCTTTGATAAGGAAACATATTTTATTTATGTTCATGCAGGTAAGCTAAGATATCAAAAGAACATATAATTTCTGCAATTAATCTGAATCCTAATGTTTTATAAAGGGTGGTTAATGTACACATTTCGTATAATAAGTAACATAACTTCTATTAGACACATGTAAACTTTATAAAGCATTATAAAATGATAAATGTAATAATAAAAGGTTCCCCAAAAGCTATGTGATTCCAATTGTCTCTTATAACATCATATAAAATAATCAATTGCACACAAGTTTTTATACTACTCAGTTATCAAATAGGCATTACACAACTACCTTTGTTGTGTCCTTTCTATCCACATCTGCTACATTTGTAAGACTTGGGTGATGGTTTGGATATGGGCCGATATTTTCCATACTCCTACGAACTTGGTATCCTCTTTTTTTCCCTCCTGCCACTAGGAAATCGTGTAGATGGAGGGCGACAAACAAACGAAGCTACATGGGGAGGAATATCCCAATATGCTTTATCACCAACAGGATATACACTCTCTGAATATGCTAGTGTAAACCTAATAAGAAAATTAAGAGAATTAGATAAAGGTACAACCAAGAAAGAAAAATGAAAAAGAAGTGTTGTAGAACAATGTTTATAAAACCTTATAAATTCGATCAATTATATAGACGTGGTAAAGTATTACCACAATGACTGAGAGAACGCACCTTTTATTGGAGAAAAACTCATCGACATAATCAGTTTCATGCTTATTTCCAGCCTTTGCAGCGGCAATTGCATGAGCACAAGGAAACTTCTCAACATCAAACACAAAGCATGAGCAATGCCTTGTTTGAAAATTCACCACTTGATCTCTTGTATCTCCCTTAACCTCAAACTCTGAATCATTGATTTTGGAAACTTCGAGAAAGCGAGACGTAAAATCATATAGCTCCTTCATCTTGTTCCCCACAACGAGAGTGACAGGGTGCATGTGACGAACTCCTTGCTCACGTTGTTCAGTGAACCACTTAGTCATTATCATCCTAATAGTGTCAAAAGACAGACTATTGGATACTCACGACTCACTTTCAGCAAAGAATTTATAGATTCGGCCAAGTTTGACGTCATGATGTTGAAGCCATTTGCAGGAGAATAAGCTCGGGACCACTTCCTGAAGTCTGCTTTACGAAGATAATCTGCTAATACAATGTCGGACGCCTCAATCTCATGAAAATAGCAATCAAAATCATCCTTGGTGTAGGCATAAGCAGCTTCAACAACCAAAGGGACAAGTGTTGAACTCTTGAAATTGTCCTGGACATTCTTTTCAAAGTGAAAGACGCAGATTCCATGGTGAGCAAGCAGATAATGTTGTAAAAGAGCGTTTTCAATTGAGGTTGCATGATCAGAGACATAAACCAAATCCTCTTCATCAGGAATGATGGTTTTCAGACATTTCATAAACCAACTCCATGAGGCATCATTCTCAGAATCAACTATAGCAAAAGCTATAGGATACAAGTGAAAATTACTATCTTGTTGTGGCAGCATTTAATAAATAAGTCATATATACGCATTTAAATCATAATATCTAAAAAGTAATTGTTAGGTTAATTTAAATTTATTAAAATTGCTTACATAGTTAGGCTTGTGAAAAGTAACTTGAGGAATACATCAAAAATAGATTTCTCAAAACTATTATAGAGATGTAAGATACTTTGTTATTCATAAAACATAGGAATAAATGTAAGTAGTTTTTTTTCATCAACATAAGCTCACGAAGACTCTACAAATCAAACTGGTAACTCCGCATCCATTTGAACGATAAACGACAGTTGTTTCCTGGCACTGCGTGCAAAGCTATCCGATATTGAACTTTGTATTCGTGCTTTGTATTTGTGGTACATGAATGATCTCTAAGTTGTGAAATTTCATTTTAGGATTTTTATGTCTTCCAAATAACTTACAAATGTTGGCATTTCTCTTGGTTCCAAAACCATCTTCACCAATTGAGAATCCGTTGCAAATGTGACATGAAATTGACTTAAATTTCTCATGCATTCCATAACCCAAATAAACGCTTCTACTTCCGAGTGAAGGGGGGACAGACTAGCCCAAGTGTTTCTTGGCCCCACCAATCAATCAAATTCTTCTAAGGTAATATACCAATTTTGTCCTGAAATTTTTTCCAGTCTTTCCGTGGTCCATTTGTAAAACACCATCTGCCTGGTATGGATAGTAAAGTCGTAATCTCTACCTCTGTATTTTGGACTATCCTTTGTGTAATTGATGCATGTTCCTCACCCAAAAGTAAAGATTCCATCGATCCACATTATTGAAGACTTTGTTTTTCCGACCCTTCCAAATGTACCATAATATCCATGCAAACTGGTGATCTTCCATTTGTGAGAAGACTCTCCAAAACAGATGATCCATATTTACAAAAAGTGAATGGGTAAGTAAAATATACGAATACGATGGAATCTTTGAGAGTGCCCAAAGTTGAACTGCCGGTAGAAATTCAAAAAATGCATGGTTTATTGATACATCCGATGCTCCACATCTAGCAGAATGTATATCACCTTGCATCCCCTCGGTCACAGGTTTTTCTTAACTACTATCACTACAAGAAATCTTGATATCATAACAGGATAGCGTTTTTTCGATTATGTTGTGTTTTTCATACCTCTTACTTTTACATAGCGTTTGTGAAAATGCAAACGCTATGTTTGGTTAGTCCGGATTTAATTCTGCAAACGCTTTTTCGAAACATAATATACATAGCACTTTCATTTTCAAAACGCTATGCATAATTTAAGCGGGAAAACAATTGATTTTTCCTCTCACCCCTTGTTTCACTTTTTCTCTCCCTCCATTATATTTGCCTCCAAAAATCATAAACTATAAACCCTGAATCATAAACTCTAAACTAAAAAATTTTAACTCTAAAATTTTAACATCAAATCTTAAATTTAACTTCAAATCTTAAATATAAACTCAAAAAATTAATATTTTTAAAAATTAATCTCAAATCTTAAATCAATACCCCAAACCTTTAACCCTCAAACCTTATACTCAAACCTTTATTCTAAACTCCAAACTTGAAACTAATCTTAAGTTAATCATATACCCTAAATTCTAATTAAAAATCTTTCAACTCTAATCTTTTTATTAATCAAATAATCTTAATCTCATGTTTTAAATTTTAATTCAAATTTTAATATTTGTTAAAAATTTAGTTTATTAAATCTAACCTCAAACCCTAGACTATAGACTTATATATATCATACCCCAAAATTAATCATATACACTAAACTTGACTAAAATCTAACAACTTTAATCTTTTTATTATTTAACTTCAAATCTTCATACAAACCTTAAACCTTTAATATTTTCATATTTAAAGTTGACATCTTCAAAATTAAACATATAACTTAATCCAAAACATTAAACATATAACAACCATATTCCCTAAATTTCATTAAACATATAACTTAATCCAAAACATTAAAACTATATATAACCTATAAACCATATTCCCTAAATTTCATTAAACACTAAACATATCTTAATCACAAATCTTCATATAAAAAATCTAATCCGTATACTCCCAAAACTCCAAACAATTAAAAAGATATGAAAAAACAATTTTTATTACTTTTTTTATGGCCATTGATTGATTAGAATCTAAAGGTCAAAATTATCCTTTTGTCTATCTTCAACCTTATTTCTCATTGGTTAAAATTGTTTCTCAAAGATCGCAATTTCTAGCCATTGATGAAATGTAATCCAAGGGTAACAATTAAATCTCTTTCTTTCTCGTTTATCTTCTCCTATACGACTTGTCATCTTCTCCAAATCTCAATTTCTCAAAGATAGAGAGAGCGAGAGAGCTCAAAGAACGGCATCAATGGCGTCGAAGCTTCTTACTTCCTTTTTTTCTCCTATTTCTCTATCTCGTTTCACTCTCTGATACTTCTCTGACATCTATCTCCTCCGCCGAAGTTCTCCGAATCTGGACAACCTTCGCTTCTCTCTATCAAGTACCACCTCTCTTCGACGAGGCTTCCCGGAGAAGCTCTAACGAATCTCCCCACCCTCAGATCTAACTCTCTCTAACCGTCACGAACTCATCTCGATCCGGTAGAGTGAATCCTTCGATAAACGACGTCGGAGTCAATTCGGAAGCTCTACAGTCGCCGGAAGATAGCTTATAGCTCTCAGACTCACCGATTTAGACGGCGACGAGCTTCCCTACCACCAACAAGCCTCGGAGTTTATGCCGTCATCTACTCCACCTTGGCCACTCTGGATCCGTTTCGCATCTTTCTTCACGAGAACCAAGCTCTTTCTCTCTCTCTCTCTTTCAATCTCTCTCTCTCTGATTTTCTTTTGATTTGGTACAGGAAGGTGGATCGTGAGCAGAGATGGTTGTCATGAGCTTGAAGACAGAGGAGTTACGGCATGGTGGTGGTGCTAGCCGCCTCTGCTCACCGGAGAGTGAAGAAGACAAAGGATGTATGGCGTGATGGTGATGCGGTGGATGAAGATGACGACGTGATGCGGCTGATGATGATTCAACTCAGATTTAGGTTTAGGTTTTTCTTTGGTTTGGTTTAGTGTTTTTTTTACTTGGTTTAGTTTGGATTTAGATTATTTTTTTTGCTTTGGTTTAGTATACATCATTTTTTGTAAGGTATTAACTAGGCCTGGGCATTCGGGGTGTCAATCGGGATTCGGTTTTTTGGGTTTATCAAAATCAGTCCTATTCGAATTATACGAAAGTTCGGTTCGGGACCGATTCGGGTTCTATCGAGTTTGAATCGGGGTTAGTAAATCTTCAAAGAACCGGTACAACCCAATATACTTTCGGGTTCGGATTTTAATCGATTTTTCGGTTTAAAAGTACATGATTTTTACCTATTTTATAACCAAAACATGAGTAAAATCGGTTCTTAAGTTTTAAAATATTTAATTTGTGCCTATTTTGTAACCAAAACTAAGTAAAATCGATTCAAAAATAAAGAACATCAAATGTGATCATTCAAAATCAAATGAAAAGTAAACATATTTACTGATAAAAAGAAAACCAAATAAATAAAAGCATAAAACAAAAACCAAGTAGATGTGCCGCAGTCCACGGATCATTACATGGAACCAGCTCAGCATGGAGTTCAGGACGTTCAGAACATTTCAACCGAGGTTCATGTTTTTCACCGTACCAGACTTGACTTGGATCATGCCAGACTTGACTTGGGTGGTGAAGAAACCGAAGACGGACATGCATTCTCATCCGGCGGACCATCCGGACAGTCCCGCAAGCGTCCTTATCGTTACCCCGTGCATCCATCTGGTTCGGATGAACCTTGACATCTTGACTAGTCTTCTCCATTTTCCGTGCCTTGACCAGATCTAGTCTTCTCCATTTTCCGTGCCATGACTAGATCTAGTCAAATTTGTATTTTCTATTCATTGTTTTCCCACATTTTCTTTAATTGTCTTTGACTACAAAACACTATAAATATGTAGTCCATTTGATGAATAAAGGAGTTCAGTTTTGGTTGTTTATTTTGTTTCTTCTCTGAGTGAGAGAGAGAGTTCTTTAGCTAGTTCATTGGTGTGAACCGGCTTGTTGATTTGGTGGTCAGCTAATTAATCTTTGTGTGTTGTTTGGTGGTTAGCCAACACATTGTTGGGGTCGAAAACGGTTACGACGAAGTTAACGTCCAAATCCCTGAAGAAGAAAACGAAAAACCTTCTTCGACAAATACTTTTTCGAAATAGATTCTTCCTTACGAAAAGCTTTGCGGAGGAAACACGAGACATCGGACAAGAGCTCAAAAAGGGTCGCTACACAGCGACCGAACGCGTGTTCCGCTCGGTCGCTACGTAGCGACCGAGCGTTCGTTCGCTCGGTCGCTACGTAGCGACCGAGCTCTTCCGAGACGTCGATACGACATTAGTCCATGCATTTGTTGTCTACCCTTCGATGCTATCTCCCGAAGACCGTAGCGAACCCATTTCATGTTTCCCGCCATTCAAAGTCATCGATCAAGCTTTACGGAAAAAACCGCGGGAAGTTCACTCTTTATCGAAAGAAGCCGTAATAAACGCCTCGAGTCAGAAGACGGCCCAAAGGGACCTAAGACATGACTCGAGGCTCAACTTACGATTTCTTAACCAACAGCTCGTAAGCCGCATGACGGTTTACGCTTGGTTTGCGAGGAAAGATAAATGTCAAGTTTCCGCGGATAAATACGAAATTTTGAAGATAATTACGAAGATCGGAAAAAATGGAATATCTCCATTTTTATGCTATGGCGGCTTAAAGGCAGAAGAGGAAAAGCGTAAACCGACCTAGGAGCCAATATATAAGGAGTCCTAGGTGAGAGGCATAGGGAGGACTTAGAGCAAGCTTAGCACTTACAGCAATTAGGCATATTTCCGTTTTTGTTAATACTCTTGTCAGCAGCCTCGTACGGCCCAAAATTGCAAGACAATCTCTCTTCAGCACTGAAAATATACGTATAGTCTTCGAAATAACTGCGAGACGTCGCCAAGTTAAAAATCGAGACGATACAAACAAATTGTCCGAACGCGACCACCAAAAATTTTACATCCCGTTCGTCGATTGGCCCCGACGAACACAGCAGCCATCTTAAACAAACGCAACTTGATCACTCTTTTGATCTTCGAACGTCCAACACAAGGACGAAAGCGCGCTACAAAAAAAAATCCGAAATTTTGGTCTAGCACTTCCAGTTGGCTTAAAAATTGTCTCTGGAAAGATGCTCGATTCGTACCATACAAGTCGTATAAGCCGAGAACCTATCACGGACTTTATATCGGTACGAATCAGGTAGAAATCGCAACAGGAAAACCGATAGCCGGCTAGTCACCGCACAAACCTTAAAACCGAGAGTAAACCTAGGTCTTGCCCTAAACCCATCGTATTGGTCTCAGACATCTCAAAGACATGATATCTCACGTTCATAAAACATGTCTCTCCGTTCATATCTCAACATTCCCGAAAGATCATAAGAATAAATAATTTTTACGAAAACTCACGTCTCAAACGAACCAACAGATTGAACGCCTCAACGAAGTTAAATATGAGACGACAACTCATGTTTACTTCAAACTTACTCGAAACAAAGTAACTCAAACAAACATCCATTATATAAACCACATAGCGGTAGGGGTTCAAAGCCACCAACGGCCAGTCCCGATAAAAACAAAAAAAAAACGGCTAAAACAGGCCCATACAAAGTTCGAAGGCCACACTCGGCCGGACATATATGAACAAAGGCCACACTTGGCCGCAAAATACTAGATAAGGGAAAAAACTTCTTCCCGTCAAAACACTCACAGATCAAAGTTAAAATTCCCGGACAAGGAAGCTCCGAATGCATCCGCGGGATAGTTCACTTCCTCATCGTCACCGGCAAAATCAGTCGTGGTTTCTACGGTATCAGGAGAAACCGGGATGGGATCCCTGAATCCCTGAATCTTCCCATCGATCGGAGAAATGAGCGTCTCAGCGTGAGCATGATCCTTCATGCCACCCTTCATTAACTCCATCTCCCTCTCGAAAACGTAGTCATCCGCCCGCATCTTCCAAAGGCTCCCGACTGAGCCGCGACACTCGCGGAAGTCGCCCAGCGAGTTGAAAGCGTTCTTGAGGTTCCCCTACTCAACCTGGAATTGAGAGGTGCGAGTCTTCATCACCTCGACAATTTCCCTCTTGCCCTTCCGTTCCGCCCTACGAACAGCCCTGGCATGATCACGAGCGAGTTGAGCATCTCGCGCCAACATCTCGTCTCGCATGCGAGCAAGATCCTTTTCCGCCTTCTCCGCTTTAAAGCGATAGATCATGGCCTCTCTATGGCTCGCCTCAATGGCCGATCCAAGCAAGTTCAAGCCCTGTAAAACCGATTGACACGTTATAATCAAAAAAAAAATATATATATAATAACGATCGTCAAAATTCTTAAAGCTTATACCCCGTTGATGATACGAGATCCTTCCGCGACGACTTTTGGCCTCCCCGACTCGTTCGTGGCCGGAGGAGCATCGAAGCGCGACGGAAGACCAGCGAAGAAATCATCGAAGTCCGGAATAGGGACCTCGCTCGTACCGCTTCCATCGCCGAAAGCAAGATCCGGATCCCATCCTGGAAGCATGCAATCGTCCACCGAAAACACTAGGTCACCGAGGTCAATATCTTTCCCCTTCGAAGAATTCAGTCCTGTCGCAATCGTGGGAGCAGCGTTGGAACCTTGGTCAATAGGCTCGGAATCAGTCCTTGTTTCTCCGCCCAAAGCAGGACTAGGATGCACAAACCTCAACGCCTTTCGAACTCTCTTCGGCGTAAAGGAAGTCCAGAAAAAAGGACCGTTCCTGAGAAGATTCCTCACCGCAATAATTTCCTCGGGAAACAGAGCAAGAGGATTGATGAAGGGACGATTGTTCGGCAACCTCCGGAACAATGGGATACAACTCTCCTCAACGGACGCGGCGTCTACACGAACGAAGAAGAAAAACTTCTTCCACCATTTGAAGTTAGAAGTAAAAAACTTTACCACTGACATGAAGTTCCGAGGAACCAGCCTGTACGTATCCGTATCCTTGATGATCTGTAACCAAAGTAGCGCTTCGAAATGATCGACGATAAGGGAGAGACCATGCTCGTAACTCAGGATCAGGACTCCAATGAGGTGCTGCATGCCAAGAGGATTCAGTTGGCTTATCGCCACCCCGAAACGATCCAACACACGGACGATAATTTCGGGAATCGGGAACCACAAACGACAGCGCACCACGAATGCTTCGTAATAAGTAAAGTAACCTTCCGGGGGACTACTAGCGTGCTCTCCTCGACGAGGAACCCTGAACTCCACCGCGTCCGAAATATGGTAGAACGACCGCATGACCTCGAGGAATTCACTAGTACTCCTACTTGGTGCACCTTCCTCCACCGGGCGATGGTTCATTACCGGGAACGATTTTTCTTTGGGAGGCGTGATCGAACCGTAACACGCCACCCACCATGCCTCGTTCTCGGCTTGGTGTACCGAATGAGGAACAAATTCCATCTTTGGCACACAGAGCTCTTCAGAAATATTCGCGGGCAAGGACCCTTTTTTCGAACTCCTTTTCTTAATCGACATCTCGTATTTTTCTTTTTTTGTCAAGAAGGAAATGATAGAGAGAAAGAGAAAGAGGAAATAATTTTTCAAGAAACCTCTCTATGAGAATGAGTAAGTGTAAAGATTGTGAAGAAATTACCTCCCTTCTTTTAGGCATGAGAAATTACTATTTACTTGCGGATTTTCGGACACGAACTTCGCCCAAATACACCAATCTCGTCCGAACTCGCCATACCGCACGTTGGGATCTCACTAGAAACCCACGATCCTAACGAGCTGGGGGAGCTAACTGTTGGGGTCGAAAACGGTTACGACGAAGTTAACGTCCAAATCCTCGAAGAAGAAAACGAAAAACCTTCTTCGACAAATACTTTTTCGAAATAGATTCTTCCTTACGAAAAGCTTTGCGGAGGAAACACGAGACATCAGAAAAGAGCTCGAAAAGGGTCGCTACACAGCGACCAAGAATGAACGTTCGTTCCGCTCGGTCGCTTCCGCTCGGTCGCTACGTAGCGACCGAGCTCTTCCGAGACGTCGATACGACATTAGTCCATGCATTCTCGTCTACCCTTCGATGCTATCTGCCGAAGACCGTAGCGAACCCATTTCATGTTTCCCGCCATTCTAAGTCATCGATCAAGCTTTACGGTAAAAACCGCGGGAAGGTCACTCTTTATCGAGAGAAGCCGTAATAAACGCCTCGAGGCAGAAGTCGGCCCAAAGGGACCTAAGACATGACTCGAGGCCCAACTTACGATTTCTTAACCAACAGCCTGTAAGCCGCATGATGGTTTACGCTTGGTTTGCGAGGAAAGATAAATGTCAAGTTTCCGCAGATAAATACGAAATTTTGAAGATAATTACGAAGATCGGAAAAAATTGAATATCTCCATGTTTATGCTATGGCGGCTTAAGGGCAGAAGAGGAAAAGCGTAAACCGACCTAGGAGCCAGTATATAAGTAGTCCTAGGTGAGGGGCATAGGGAGGACTTTTCTCAGAGCAAACTTAGCACTTAGAGCAATTAGGCATATTTCCGTTTTTGTTATTCGAGCTGCGACTCAACTAGGTTGTTGCCGTCTTAGGGTTTAGAACTAGGAATCTCGCCGACAGCTCTCGTAGCCCAGGCTCTTACGTTGTTGTAACGCTCAAACTTGAATTCGGAATAAGATCTACTTTGCTCTCTTTTCAATTTCTTATACTTTATCGTTGTCATTATTGTGTTCTGATTGCTTGGCGTGTGGTATCAGCAGATATCCGGGACCTCTGGGAAATTAGGGTTTTCCTAGTTTCCTTATTTAAACAGAAATCGACAGTGCGAATTTAAGTTCCCACACACATTCATTCTTTCTTTGGTGGTTAGCTTTAGATCGTGGGTATATTAAGAGTCATTCCGCATCTCTTGACGATCCTTTCAATCCATCTTAGTTCCAGAAGTGCCGTTTTCCTTCTCGGATCATATCCAACACCCAGCTAAAGTGATCCTCCCTATCTAAGGGTTCTTCAGTTGGTATCAGAGCCACTTTGGCTGGTTTGTTTTCAATTCATCTTTTCATCTTCTCATCTTATTTTCTTATTTCTTTTCATCTTCTCATCTTATTTTCTTATTTCTTGTTGGATCCGGACTGTTCTTTTACTCCCTTGTGATCGCCAGTTATTAAAAAAAAAAAGAGAGAAAAAATAATCTATCAAAAAAAAAAAAAGAGTAAAAGTTTTGGCTTTAATCACTCCTGAAGAGAAATCCAGGGGGAGTGGTGGAAGAGAAACCCTGCTGGCTGAAGAGAAACTCAGCCTTAGGACAGTTAAGGCGGATCCATATCAAAATTCTCTTTATCTTTCTTTTTCTTTTCTTTTTCCCACAAAAGTTTGTTTTGGGTTTTGATTGCTGAATTTTGACTGCCTATCATCCTTTGAACCAGTGGAAAGAACTCTGAGTGATCACCTAAAAATCGTGAGCTAAACACTTTGAGAGTGTGAGGATTTTTATTTGCTAACTCTTTTGTTAAGTGTTTTCACGATGTTTGGACTTCTCAAGAAATCAAAACTACAACAAGACATTTACTTTCCTTTTAAAACCATGTTAGAAAAAGAGCAAATAATTTTTGGAAATAAGAAACAGTTTGCTTCTAATGGGTTTGATTTTGTGCAGAAACAAAAAAACCAAAGGAAGAGACAAAACAAGTTCGATGATGATGAGAAGTGGATCAGGAGTGGTGATTTTCCCTTCACCAAAGCCAAGAGAAGCAACCGTGATGTGTCTGATCAGAACGAGCTTCAGACTTATGCCAGCTTGGAAAAGATGTTGCATAAAGCGATTCATGTTGTCCGGCAACTCAAAAAGAAGGGAAACACCAACACTTCTTCTACACTGTGGGAACCGAAATTCGCACTGTCGATTTACGTTTAAATTAGGAAACTAGGAAAACCCTAATTTCCCAGAGGTCCCAGATCTCTGCGAGAGCCAACGGCAAGTGACCAAATATATGCGGAAATCGTGAAAAGATAACAAACGAATTTAGAGAAAACAATAGATCTTATTTCAAGTCCGCGTAAGAGCGTTGCGATCATTACAAGAGATCATAAAAGCTTTGGCCGCAAAGGCTGTCCGCGAGTAACCTAGTTCTAGCGGCCTAAAAGCTCAAACCTAGTTGAGTCGCAGCTCGATAACAAAAGACGAAGAAAATACAGAAAAGCTTTTGATTGATTTCGGACTGAACCTTATGAAAGGCTGCCTACGTACCCCTTTCGAGGATCAAGCTGAACGTAGTTCAAGAGTGAACCAAGAGATCGAACTGCTTGTGCGCGTTCGTCTGGTAATTGGGTGCCAGTCATGGAAACAGAGCATGTCGAGAATAATGTCTCAGAGTTTCTAAGTGCCGAGAGTTCTCCGTCTCAAAAGTTGTTCCCCGTGCCTCTCGCCTAGGACTCCTTATATACTCGCTCCTAGGTCGGTTTACGCTTTTTCCTCTTCTGCCCTTAAGCCGTCATAACTTAAAAATGGAGATATTAAGTTTTTCCCGATTTTTCTAATTATCTTCGAATACTTCGTATTTATCCGCGGAAACTTGACATTTATCTTTCCTTGCGAACCAAGCATAAACCGCCCTACGGTTTATGGGGTTTTGGTTAAGAAATCGTAAGTGGATTTCGAGTCACGTCTTAGGTCTCTTTGGGCCGTTGTTTGACTCGAAACGTTTATTACGGCTTCTTTCGATAAAAACGAACTTTCCGCGGTTTTTATCGTAAAGTTCGATTGATGACTTCAAATGACGAGAAACATGAAATGGGTTGGCTATGGTTTTCGGGAGATAGCACTAAAGAGTAAACGAGAATGCATGGATTCGTGTCGTATCGATTTTTAAGAAAGCACGGTCGCTACGTAGCGACCGAGTCGTGTGCGTGCTCGGTCGCTACGTAGCGACCGAGCTTCGGGGAGAGCTCGGTTGCTACGTAGCGACCGAGCTTCGGGGAGAGCTAGGTCGTTACGTAGCGACCGAGCACGCTACGTAGCGACCGAGCACGCTACGTAGCGACCGAGCACGCTACGTAGCGACCGAGCACGCTACGTAGCGACCGAGCACGCTACGTAGCGACCGAGCACGCTACGTAGCGACCGAGCACGCTACGTAGCGACCGGGCACGCTACGTAGCGACCGGGCACGCTACGTAGCGACCGAGCACGCTACGTAGCGACCGAGCACGCTACGTAGCGACCGGGCACGCTACGTAGCGACCGGGCACGCTACGTAGCGACCGAGCACGCTACGTAGCGACCGAGCACGCTACGTAGCGACCGAGCACGCTACGTAGCGACCGAGCACGCTACGTAGCGACCGAGCACGCTACGTAGCGACCGAGCACGCTACGTAGCGACCGAGCACGCTACGTAGCGACCGAGCACGCTACGTAGCGACCGAGCACGCTACGTAGCGACCGAGCACGCTACGTAGCGACCGAGCTTTGGTGAGAGCTCGGTCGCTACGTAGCGACCAGCTTTTGCGATGTTTGCTACGCGGCAACCTTGTTCGCGTCTTTCTCCGATTTTTCGTGAATGTGTTTTCTCCACAAGATTCTTCGTAAAAATAGATCTTTTTCTAAGATTTATTTTTCGTAAAAACGTTCATGCCGATTTTTACGGACTTTCAGACATTGATTTCGTCGTGACCGATTTTGACCCCAACATGCACCAAAACAACAAAGTAATTCTTCTTCTCCTTCAAATTCTGATTTGAAAACTAATGTGTTGTCTTCTGATAAAAGCAAGGCTGTGAAAACCACAAGCAAGGCTCTTTCTACCAGGTGCTTCAAATGCCTTAGGGTCAGTCATTATGCCAACAAGTGCCAAAAACAGAAATCGTTGGTGACTTTGGAGAAAATTGAAACCGAGCGAGAAAAGGAAGACCCTTTACCAATTTTCGATGACTATGCACATGAACCGAAGGAAGGGTCAGGTGGAGAGCAAAATTGTGGTCATAAAGAAGGATCTTCTTCCATTCACAAACCGGACCGAACTCAAGGTGAGCAACGTTCTGATTATGGTTCTTTTGCTTATAATCCTTTTCCTTTTAATGTTTCAGATTTGAGGACAAATCTTTTTGAAGAGAAAGGGATTGATGTGCCGCAGTCCACAGATCATTACATGGAACCAGCTCAGCATGGAGTTCAGGACGTTTTGAACATTTCAACCGAGGTTCATGTTTCTCACCGTACCAGACTTGACTTAGATCATGCCAGACTTGAGAAAGATTATGCCAGACTTGAGAAAGATCATGCCAGACTTGACTTGGATCATGAGGTTTCACAAAATGATCGAGACTTCTCTCTTTTGGCTCGATTGCCTCATACTGCACGTACCGGCGACCATACTGATGGACTGATCGACCCTTTTGATCAGTTCATGCACTTTGATCAGCCAAATCTCACTAAGGCAAGGATCTTTCACCTTTCTGAAGACATAGGACGCACTTGGTCCAGTCTGGTTCATGATCCGGACATGGTGGTTCATACGGACAGTCCCACATCCGTCGTTTTCCTTACCGCGGTTCATGCTTCAGGATACAACGAATCTGGACAGAAGCCGAACAGTCACCTTGTCTCGTCTTATCTCTTTATTTTCGTATTAAAGACTAGATCTAGATCTAGATCTACTTTTTCATTTAATTCCTAGATCTACAAAACATTATAAATATGTAGTCCATTTCATCAATAAAATCAGTTTAGTTTTGGTTGTTTATTTTGTTTCTTCTCTGAGTGAGAGAGAGAGTTCTTTAGCTAGTTCATTGGTGTGAACTGGCTTGTTGATTTGGTGGTCAGCCAATTCATCTTTGTGTGTTGTTTGGTGGTTAGCCAACACATTCATTCTTTCTTTGGTGGTTAGCCTTAGATCGTGGGTATATCAAGAGTCATTCCGCATCTCTTGACGATCCTTTCAATCCATCTTAGTTCCAGAAGAGCCGTTTGCCTTCTCGGATCATATCCAACACCCAGCTAAAGTGATCCTCCCTATCTTAGGGTTCTTCACAAGTTATGATGAAATGAAAAACATTGTTTAACGTAAACAAAATCAAAATCTGAATGCTTCAAGATTCAACGGCCATCTTCAACCATCAACCTTCATTTAATAGAACCACCAACCATTATGTAATAGATAAGTATTTTAGATGTTCAATATTTCTTAGTGTATTTTGGATGCATATTAGGAATTAAGATCATGTTTGGTACAAGATCTTTTCGAGGTTTTGAATGTTTCGAGTTCTATCGGATATATATTTAGATTCGGGCTCGGTTCAGATAATACTCATAACCCGAAATACCACAAAACAAGATCCATTCGGTATTTACGTCGGGTTCAGATCGGTTCGGATTCTTTTTTATCGGATCGGATTTGGTTCGGGTTTTCGGGTTCGGTTTATTTGCCCAGCCCTTGTATTAATAAATAATATTTTTTTATTTCTATTTCTATAAAAGAATATTAAAGAAAAAATTACACTTATTTAATATCAATAGTAATACGAAAATAACAATTAATATATATAATTATAATAATGTAAATAATAGCAAAAAGAAAATGCGATTAGAAAATATTTAGTTGCATATAAAAACGCGCTATAGTATATTTCAATACGGTAGCACAACAACATAACGTTATCTTAGGTGGCAGACCTATTATTGCGGTCGATGATACTGCGTACCTATTAACGCTATAATATCGTTACATAGCGTTTTTCCGATGCTATTAATACTCGATTTTCTTGTAGTGTATACATCATGACATTATTTGTCACATAAAATGCTTTATTTTCAGTGGGTATCGTACTTTCCAGCAAAACACTTTCAATGTAACAACTATGGGGCCGACCACTGTTGGCGATACTTCCTTATCCGGATAAACTCGTTCCACTTTGTATCCATATTTCACAGATTCATCACTATTTTTCGTCCGAGTTCTGCGTAGAGGTCAATAATTTTCATATTCTGAGGATCCACCAAATACTGAATTTTCTGCAAATTCCATGTACACGATGCTGAATTGATGAGTCAATCCACTATAAGGTTAGGGTGGAAGTTTAAATGTTACTGTTAGATGGTCTCCGACGAATGGTTGGAATCAAAGATCATTCCAGATATAGACGACCATGATCCCACCATTTTAATAATTGAAAAGGAAATAAAATATCAATATTAAATTCTAGTCATATTAACCTTAACTATACCATAAATTTGATTTTTATAAAAGCGTATGTGAATGTTACACATAAAAACAAAATTGTCAAATAGTTCTAGGATTTTTTATACTTTCTTAATAGGAGAAGCAAACCTCTTCAGTTGTTAATCTCAGTTTAGTTGTTGCTTTTTTTTTATAAGATTTATTGATTAAATTAATGGTTCTAATTTATTTTCATTGATAAAAAAAATAAAGGAAAATATAAAAGTATTCCTTTTTCGCTAAAGGTTATTCCAATTTAAATGCAAAGTATGGCATAAGTATTTGACCTTTAAGGTAAAGGTTATTCGAACCACCTAAACCACATACCAAAAATAAGTGAAATGTATGGATATGACAACTGTAATTTTATGTGTGTTTGCTCAACATCTGATACTAATCACGTATCATTTATTTAATATAACAGTAGAGATTGACTCGCACGCTGCGGGTATTAATTTCCTTTTTTGTTTTTTTTTAAATAAATTGTATTTTATTTTCCATGATTAATATTATATATTTTATATGTGTCATCGTATAATTAATTGTATAAGTATTTTAATTTTCTTAGGTTTTTATACATCAAAATCGAACCCGAATCAAATCGGATAATATGGTTACTTTTAGTTATTTGGTTATTTAAGGTTAATTTTGTTACTTTTGGTAAAAATATCCAAAGTTGTTTCATATACATTAGTTTTTGGATAATTTTAGATTTCTATACATTAAATTAAACCCAGTAATTATTATTATAAAAAAAACAGATATCCGAAAGAAACAACTCGTAGTTGAACAGGTCCTCAAATGTCTGTTTCTAACTAATTATGTAAATAAATAAAAACTCTCTCTCAACCATTTTGAATTCTTGTCACAAATGGATAAATTTCATTCAAAGATGTCGAATTATTATTGTTAATATGCTCAAAATATTATAGTAAAAATAATTAATAAAATAATTAAAAGAGTGAGAAAAGGAATATAAAATATATAATAAAATAATTAAAAATAGGTAACTATTTTGTACTCATGTAGTAAATGAAGTTGATTTATTTGGGAAAATAATAAATGAATTGGTTAATTAAAAATGAAATGAAAATCTGTAAGTAATCGCTTAAAAATAAGTAAGTATTATTTTGTACTTCAATTATAATAAAATAATTGAAGTAAAAACAAATGTAGCATTTTTTATTAGAGATGTGAAAATAGGCAAACCCGCTTCATTTAAACCCGTCTTATTTAAAGCTCATGTCTATGCAAACTCCGTTCCCATTTAAATTCATTTAATTCTAAGATTTAATATGGTTTTCTATTTAGAACCAGAAGATAATTTTTTTGTTTGGCATCAACATACGCATACTCAACTAAAACTCTGTAAACCATACTGGTAACTCAGTATCCATATGAACGACAAACGATGGTTATGAAATAGTCTCGGCCCGTCTTCTGGGTTCACCGTTGATCGACACCAAGGTTGTGTCATCAATCGACATTCCTTCATTTTCTCGACAGCTTTCTCTCGTGAGGCAGATGTACCACTCTTCATTAAATCAGGCAGAACTTTAGATCTAATCGTTGGATGGACTTTAAATCGGGTGCATTGAAAAACTCAAATCTCTATCTTGTGTCAAAAGATCAGCTAAATCGTGCCGTGGGAAGGCCTCCATCCATGGCTAAACGTCTGACGCATCAGTGCAGTTCTGCACCTTAAAAAGCTTCATAATCACCAAAGTTCTCCAGAACGTACCTGAACCTGAAAATATTCTAAAACATATTCCAAACCCATGTAATAGACTCTAAAACAATCATATACCATGGTTTAAATGTGGTAAAATTCATTGTATATCATTAAGCTTTATGAAAATATTTTTAAACATTCTATGTTTTGTGACCAATTTAATATGATAAAATAATCCTCAATAGAATATTGAATTTTCACTAATATCCCAATGGTACATTTTGTAATATAACACTATAACTTTACCCGTGTATCCACAAATGTGTTTGTTTTAATAGAATAGACATATGAAATTCTTTACAACACAATACTATAATAATTAGACAGACATGCGTCCGTTCGGATGTTTATTTTCGATTTGTAATATATAACATTTATAATAGATCGGCGGTTTTTAATTGTATGTACTTTGTTGATTCCTCATATTGTTGTTGGATATTAAATCAATCAAAATGATATGTTATAAAACATACTCTTCAATTAATATTTTTAACTACATTAACCATTTTTGATGTATTTATTTAAATTAAAACAATTACTAGTATGTTTATGCATATTAATAAATATATCTTTCTAGTTAATTAATATACATAAACATAGTAATTATAGTTAATTAATTAATATTAATTCAGTGGCACAAGGTGTAGTTATTACGATGTAGGAATGGTTATTCTTAGAAGGTACTTTAGTTTTAAAAATAAAGATTGATAGATAGATATGTATCTTTTATATGCCAAATAAATTCTCTTCAATGTTTATTTTTGAGAAACTATTAAATTGGAATTTATTTTTTCTATTTATATAATTCAAACATATCTGTGTGAATAGTATTAATCATCAAATTATTTAAAATATATTTGAAAATACCTTTATATGTTTTAATAAAACATTTATAATTTCTATTTTGTAGGCAAAATGAGATAATAATATACATGAATATATAACAATTAAAGTTTCTATATCATATCTTAAATAAATCTGTTTAATATTATAATAAAAATTGGTGATGTGATCAAAATCGGTCATGACAAAATCAACAGCTAAAATCCTCTGAGAAATTGTGCATTAAGCAAATATGAGCTGGAAATGTCGAAGAAATTATACTGCAAAAGCCTAGCCTAATTGCATAAGGATACAAGAACAAACTTGGTATATTTCATCCCGGACAGGGAATAAAAGAATTTTTATCCAAACATGAGATACTCAGAAAAAATTCATCTCGAAGGTTTTTGCGACAAATGATGAGTTTTATGAAACAATCTTTCATAAAACGACTTTCAAGAAGTTTTTGCGGAATTTTTTTCGTAAAACGAGTCTTTACGAAACAATCTTCTGTAAAATGAAATTCAGAATATTTCCGCGGAAAAGCTTTCGTAACAAAATCTACGAATTAATCTTCCGCCAAAAAACATTCAAAAAATCTTTGCGGAAAAACTTGCGTAACACAAACAAAACAGTTTTGAAAGTATATTAAACGATCAACAGAAAAAAGAAATGAACAATAGAAAGGCTTCATTACTCATGGGACCCACCTCCTTTCTCCTCTCTCTTCAGTATCGCCCTCCAATCACTCTCTCCTTGCTTTGCATCGCCCACCAAGCACTCTTCTTGGCCCATGGGTTCCACTTCTTTCCTTTTCTTTACTTCACATCGCCTTTCAATGAAGACATCTTGCTTCGCATCGCCCCTTAAGCTTGGCATCTTGTTTGTATCGCCCCTTGAGCTTGGAATCACACTTTGCATCGCCCATCAAGCATGGTATCATGATTCGCATCGCCCGTTAAGCTTGGCATCATGATTTGCATCTTCCTTCAAGCTTGACATCGCCCTCCAAGCTTCATCTCACTCCACATTGCCCGTCAAGATCCTCGTAATTAGCTGACATCACTCGTCAAGCTCCTCTGGCTCACATCGCTCTTCAAGCTCACGTCGCTCGTCAAGCTCCTCCTTAACTCACATCTCTCTTTAAGCTCATTTCACATCACTCGTCAAGCTGCCTCATGCCTTCATCGTCCAACAACATTACCCATGGCACCCTCTCCTTGAGTCTTAATTGTCTGAACATCCTCTTCTCGAGTCTTCATCGCCAATGGACTCTCTCTCTCTCTCTCTCTTTCCCTTCATTGTCTCTTTTCATAGCCCATGAAGCCTTCTCATTGCCATGTCCACTGATCATCATGTTCTTGATTGAATATCATTCGATATGTCTTTTGTTTCGTCGCAATCAGATTTTCCGAATTTTACGGAGAAAACAAGCAAGATATTCTTTTCTCGTAAAAGCTTAAGTCAAACGTCAAGTCCAGGATGGTTGACTTAACACCATTGTGTTTTAGACAAATTGATTTTCATCAATTCATAAGACCAACAACATAAAAACCGTAAATCGAAAAAATCGACGATTTCTCCGAGAAAAGTCGTAAAAAATGCATAAATCATAAAACGGTCCCATTTATGATTTGAAATGAGAACCACCCCGGATTGCAATGTCAGTTTACTTGGCTTGAATGAATAAAAATGGAAAATGGCGGATAAATATAAATTTCTAAAATAAACATGGATTTCAGGAAGATATGGAAGAATCTCGGCAAAAGGATAAACCCAAATCATGATAGAAAAGAAAAGACGGCTGACATTGGAGGCATATATAAAGGGATCCTAGGCAGAGAGAAGTAGACACATAATAATTCCCAGTGAAACTCGACACTTAGAGAATTTTAGGCTTATTTTCGTTTTAGTTATCGAGTTTGCTCGATTCCCCATGTAAGTGAGATCTGCGCCTCAGCGCAAAGTAAAGACTCTGTTTCTGCCAGTTTAAGAGTATCTCTAGGATCAATGTCCAAATTACTAAAAACTCTGTTATTTCTTCCTTTCATATGTACCATAAGATCCATGCAAATTGATGTACATCCAATTCCGGAGAAACCTCCAAAATAAATAATCCATGCTCGCAAAGAGTGATTGAGTGGGAAAGATGTCTGGATTCGAAGGAATTCGTGAGAGTGCCTAAACCTTAACCGCCGGTGGACATAAAAAATAATGATTTATGGATTCATCAGGTTCTCCACATCGTGCACAAATTGTATCCCCTTGTATTCCTCTTGTAAATAATTTTTTTCTTAACCTCTATACATCCTGATACCAGTTGCGAAAAAATTGTTTCATCTTAGGTGGACAGCGAACCTTCCAGCAGAAAGCCTTCAGAGGAGAGAACGAATGACCATACTCAGGTAGCATAATTTCTCTATCCAAGTATACTCGTTCTACTTTATATCCAGATTTAAACGTGTATCTCCCATTATTTAAAAAATGCCATCCATCGTGATCTACTGTATGAATTCGGCTTAATGGTATACTTTCAATTATTTTCACATCTTGAGGATCCACCAGAGTCCGAATGACCTGTAAACTCCATATCCTCGATGTTACATTGATGAGAGAATCCACTGTAAGGTCCGGGTAAAGATTGTGCTGATTTTTATTTGATGGTCTCAGGCAAGTGGATGGGAGCCAAGGATCATTTCATACAGATATATAAGATCCTAATCACACCCGTTTGATTAGTCCTTTGTTAACTAGAGATCTAGCAAAGACAATTCTGCGCCAACCATAGGACGACGAGTACGATCTAATTGGTTTCAGGGGTGATGCATTCCTGAAATACCTTCCTTTGAACACATGAGAGAATAGTGTATTCGGTTTGTCTATCAATCTCCAAAATTGCTCCCCAAGCATGGCTGTATTAAAATCTGTGAGGTCTTGAAAACCCAAACCTCCTTCATCCTTGGGGCTACATAGTTTATCATCTTTGGTATGCGAAAACAGGACATTAAATGGTTTGGCAAAGCCGTTACCACAGATTTTATAATCATTTATTTTCCCCCCTTGGTAAAAAACTTGAAAGTTCATCCATTTACTCTATTATTCAAGTGATCTTGAACAAAACAAAAAACCTGTAATTTTTATCCTCCCAAATTCTCAAGAATTCCGAAATAAGATCCCATATCGCCTAAATTATGTATCCCTAAAATGTCCCGTAGTTCATTTCTGATTGGTTCTTCAATCTTGTGACCAAATTGAATCGAAGATTTTTGAAAATTTATCTGCTAACCCGATATCACTTCATATTCCTTTAGAATCATGAGAATTGTTTGACATTGCTCTCTTTTGTGCTTTGCAAAAGAAAAGACTATCGTTTGCAAATAGCAAATGAGAAATTTAGGGACAAGCCCTTGCAACTTTTATGCTCGTCAATTGTTTTTCTCTCTCTGTCTTTTTAATATTTGCTACCAATACTTCCATATACATAATACATAAATAAAGAGATAAGGGATTTCCCTGATGTAGACCTCTCTGTGGAGTATATGTCTCTTTGGTTTATGCATTAGTTCAGTTTTTAGACTTAGAAACTTGAAATTATGTATCAGCTTTCTTTGTATTTTTTCTCTTTTTTGAATACTATGAGGTTTCCGTAATATTTCCGGACCCCAACCCACATCATGAAATATCAATTTCATCCCAACAATCAATAGAATTGAAAATTTATAACAAATGACCATAATCCTTTCTAGTTTAGCTAATGACTTCTGGTCTTTTTTTTGTAACTTAATTATGTATCAGTTTCTCTGTCCGACAGGGAAGCATAAATTAATTGATTCCGTATAGTGATGCCGATTTGGCTTGTTATCCAGATACACGTTGCTGAACATCCGGTTATGTGTCTATCTTGGTGTTAATTTTGTCCTTTTGTCCTCGGAACCACAGCCAATGGTGTCTCGCTCAACTGTTGAAGCATAGAACAAAAGCGTTGAAAATACTGTAGCAGAAGCTTGTTGACTGCATAATCTTCTTTTTGAGCTAGATTGTCCCTTAGCTAAAGAGTTGGTGGTTCATTGTGATAACATCAGTGTTGTATCTCTCTAGTAATCCAATGAAGCATCAAAGAACCAAACACACTGAAATGAACGTTCACTTTGTCAGATAAAAGGTTAAACTGGGCCAGGTTAATTAAGGTTCTTCATGTTCACTCTTCTCTTCAGTTCACAAATGTCTTTATCAAAGGATTGCCAACGTCTGTTCATCGATTTTTGGGACACTTTAATTAACCATTCCACGCTCTAAATGAGCGAGGGTGATAGAATGTTATGCTTAAGTTTGCAACTACTTTGATTTATTAGATACTGATCTTGTTTCAATCATGTTTGGTAAATCCATTCAATCATGTTCATGAACTATGTAAATATTTCTCAATGTGATACAATCATCCCTCAAGGCGAATTGATCTAATTTTAGTCCTCACACCTACAGCGAGGACTCCCAGCACAGCCTCTCTCTTAATTTAGCAGCCACGCAAACGATTTCTAACTCAAACTCTCTGTTCCAGCCTCATTTATTTGTGTTTATCTCTGCACGTCTCTCGACCATTATAAAGACATTTCAACAACGGCTACACTAACTACGATAATTATTTCCTGCTAAGCACGAATATCCAGAAATAAAATATCTTCCAAACTATAAAAATGTATTAGCAATATATTGAAAGAAGAAAAAACACCTCATCTATTTTTGATATGCTCTTAACACGCAACAATTTGGTTTTGGTTCATACTCCATTATATGTTTGCTTCAGTTTGAAATGTATTTTCTTAACAAATTGTATAATCAATGAAATTCTTGCTTTAGTCGATAATTTTTGGTAATAAAAATATTTAACCAATAAATGGATATTCATTATATCGACACAAAATAATGAATAAATAAATAATATATATATATATATATGTTGTAGAAAGTCTATAAATTAATACTCGACAAATGAATAGACACAATAATTAATAAATTTTACTGGTCTTGATTTGGACATATATAAAATATAACTCAATTCGACAAAATAATAATAACATAAATATTATATATATAAATTTTATAAAAACATAAACAAATCATTTAAAAAAATTCTTCTTTCATTTTTTTTTGTTAAATTTCAATATTCTGATGTTTTAATTGAATTACAGATAAAAGACATTTATATACTATCATCAAATATAACACACATTATATATCAAATAATTTAATTAAGTAGAAAAATTTAACTAATATATAGTATCATAAAGTTAATTTTTTGGACAACAAAAACAACTACAGTAATCAAGCAAAATATATCTTATCACATATAATCCCTCTTCACCAAAAATTTTTAAAAGACAAAAATCATTATCATACACATATCTTGCAAATGTAAATGTAAATCTAAAACACAACCACAAAATCAGAAAAAAGTAATAAGCTAAATCACAAGTAAAATATATCCCGCCCTACGGCCGACCCTAGTATTCCATAAAAGAACCTTTGGTGATCAAATTATTATCAACCAAATTAAGTAGACATTAAAAATACTGATATCCAAATTAGATAATCCAATTGATGTACACAACCACAAATCTACATTCATGAAGTAAAACCAAATACCCTATTTATTGTATGCATAATATACATACTAGAGGATGGAATCATGGAACGCACAAACTTTGGAGAAAGTTGACTGTGAAAAACAAAATGAAAATTTTGAAAGAAGTGCATGTACCGAAATAAAAGTATAAAACACACAAAACTCTTTTTAATTCAACTGGTTAAATCTCCACGAAATAAATAAGTCTAAATGTTATATTCCAAGTCCCTGGACTATTAGAAAATATACAATATAATCAGCCTGTTTTTTTGTTTCACGTTAATTAGGCAAACACAAAATACTCGAGGTAGGTACGCTCGTTTAGGTTATACACTGTAAATGGATTCCATTTGATATATTTTTAGCACGTGAAAAGCAACGAGGGATTTTAATTAGTAACCACAAGGGACTTATATGATTTTATCAACCGTAAAGTTACAATAAATAACTAAAAATTATGATACCAATTATTACAAGCACTATAAATACGTAGCCTTGCTCTAGCTTGCATGACTCACAAATCAACCAACATCACTTCTTTCTTCTTCTTTTTCGGCAAAGTCTGGTCTTTTCATATAGTGATAATGTCCCAAACCGATATGAAATTCTGTAGTAGCTATTTTCTGGTCGATCCGACCAAAGCAAGTATTCTTGATCTCCTTCTCCTTTTGTTTTTCCCCAACCTGACCAACACAGGATTCATAGATTCTCCACCGGACACGCTCAAAAGCGTCCGGAGAACTTTCGCAACTCGATGGATCATTGTGTTAGCCGTTTTGGTTCAAAAGATATTAATGCTCTTAAGAAAACCCTTTGCATCCATAGGACGTTTTCTCACCTATTGGCCTAATCTTCTTACGGCAAATGGAGGCTTCTTCAAGTTGATACTTCATGTTTTGACAGGTAACAAATCTAACAATAACATACTTCTATTAACTATCTCCACTTGTCACTACAAACAAATTCTTGAACTTGGAGAAGGTTTTAGTTGTTTCCTTCGTTTACATAATGACATAAGTATCCCGAAAATTTTAACATCTCAAGGAGCATATATCATGTAGTCCTATATTTTAACACTCTCCTCGGACTTTTGGACTTTTGGACTTAGACAAACGACACTTATCATACCTTAAACGGACTTGTAACAGAACGAGCATTACTGTACATGCAAGACACACATATTAAAATAAAGTAATGAATGATATTGCATCAAGAGTTTTGAATTGTTTAATAAGATAAAATGAATTCAACGCGTAATTTATGAAGAACATTATAGAATTTTTAGGACAAATTATCCACCTATTCTTGTGGATGATGTTGGTAAATACTTTTACAGGAATAACCAAAACCTTTTGTTACAGGAAAGTTGGTAAAGCCAGAGGAATCGTCGGCGACATATGTGTCATTTGTAGGATGCACAGATCGAAGAGTAGAGCTTGACAAGAACATAAGTGTTGGGACCATCGAGTACAAGTCGATGTTGTCAATAATGGCTTCTAAGGTCTCTTATGAGAACAAATCTTTCATCACTTCCGTAGTAAAGAACACTTGGAAGGTCAAATTCAGCTTCTTCTCTTTTTTTTTTCTTTTTTTTTTAGCAAAGACACGCCTCACTAACTTCATCTTCTTCTTTCTTCTCTTGATCGTTTCCTCGCACGATTAATTATATCGTACGAGTCTAATGATACAAATAGTTCTCTTTGTTGCTTGTAAAAATCAGAAGTTAAATGATTTAATTAACCCTTTAATCGATAACTTTTTTTGTCTTGTATATCTTTGGCGCGTTCCAAACTGCCACTAATAATTATAATAATAGATATATATTTTTTGTCAAAATAATAGATATATTAGATGACTAGATCTCTATAAGTAGTAATACTGATTTTGTGACTTTTTATATATAACAAATAATTGTTTTAATTCTCACACTCTCAGTCTGACTATATCTATCCTGTGATGCAG
The DNA here is from genome assembly GCF_020379485.1 of Brassica napus. NCBI lineage: Eukaryota > Viridiplantae > Streptophyta > Magnoliopsida > Brassicales > Brassicaceae > Brassica > Brassica napus. The sequence goes on along the minus strand of NC_063451.1, from coordinate 7,424,518 downwards.
ATGGACTTCGTGAGTTACTACGACTTTTACAACGGTAAATTAAACTATACGCTTTGTTTTTTGGTACAAATGTTAAAAACTATACGCTTTGTTCTTTCGGGAATGTTTTTATCCCACTTTAAAGTTTAGAGCATAAAGGATTCGGAAGATCAAATACAGAAAGTCATAAATAGAGCCCCAAAAGTCATAAAGCATTTGAAAGAGGAATATGTAAAACATAACGTGGAAATTATATAGATGTGTTTACGGTGGACGTAAAGCATACAGTTGATAGTAAGAAAAAAGGTGGGAAAGTTTTTCGCAATAAGTTAATTATTTCAGTTCCTTCATTTTAGACTACAAAAACGGGTATGCGAGTGAGCTCATGATGATATAGAGAAACTCGGTCGTTGTTTAAAACAAGGGAACCTACTGATTTACTTAAAGGAGTCGTCTGCGAATCTATTATTGAAGCGTATTTTCATGCATGTAAAAGTAGAAATTTTTCAAGTATGTATACGGTCTTAAATGTTAATGATCGAACTTTTTTAAATTTCAAACTAAATTTGGCAAATATAATCCAGAAAGTTTAGCATTTAAACTTAAAAACCATAAATATAATTTTATGCAAATAGGACTAATTTTGGGATTCATTTAAATTTTAGGCATAAAATATTATTAGATTGGAGAGTTTATGTGGATGGTTTTTTCAGAACTTATGAAATATTTCAGTTTTTAGCTAAGATAATTAACCTTTAGTAAAACTTAAATGTTAATTATATATATGTACATTTTATCGAAACACGAATGGCATATGACACTCGTATACGACAAATTATTAGATTATATACATGATCAGTGAGACATTTTGTTATACAATAAGTTGATATATGTTTTGTAAATTTTATGACTGCATAGAATACAAGTAGAAGGTTACATATTATTTAAAACTATGTTGATGATTACAATGTTCGGTGCATTTGTAGTATGCTAATTTCCCAACTAAATTTATGGTTGTTGCACTGTTTGATCAACAGTAGTAATCATATATTATATATATTTAAGACCACAAATATGATGAGAACAAGATATAGATTTTATATATGTTTTGATTAAATATATTTTATATATGTTAGAAGTGAAGATTCGTGAAACAGAAAGTGCATGATGGTATTAGTAGATTGATACATTAAAAAATAGTATATCATCTCTACGTACTAAACCAAAAATCTTTACTTAAAACAACGAAACATTATTCAAAACAATGGAGATCTTTTTTTGACTAGATGGAGATCTTATTTTAACGTTCTTGATTCCAAAAATTATTGTTTAAGAAACACCACAAGAGTTTAACTCCCCACATGGTTGTAGACTAGTGGTTGAATTACATCGGCTGAATGATCTTGTTTTGTGGATCACGATTCGTAATTAGCTTGGCTTTTGATACAAAAAAACACCTTCATTGAAGTATATATATCAGATTCGTAATTAGCTTGGCGTTTAATACATAATAAACACCTTCATTGAAGTATATCAGAAAGTTGTCAAAATATGATAAACTAACAAATATTATAATTATTGTAGTGGGTATTTCAAAATCATGAAACTTTTTACCAAAAATACTTTAGCAAAAGAATCTCACAAATTTTTAAATACACAAAATAATTTTTTTTTTTATATATCTATGCTTAACTTTTTATTAAGAACTTCATAACTTCCTATGGGAAGTGCTCTAATCAATTGCGGTTACAAGAAAAACTATAACATCAATTGTTATTCTTACAACATTAAATTTTATTTTCAAAATTTCTTAAGAGAAAATTTGATTTATTTTTCTTGTTGCAGTTAAAAATATTCTTTTACATAATAGTTTATATATTTGAACCTTTATATAATTTGAAACACATCGAAATAAAATCTGAAATTTGCCAATTTTTTTTATATTTTATTTATGAGATCAGCGTTCCAAAATAGAAACCTGACGCAAGCCTTCGTATTCAAGGCATCGAGTACAAATCCAAATCTTATCGTCGTTAGCTTCAGAGGAACCGAGCCTTTCGACGTTGATGATTGGTGCACTGATCTAGACATCTCTTGGTACGTATATATGTTCTAATATATACCTGCATTTCTATATCAATATAATTACTCGATATATCAGTGTTTTACAAATTTTAATTATTAATTAGGTACGAGTTGAAAAACGTTGGCAAAGTTCACGCAGGGTTCTCTAAAGCTCTAGGCCTCCAAAAAAATGGATGGCCCAAAGAAATAATACCTCTAGGACACCAATATGCGTACTACACAATTAGACAGAAGCTTAGGGACATGTTTGCAAAAAACAAGAACCTTAAGTTTATTCTAACGGGTCACAGCCTTGGTGGGGCACTAGCCGCTCTTTTTCCGGCAGTACTGGCGATTCACGGTGAGGATGAGTTGCTAGATAAACTAGAGGGAGTCTACACATTTGGACAGCCACGCATAGGGGATGAGGTGTTTGGGGAGTTTATGAAGGAAGTGGTGAGAAAGCATGGAATAGAGTATGAGAGGTTTGTTTATAACAACGATATTGTGCCTAGAATACCCTTTGATGACAAGGTTTTATTCTCGTTCAAGCACTACGGAACTTGCAATTACTTCAATAGTCTCTACAAAGGAAAGGTAAAATAAAGCATCACGTGTCCAATTATTTGTTGTCTTGCTAATTTATTTAAAAGATGACAAAGAACAATAAAGAGAGGGAGTTTTGTCAAGTATGAAAGAAGGACCTTTAATTTGGGCTTTAAAGATGATTATCATTTTTTCACGTGAAATTGACATGATAGATGATAGATAACCTGTATGGTGACCCATAAAGGGTATATAATCTAATTTTGAATTTATTTGCTATTTTTAATCTTGACTCATAAGCATTTCTAAACCCTAAATATAAATTATAGTATTTCCTTACTTTTAAACGAGCTAGCAAAGTTCTTTAGTTTACTGTTTAAAGCATTTTTATCGTTTTAAAGGTAAGGGAAGATGCACCAAATGAAAATTACTTCAACTTGCTGTGGCTAATACCGAAGCTGTTAAATGGTGCGTGGGAGTTCATAAGGAGTTTCATAATACGGTTTTGGAAAGGCAGTGACTACAAAGAGAATTGGATTATGAGGTCTATTAGGGTTTTCGGAATAATATTCCCTGGTGCCTCTAATCATCTGCCATATGATTACGTCAACTCCACGCGCTTGGGAGGATTGTCTCGATCATTTACTACCCCAGAGGATAAACTTGCCCTTATTGCTTAAAAGTTAAAACTCAAAGCTGTTGGATAAGCTTGAATAAGACTTGAGTTGCAAATTTCCTATTTATGTTGTGTTTATCTATAAGAGAATAGGAAATATCTAGTTGTGTTAATCCTAATGAGGTTAGGATAAATAAAGAGTTATATAAGGAGATGCTGGTGTATAGCATAACTTAATAAGTTTGTGAGTTTGAGGTTTTGAGATAGTTTCCGCAAGAGTTAATAAGAAGGGTTCTTATTTGTGTGATCTTACATTCAAATTCGAGTTGCTAATCCTAATGAGGTTAGGATAAATAAAGATTTATATAAGGAGATGCTGGTGTGTACAATAACTTAATGAATTTGTGAGTTTGAGGTTTTGAGATAGTTTCCTCAAGAGTTAATAAGAAGGGTTCTTATTTGTGTGATCTCACATTCAAGTTCGAGTTGCTGTGTTCGTGTTCTTGAGACCTATAGTCTTTATTTGGTATCAGAGCCACACAAAAACAATGGGTGATATAGTTGCGACAACCGAAAGAGCCAGGGATGGAGGAGGATCGTCAACCATAAAGTGTCCTATGCTCAATACAACAAATTACACTGTATGGGCAATGAGGATGAAGATTCTCCTTCGAGTTCATAAGGTCTGGGAGGCCGTGGAGACAGAAGCTAAGAATAACGAGAAGAATGATATGGCGTTAGCCCTTTTGTTCCAATCAATTCCAGAGAGTCTTATACTGCAGGTCGAAGAGCTTGGGGCAGCAAAGCAAGTGTGGGATGCTATCAAAACTCGGCATGTAGGAGCAGAGCGGGTCAAAGAAGCAAGACTTCAAACCTTAATGACCGAGTTCGATCGTTTGAAGATGAAGGAAACAGAAAGCATTGATGATTTCGGAGGAAAATTGTCTGAATTAGCATCAAGATCAGCTGCCGTAGGAGTAACCATTGAAGAAAAAAAATTGTTAAGAAGTTTTTGATGAGTCTTCCTCGAAAAAAATACATACATATTGTCGCATCTCTTGAGCAAGTACTCGATCTTTCTACAACAAGTTTTAAAGATATTATTGGACGTCTAAAGGTGTATGAAGAGCGTATCTGTGAAGACGATCAAGATGAGGACGACAAGGGAAAGCTAATGTATGCAAATACATAAGCAAATAATCTTGGTAAACCTCAAGGAGAGAAACCAAGCTACTACAACTCAGAGCAAGGAAATCGAGACTACAACTCATACAGAGGAAGAGAACGTGGAGGACGTTCATATTACAGAGGAAGAGGTCGTGGTCGATTCAATTACAAGAGAGACGCGTCGCGAATCACTTGCTTCCGGTGTGACAAAATAGGTCACTTTGTAGCTCAATGTCCGGAACTAAAGCTTAAACTGCAAGAGGCCCAGGAGACAGACAATGCTGATACGCAAGAGTCCGATGAGCTCATGATGCATGAAGTTGTGTTCCTGAATGAGAAGAACGTGTTGCCAGATAAGTACGAGACTAATAGTGGAGAAGAGAACGTAGGGTATCTCGATAATGGGGCTTCAAACCACATGACGGGAGATAAAAGATACTTCTCAACCATTGATAAAACAATCTCCGGAAAGGTGCGTTTTGGAGATGATTCCCGAATCGATATAAAAGGAAAGGGCACGATCTCATTCACTGACATAAACGGAGACTCAAGGAAGATGACTGATGTTTACTGGATACCAGACCTAAAGAGTAATATTATCAGCCTAGGGCAGGCTACAGAGGCTGGGCAGTCTACAGAGGCTGGTTGTGATATAAGAATGAGAGGAGAAGTACTAACGATGCATGATCAGGAAGGGAAGTTGCTTGTCAGAGCTACAAGATACAAGAACAGATTGTACAAAGTTCGTATGGGAATAGAGAGCACGCCCTGTCTTTACCTAACTGCAGAAGGAGAGGCAAGTCGATGGCACGCACGTCTAGGACATGCCAATCACGAGACCATTCGCAATATGATGAGGAAAGAGCTAGCTATTGGGATGCCAAAGGAACATATCGAGTCAAATATATGCGGGTCTTGTATGCTTGGGAAGTAAGCAAGGCAATCATTCCCTAAATCAACTACGTACCGGGATACGAAGGTACTGGAACTACTTCACGCCGACCTCTGTGGTCCCATAACACCGAGTACACATGTCCAGAAAAGGTACATCTTTGTAGTTATTGATTATTATACAAGATACATGTGGACAATGCTATTGAGGGAAAAAGGAGAAGCATTCAATAAGTTCAAAATGTTGAGAAGCCTGACAGAGCAAGAAACGAAAGAGAGAATACAATCACTCAGAACAGATAGAGGGGGAGAGTTTGTGAGCCACAAGTTCAATGTCTATTGTGAAGAAGCTGGAATAAAATGACACCTCACTGCGCCTTATACACCGCAGCAGAACGGCGTTGTTGAGCGACGAAACCGTACTCTAATGGGCATGACGAGAAGCATGATGAAACATATGTCTATGCCAAACTATATTCAGGGAGAGGCTATTAGGCATGCGACATATCTTATCAATCGTCTAGCCACAAGATCCTTGGAATCAAAGACGCCATATGAGATGTTGCGGGGAAGAAAGCCAAATATAAGTCATGTTCGAGTGTTTGGATATTTGGCGTATGCAAAGATAGTCGGACCACATCTAACAAAGCTTGATGATAGGTCGAGAGTGCTGGTTCATCTAGGCACAGAACCGGGGTCAAAGGCATACCATCTCTATGATCCATCAATGCGTAAGGTGACTGTTAGTCGAGACATCGTCTTTGACGAAACAAGAGGCTGGAACTGGAGCAGAGATGGTACAGAGACACATAATGATCAAAGCTTCGTGGTCACGCTTGGTGAATTTGGAAATCACAGTGTAGAAGGAGAAGAAAGAATAACTTCCAGCGCAAGCAACATCAACGCAAGCAAAGAAGAGAAACGTGAGGATGAAGGTATCAGCTCTGTTCTGGAACAGAGCATTAACGAAGAAGAGAATCAACCTCAGCCATTGAGATGATCAGAAAGACAAACAACGCAGCCTAAATACCTCGAAGATTACATCTTACTGGCCGAAAAACTAGGTGAAGAGGTATTGCTATATCTTAACAATGAGCCTGGGAATTTTTGAGAAGCAAAGAATTCAAAAGAATGGAAAAGGGCGTGTGAAGAAGAGATCGGCTCCATTGTGAAGAACATAACGTTTGATCTAGTTGATCTTCCTTATGGAGCAAAACCGATTGGTCTTAAATGGGTATCAAGCTAAAGAGAAACTCAGATGGGACCATCAACAAATTCAAAGCACGATTGGTAGCTAAAGGGTATGTACAACAACATGGGATCGACTTTGATGAAGTCTTCGCGCAAGTTGCACGTCTTGAGACCATACGGCTATTGATCAACTTAGCTGCAACCAATGGATGGGAGGTTCATCATCTAGATGTTAAAACCACGTTCTTACACGGAGAACTCAAAGAAGTCGTGTTTGTATCACAACCAGAGGGGTTCGAGATCAAGGGAAGTGAGAATAAGGTTTACAAACTCAACAAGGCGTTATATTGTTTGAGACAAGCACCGTGGGCGTGGAATAACAAGCTCAATCAAATACTAATGGGACTCGAGTTTGTTAAGTGCTCAAAGGAGCCATCAGTCTACCGGAAGGTGGTTAAAGGAGAGCTCCTTGTGGTAGCAGTATACTTAGACGATCTCTTTGTTACCGGAACAGACAAGAAGCTTATTGATGAGTTCAAAAGGAATATGGCGAGCAAGTTTGACATGAGTGATTTAGGCAAGCTCACCTATTATCTTGGCATGGAGGTTTGTCAGCATGAGTATGGGATTACTCTGAATCAAAGGCGTTATGCGATGAAGATACTTGAAGACGCAGGATTGTCTAAGTGTAATCCGGTCCAAACTCCAATGGAACTTGGACTGAACTTGTCGAAAGCAGAGGAAGAAACAGAGATTGATGCTACAAACTATAGAAGAAATATTGGCTGTTTGAGATACTTATTGCATACGAGACCTGATCTATCCTTCACAGTAGGTGTACTTAGCCGTTATATTGATATTCCGTGTTTTTAACGGTTTTAAACTCGTTTTGGAGCAATTAAATGGTCGGTTTTAATTAATGTTTTGGTCTATTTGATGCGTTTTGGTGTTCTTAAGTGTAATATGCAGGTTACTAGATAGCTTGCAAGAAAAGAACGCATTCGGGATTTATTCAGAAGCAAGATGGACCGAACAATGGACCGAATGAGAAGTATTGATCGCACAGACGGAGATCGACCGATCTGGTCCATGTGAATCGACCGATCCCACGCTTTCAGCAACAGATCGACCGATCCTGTCCATGTGGATCGACAGATCCCACGCTCTACGGGCTCCACACGCACAGACGAGCTTTTCACTCCTTTTTACCCACTCCCCTCAATAATGAAAAAAAGAAGAACTCGACCTTTGGGACTCAGAAAAGACCAGAGACGACCAAGAAGGAGATTTACAAGTTCTTGAGAGAGATTTGAGAGTTTTGTAGCTTGTTTTGTGTGATTTGTGAAGATTTGTAAAGAAGTTCATCTCAAAACCATTTGGAGAAGATTTTCTGAACCTTTACTCTGTTTTAATACAATCTTATCATGTTTTCTTCATCAAAATCGTTTTGTTCTTGTTTAGTTATGTGTGAGTAGTCATCTAGTTGGGTTTAGGGGTTCTCATAGGGGATTTCTTGATGTTTTGATTCATAAAACGTGTGTAGACTAAGGGATTACGTTTTGGTTCTTCATCTAATGGATTTCTTACTGCTTGAACTGAATTGATCACTTAGTTCATGATATCAGATTGTTTGATGCACCGAAAGTGATTGTTTGAACTTCCGAAAATACTTTAGATGAGCAAAGTGTCCTTAACCCTCGGAAGTTGATGTTATTGCGCTTTGTGAACATATTGAATCTGTTCTTAATGCTTGTTTAGAAATTGAAACTCAGCGGAAGTTAGTGTGGAGATTTCTATAACATAGAGAATTAGCGCTACGGAAGTAGGTTAATTCTAATATCGTGTTTGAGTTCTAGACGGTTCTTAATATATCCCTGTGTCTGCCATTAATTGTATCTTGATTAAAAAGAAATCCCTGAGAATTCCCAATGCCCAACGTTTGTTTTAAAATAGTTTTCAAATCGTTTAAATCATCTTTTTACAGCTTGTTTATGTTTTGTGACACTAAAGAAAATTAAATAAAAACCATCAAAAATATATCTTCGTTCGCTGTAGCTATTAACTTGTCTGCAACTCTACGTGTGATCATCGGTCCCTGTGGATTCGATCCCGCATTACTACTGCGTACTTTACTGTGCACTTGCAGTTAGATAATCGGGTTAAAACTCGACACATCAGGTTTTTGGCGCCGTTGCCGGGGACCATTTGGTCACCCTAGAGTTAATGATCAGTTTAAGACTATAGCATTTTTATTTTGTCTAATGTTTCTGTCTTTCTCTTTCTGTTTGTGTTTTCAGGTGAATGAGCGGATTTCATACTAGAAGCAAAGGATCATCGAATTTAATACCTTTGGAGTTAGAGCTCGGCCGCCTAGAGAGACAAGTGAAAAAGAAAAGACTTGAGTCCGCTGAAGAGGTTGAAATGGCTGAACACCAAGAAGACCAGTTTCAGGACAACCCGCAAAATCCAATTCCTGTAGAAGAACGAGAAGGCAACAATGCTGGTGATAATCAGCAGGCTGGTGTAGCTGCAAGACAACAGGCTGGAGACTATGGCATGCCTAGGATGACGCTTGCACATTATGATACACCAGATGCATTCTATGCCGATCGTTCTGGGATTCGCCCACCTCCCATTGAGAGAAGAGACTTTGAGATCAAGACTGGTCTCATTAATTTGGTGGAGAAAAATCCGTTTCATGGAAACCCGTCTGAGGACCCGATGTATCACTTGGAGCATTTTGAGCGAGTCTGTGACACCAGCAGACATAATGGAGTTCCTCAAGGCGCTTTGAAATGCAGGTTGTTCCCGTTTTCCTTAGCTGATAAAGCTATCAGATGGTTAAAGTCCATCCCTCCAGGATCTCTTACTACATGGGAAGAGACAAGAGCTGCTTTTCTACAGCATTTCTTCACCAAGTCAAGGTCCACATATCTGAGAAGCAGAATTGGAAGCTTTCAGCAGCTTGATTCAGAAAGCTTTCATGAGGCTTGGGAGCGTTTCAAGGAGTACACACAGGACTGCCCTCACCATGGTTACACTGATGTGAGCTTGCTGAACATTTTCTATAATGGAGTTCATGAAGAGAGTCAAGATGCCATGGACACAGCAAGTAATGGTGATTTCATGACCAAGACTGTTGAAGAAGCTTACACCTTGCTGAACAACCTGTCATCCAGCAAAGCAAACCGCAAGTCAAGGTTTGACACCAGCCAGAAGGGTGTTGGTTATGAATCCAAGAAGATAGATGAGCTGAATGCCAAGATTGAGATGCTTCTCAAGAGAGATCAGAAATCTGTGAAATTTGTGGAGGAGCAAGGCTATAGTTCCTCACAAGAAACTGTTGGTGATGATTCAGATGATATGCAAGCTGATGTGAACTACATTGGTGGTCAAGGAAACTACAACAGAGGCTACAATCAGAACCTTGGATGGAGTCAAAATCAGCAAAATAATCAGTCTTACCGGAGCAACAATGTGGAGAATCCACAACATCAGTCCTACCCTCAGGCAGGAAACAGGCAGAACCAGAATCAGAACCAGAGTGTGTTCAACCAGGGATATCAGAACAGAAATCAATATCAGGGGAACAACTCGGGCAACTCAGGATTTCAGCAAAGGCAGCAGTACAACAACTACCAGAATCAAGGGAATGCCTCTTCGTCACAGTCTTCTCAGGATAACGAAATTAAGAAGATGCTGCAAATGGTGCTAGAAGGTCAGAAGAATAGCACTGCAGAGATAAACACCAAGGTGGATAACATGTATGGAGAGCTTAATGGGAAGTTTGAAGCTTTGAACACCCATTTGAAAGTTTTGGAAAAGCAAGTTGCTCAAACCGCCTCCAGCAGCAGAACAGCACCTGGATTTCTACCAGGGAAGTCAGAGACGAATCCCAAGGAGTTTGTGAATGCTGTAACACTTAGGAGTGAAAAAACGATTGAGGAATCGAATAAGAAAGAGATCGACCGATCTCAGGAACAGATCGACCGATCCAAGGGGAAGGAGATCGACCGATCCGGTCCATGTGGATCGACCGATCCCGTGTCAACGAAGCCAAATACCTCTGAACCTGAAGAGGTGTATGTGGCGCCTCCTGCTTATGTTCCTAAGGCTCCATACCCATCCAGACCAAGGCAGAAGATCAAAGAACGTGAGTACGAGAAGCTAAAGAACCTTGTTGGGGAATTACATGTGAGATTGCCATTCGTTGAAGCGGTGAAGATGGTACCTTCTCTTAAAAGGTACTTGAAGGAGATTCTTACCGATAAGATGAGCCTAGAGCGTGGCGTGTTGATGTTCAATGAGGAATGTAGCGCAGTTCTACAAAATGTCATGCCTAAAAAGCGTGAAGATCCCGGAGCATTTGTTCTACCATGCCGCATTGGATCACTTACCTTTGAGAAGAGTCTCTGCGATCTGGGTTCAGGAGTGAGCCTAATGCCTTTCTCTGTCTCTGAGAGGCTAAGCATGACAAACTACACACCTACAAGGATCTCCTTGGTCCTTGCTGACCGATCAGTGCGAAGACCAGTCGGTGTACTAGAAAACATCCCTGTTGGTGTTCGAAAGGGATATGTGCTTACCGATTTTGTAGTTCTGGAGCTGGAAGAGGAACCTAAAGATCCTCTCATTTTGGGCAGACCGTTTTTAGCTACTGCTGGAGCCATGATTGATGTACAGAATGGGCATATAGACTTACGTCTAGGAGACATGGCGATGAGATACAATGTGGAGAAGGTGCTAAAAAATCCGACTATTGATGAACAGACTTTCTGGGTTGATACATTGACTGAACTGGTGGAGGAAATGGATGAAGAGTTGCACACTGATGATCCTCTACAAGTCGCATTGACCCAAAGGGAGAGTGAGTTCGGGTTCATGAACCAAGAAGTGGTTGGATTTTCTGAGATTTTGGATTCAGCCTCACCGATTGAGAAGCATGTCGCCTATGTCAGCCTTGAAGACTCAGGCACCGATAAAACCGTCAAACCGTCATCCTCCCAACCAGATTGGAGTGAGGAGAATGCTCCAAAGGTGGAACTTAAAGCCCTCCCAGCTGGGCTGAGGTATGCATTCTTGGGACCGAATTCCACATATCCTGTTATTATTTGTGCTAACCTGAATAATGTGGAGACCGCTTTGCTTCTTTCAAAATTGCGAAAGTATAGAAAAACATTGGGGTACTCTTTGGATGATATTACAGGTATTTCTCCAGATCTTTGCATGCACAAGATTCACTTGGAGGATGAGTCAAAGACGTCCATAGAGCACCAGCGAAGACTGAATCCCAAACTGATGGAAGTTGTGAAAAAGGAGATTCTAAAGCTGTTGAGTGCAGGGGTGATCTACCCAATTTCAGACAGCACTTGGGTGAGCCCGGTTCATGTGGTTCCTAAGAAGGGTGGCATCACTGTCATCACAAACGAGAAGGCTGAGCTGATTCCTACCAGAACAGTCACAGGGCATAGGATGTGCATTGACTACAGGAAGCTAAACTCAGCCACAAGGAAGGACCACTTCCCACTTCCTTTCATTGACCAGATGCTGGAAAGACTAGCCAACCACCCCTACTACTGTTTTCTCGATGGCTACTCCGGGTTCTTTCAGATACCCATTCATCCAGAGGACCAAGAGAAGACAACATTCACCTGTCCATACGGTACTTTTGCCTACAGGAGAATGCCCTTCGGATTGTGCAATGCTCCTGCCACTTTCTAGAGATGCATGATGTCGATCTTTACTGATCTTATTGAGGACATTATGGAGGTTTTTATGGACGATTTCTCAGTCTACGGTTCTTCATTTACCGACTGCCTTGCTAATCTGTGCAAGGTGCTGGAAAGATGTGAGGAGAAGAACTTGGTGCTAAATTGGGAGAAGTGCCATTTCATGGTGAAAGATGGCATTGTTTTGGGTCACAGGATATCAGAGCAGGGTATCGAGGTTGACAAAGCAAAGATTGAAGTTATGACCAGCCTACAGCATCCTAGGACAGTGAGGGATATTCGGAGTTTTCTGGGACATGCCGGTTTCTACAGGAGATTTATCAAAGACTTCTCTATGATAGCGAGGCCGCTCACCCGTCTGTTGTGCAAAGAAGCGAAGTTTGTTTTTGATGCTGACTGCCTCGCTGCGTTTCAGATTCTCAAGAAGTCTCTAGTCAGTGCTCCCATTGTGCAGCCACCAGATTGGGACTTGCCATTTGAAATAATGTGTGACGCAAGTGATTACGCGATTGGAGCTGTTTTGGGGCAGCGAAAAGACAAGAAACTCCATGTGATCTATTATGCCAGCCGAACGCTTGATGATGCTCAAATCAAGTATGCTACCACTGAGAAGGAGTTGCTGGCAGTAGTTTATGCTTTCGAGAAGTTCAGGTTCTATTTGGTGGGCTTGAAAGTAATCGTGCACACAGATCATGCAGCCTTGAAGTACCTGATGACGAAAAAAGATGCTAAACCGAGACTCTTACGGTGGATCTTACAGCTACAGGAGTTTGATATTGAGATCAGAGACAAGAAAAACTATAACATCAATTGTTATTCTTACAACATTAAATTTTATTTTCAAAATTTCTTAAGAGAAAATTTGATTTATTTTTCTTGTTGCAGTTAAAAATATTCTTTTACATAATAGTTTATATATTTGAACCTTTATATAATTTGAAACACATCGAAATAAAATCTGAAATTTGCCAATTTTTTTTATATTTTATTTATGAGATCAGCGTTCCAAAATAGAAACCTGACGCAAGCCTTCGTATTCAAGGCATCGAGTACAAATCCAAATCTTATCGTCGTTAGCTTCAGAGGAACCGAGCCTTTCGACGTTGATGATTGGTGCACTGATCTAGACATCTCTTGGTACGTATATATGTTCTAATATATACCTGCATTTCTATATCAATATAATTACTCGATATATCAGTGTTTTACAAATTTTAATTATTAATTAGGTACGAGTTGAAAAACGTTGGCAAAGTTCACGCAGGGTTCTCTAAAGCTCTAGGCCTCCAAAAAAATGGATGGCCCAAAGAAATAATACCTCTAGGACACCAATATGCGTACTACACAATTAGACAGAAGCTTAGGGACATGTTTGCAAAAAACAAGAACCTTAAGTTTATTCTAACGGGTCACAGCCTTGGTGGGGCACTAGCCGCTCTTTTTCCGGCAGTACTGGCGATTCACGGTGAGGATGAGTTGCTAGATAAACTAGAGGGAGTCTACACATTTGGACAGCCACGCATAGGGGATGAGGTGTTTGGGGAGTTTATGAAGGAAGTGGTGAGAAAGCATGGAATAGAGTATGAGAGGTTTGTTTATAACAACGATATTGTGCCTAGAATACCCTTTGATGACAAGGTTTTATTCTCGTTCAAGCACTACGGAACTTGCAATTACTTCAATAGTCTCTACAAAGGAAAGGTAAAATAAAGCATCACGTGTCCAATTATTTGTTGTCTTGCTAATTTATTTAAAAGATGACAAAGAACAATAAAGAGAGGGAGTTTTGTCAAGTATGAAAGAAGGACCTTTAATTTGGGCTTTAAAGATGATTATCATTTTTTCACGTGAAATTGACATGATAGATGATAGATAACCTGTATGGTGACCCATAAAGGGTATATAATCTAATTTTGAATTTATTTGCTATTTTTAATCTTGACTCATAAGCATTTCTAAACCCTAAATATAAATTATAGTATTTCCTTACTTTTAAACGAGCTAGCAAAGTTCTTTAGTTTACTGTTTAAAGCATTTTTATCGTTTTAAAGGTAAGGGAAGATGCACCAAATGAAAATTACTTCAACTTGCTGTGGCTAATACCGAAGCTGTTAAATGGTGCGTGGGAGTTCATAAGGAGTTTCATAATACGGTTTTGGAAAGGCAGTGACTACAAAGAGAATTGGATTATGAGGTCTATTAGGGTTTTCGGAATAATATTCCCTGGTGCCTCTAATCATCTGCCATATGATTACGTCAACTCCACGCGCTTGGGAGGATTGTCTCGATCATTTACTACCCCAGAGGATAAACTTGCCCTTATTGCTTAAAAGTTAAAACTCAAAGCTGTTGGATAAGCTTGAATAAGACTTGAGTTGCAAGTTTCCTATTTATGTTGTGTTTATCTATAAGAGAATAGGAAATATCTAGTTGTGTTAATCCTAATGAGGTTAGGATAAATAAAGAGTTATATAAGGAGATGCTGGTGTATAGCATAACTTAATAAGTTTGTGAGTTTGAGGTTTTGAGATAGTTTCCGCATGAGTTAATAAGAAGGGTTCTTATTTGTGTGATCTTACATTCAAGTTCGAGTTGCTAATCCTAATGAGGTTAGGATAAATAAAGATTTATATAAGGAGATGCTGGTGTGTACAATAACTTAATGAATTTGTGAGTTTGAGGTTTTGAGATAGTTTCCTCAAGAGTTAATAAGAAGGGTTCTTATTTGTGTGATCTCACATTCAAGTTCGAGTTGCTGTGTTCGTGTTCTTGAGACCTATAGTCTTTATTTGGTATCAGAGCCACACAAAAACAATGGGTGATATAGTTGCGACAACCGAAAGAGCCAGGGATGGAGGAGGATCGTCAACCATAAAGTGTCCTATGCTCAATACAACAAATTACACTGTATGGGCAATGAGGATGAAGATTCTCCTTCGAGTTCATAAGGTCTGGGAGGCCGTGGAGACAGAAGCTGAGAATAACGAGAAGAATGATATGGCGTTAGCCCTTTTGTTCCAATCAATTCCAGAGAGTCTTATACTGCAGGTCGAAGAGCTTGGGGCAGCAAAGCAAGTGTGGGATGCTATCAAAACTCGGCATGTAGGAGCAGAGCGGGTCAAAGAAGCAAGACTTCAAACCTTAATGACCGAGTTCGATCGTTTGAAGATGAAGGAAACAGAAAGCATTGATGATTTCGGAGGAAAATTGTCTGAATTAGCATCAAGATCAGCTGCCGTAGGAGTAACCATTGAAGAAAAAAAATTGTTAAGAAGTTTTTGATGAGTCTTCCTCGAAAAAAATACATACATATTGTCGCATCTCTTGAGAAAGTACTCGATCTTTCTACAACAAGTTTTAAAGATATTATTGGACGTCTAAAGATGTATGAAGAGCGTATCTGTGAAGACGATCAAGATGAGGACGACAAGGGAAAGCTAATGTATGCAAATACATAAGCAAATAATCTTGGTAAACCTCAAGGAGAGCAACCAAGCTACTACAACTCAGAGCAAGGAAATCGAGACTACAACTCATACAGAGGAAGAGAACGTGGAGGACGTTCATATTACAGAGGAAGAGGTCGTGGTCGATTCAATTACAAGAGAGACGCGTCGCGAATCACTTGCTTCCGGTGTGACAAAATAGGTCACTTTGTAGCTCAATGTCCGGAACTAAAGCTTAAACTGCAAGAGGCCCAGGAGACAGACAATGCTGATACGCAAGAGTCCGATGAGCTCATGATGCATGAAGTTGTGTTCCTGAATGAGAAGAACGTGTTGCCAGATAAGTACGAGACTAATAGTGGAGAAGAGAACGTAGGGTATCTCGATAATGGGGCTTCAAACCACATGACGGGAGATAAAAGATACTTCTCAACCATTGATAAAACAATCTCCGGAAAGGTGCGGTTTGGAGATGATTCCCGAATCGATATAAAAGGAAAGGGCACGATCTCATTCACTGACATAAACGGAGACTCAAGGAAGATGACTGATGTTTACTGGATACCAGACCTAAAGAATAATATTATCAGCCTAGGGCAGGCTACAGAGGCTGGGCAGTCTACAGAGGCTGGTTGTGATATAGGAATGAGAGGAGAAGTACTAACGATGCATGATCAGGAAGGGAAGTTGCTTGTCAGAGCTACAAGATCCAAGAACAGATTGTACAAAGTTCGTATGGGAATAGAGAGCACGCCCTGTCTTTACCTAACTGCAGAAGGAGAGGCAAATCGATGGCACGCACGTTTAGGACATGCCAATCACGAGACCATTCGCAATATGATGAGGAAAGAGCTAGCTATTGGGATGCCAAAGGAACATATCGAGTCAAATATATGCGGGTCTTGTATGCTTGGGAAGTAAGCAAGGCAATCATTCCCTAAATCAACTACGTACCGGGATACGAAGGTACTGGAACTACTTCACGCCGACCTCTGTGGTCCCATAACACCGAGTACACATGTCCAGAAAAGGTACATCTTTGTAGTTATTGATTATTATACAAGATACATGTGGACAATGCTATTGAGGGAAAAAGGAGAAGCATTCAATAAGTTCAAAATGTTGAGAAGCCTGACAGAGCAAGAAACGAAAGAGAGAATACAATCACTCAGAACAGATAGAGGGGGAGAGTTTGTGAGCCACAAGTTCAATGTCTATTGTGAAGAAGCTGGAATAAAATGACACCTCACTGCGCCTTATACACCGCAGCAGAACGGCGTTGTTGAGCGACGAAACCGTACTCTAATGGGCATGACGAGAAGCATGATGAAACATATGTCTATGCCAAACTATATTCAGGGAGAGGCTATTAGGCATGATACATATCTTATCAATCGTCTAGCCACAAGATCCTTGGAATCAAAGACGCCATATGAGATGTTGCGGGGAAGAAAGCCAAATATAAGTCATGTTCGAGTGTTTGGATATTTGGCGTATGCAAAGATAGTCGGACCACATCTAACAAAGCTTGATGATAGGTTGAGAGTGCTGGTTCATCTAGGCACAGAACCGGGGTCAAAGGCATACCATCTCTATGATCCATCAATGCGTAAGGTGACTGTTAGTCGAGACATCGTCTTTGACGAAACAAGAGGCTGGAACTAGAGCAGAGATGGTACAGAGACACATAATGATCAAAGCTTCGTGGTCACGCTTGGTGAATTTGGAAATCACAGTGTAGAAGGAGAAGAAAGAATAACTTCCAGCGCAAGCAACATCAACGCAAGCAAAGAAGAGAAACATGAGGATGAAGGTATCAGCTCTGTTCTGGAACAGAGCATTAACGAAGAAGAGAATCAACCTCAGCCATTGAGAAGATCAGAAAGACAAACAACGCAGCCTAAATACCTCGAAGATTACATCTTACTGGCCGAAAAACTAGGTGAAGAGGTATTGCTATATCTTAACAATGAGCCTGGGAATTTTTGAGAAGCAAAGAATTCAAAAGAATGGAAAAGGGCGTGTGAAGAAGAGATCGGCTCCATTGTGAAGAACATAACGTTTGATCTAGTTGATCTTCCTTATGGAGCAAAACCGATTGGTCTTAAATGGGTATCAAGCTAAAGAGAAACTCAGATGGGGCCATCAAAAAATTCAAAGCACGATTGGTAGCTAAAGGGTATGTACAACAACATGGGATCGACTTTGATGAAGTCTTCGCGCAAGTTGCACGTCTTGAGACCATACGGCTATTGATCAACTTAGCTGCAACCAATGGATGGGAGATTCATCATCTAGATGTTAAAACCACGTTCTTACACGGAGAACTCAAAGAAGTCGTGTTTGTATCACAACCAGAGGGGTTCGAGATCAAGGGAAGTGAGAATAAGGTTTACAAACTCAACAAGGCGTTATATTGTTTGAGACAAGCACCGTGGGCGTGGAATAACAAGCTCAATCAAATACTAATGGAACTCGAGTTTGTTAAGTGCTCAAAGGAGCCATCAGTCTACCGGAAGGTGGTTAAAGGAGAGCTTCTTGTGGTAGCAGTATACTTAGATGATCTCTTTGTTACCGGAACAGACAAGAAGCTTATTGATGAGTTCAAAAGGAATATGGCGAGCAAGTTTGACATGAGTGATTTAGGCAAGCTCACTTATTATCTTGGCATGGAGGTTTGTCAGCATGAGTATGGGATTACTCTGAATCAAAGGCGTTATGCGATGAAGATACTTGAAGACGCAGGATTGTCTAAGTGTAATCCGGTCCAAACTCCAATGGAACTTGGACTGAACTTGTCGAAAGCACAGGAAGAAACAGAGATTGATGCTACAAACTATAGAAGAAATATTGGCTGTTTGAGATACTTATTGCATACGAGACCTGATCTATCCTTCACAGTAGGTGTACTTAGCCGTTATATGCACAGTCCGAGAGAATCACATGGAGTGGCGCTGAAGCAATGTCTGAGATATCTACAAGGGAGCGCAAACCTCGGCTTGTCTTTCGAAAGATCGTCAAGCAAGATACCTCGACTGATGGGTTATAGCGATAGCAGCTATAATATGGATCCAGATGATGGCAGGAGCACGACCGGGCACATCTTCTATCTAGGAAAGAGTCCTATTACGTGGTGTTCACAAAAGCAAGACACTCTTGCGTTGTCTAGTTGTGAGGCGGAATTCATGGCAGGAACAGAGGCTGCTAGACAAGCAATTTGGTTGCGTGATGTGCTGAGTGAGGTCACCGGATGTTCGAGAGAGAAGGTCACCATTAGGATCGACAATCAATCTGGAATAGCCTTGACAAAGAACACAGTCTTTCACGGAAGAAGCAAGCACATACACTCAAGGTATCACTTCATACGTGAATGTGTTGAGAGGGAGTTGATAGAAGTTGAGCATGTACCTGGAACTGAGCAAAAGGCTGAAATACTAACCAAGGCATTAGGAAGAATCAAGTTTAAGGAAATGAGAGATTTCATTGGAGTGCAAGAGTTGACACAAAGTGATTTCAAGCTTAAGAGGGAGAATGTTGGATAAGCTCGAATAAGACTTGAGTTGCAAGTTTCCTATTTATGTTGTGTTTATCTATAAGAGAATAGGAAATATCTAGTTGTGTTAATCCTAATGAGGTTAGGATAAATAAAGAGTTATATAAGGAGATGATGGTGTGTAGCATAACTTAATGAGTTTGTGAGTTTGAGGTTTTGAGATAGTTTCCTCAAGAGTTAATAAGAAGGGCTCTTATTTGTGTGATCTTACATTCAAGTTCGAGTTGCCGTGTTCGTGTTCTTGAGACCTATAGTCTTTAAAAGCCACTTTAAATTTGTAGTAATCGTATCTACTTTATGCGCTCTTGTTGGGTTGAATAATTTATACTGGAGCATTTATTTTCTGTTATATGTAATAATCGTACGTATCTCTACTTTATGTGCTCAATAAATTGTACTGGAGCATTTATTTTCTGTATATGTTTTGTGTATGTGTGACTTTTATCGTGTTATAGTAATGTTGGTAAAATTATTTCCACACAAATGGTTGTCTTACTTCTTTTTTGGATAAAATGTGAATCCGAGTTTACTTTAAAAGTGCTTAAAAGCAGAAAATAATATTTGACTAAAAAATTAAAAAACCAAGATGGAACAAAGTTTGGTAGACTATTAGCAGGGTTATGCATAGGTAAACCACTGGAAGAGAAAACATTGACACCGGCTAAGGGGTAGCTAGCCAAGCAAGAACATATCCCGAGTAGTCTATCGAGCTTCTTGAAGAGAATAAGTGGCGGACTCGAGGAGCCGGTATGGAGCCAGTTATTCTTTTCAGTCCAAATTATGAAGAGGACGGTTTGAGCCAAGAGTTAATGAGAGGCCATGTTCTGGAGTAATCATCCAGTGAACTAGCTGATAGCAATCCAGTAGAGAAGTCCTTGTTTGTCCAAGTTGGAGAAAGGGCATGCCCTAGAGCTGAGCAGAGATGGCTCAATGCCAGAACATGTGATCTAGTCTCAGAGTATTAGAAACAAAGACATCAAGAAGAGTCAATAGCCAAGTTTCAGTGGGAAGCATACTCCTAATTGGTAGAAGATCCACATGAGAAACCCATAAACGAAAAGCATGCCTCGGAACGACATACCATAACCAATATGCCTTCTTACAACTAACTATAGGTGTGACAGGCATGAGGTACTTCCAAATCTTCTTACACTATAAGAAAATAGCACATGCCGACAGATGTACTCGTTGAGGATCCGTCGAGAATGACAATTATCAAAGGAATCTCGACATAAAACGTGTCGTCGCCTTTATTTCATTAGGAAAATATATTGTCGGCGGAAATTTTGATGGATTTATGATGATAGTTTTTCCGACGAATTTTCTACGATATTGTTAACATTCACCGCTAGTGAATAAACCGATTTATTATTATAAATTCTTATCTCTGCTAGTGAAGAAACCCTCAAGCTCCCCGTTAACTTTCACCAAAAACGAGGCTGTGGAGATACATCTTTGAATCCAGAAAATTAAGATGTCGGGAATGCCCATGGCTTTCAAGGTGAGAATGACGAAGTGCCATCTAACTGTATCAAATGCTTTGGTGGTATCAATTTATAGCGCACTTTTAGGAGCAATTGTATCTTTGTGATAGTCTTTTACTAATTTGGTTGCCAACAAAACGTTCTCCAAGAGTAATCGGTCCTTGATGAAGGCACTTTGGTTAGGTAGCATAGCTTCAGGAAGCATCGTTTTCAGTCTGTTCACAAGAATTTTTGAGATAACCTTATAGATTGTGCTGCAACACGAAATGGGTCTATAATCCTTCATCTCTTGAGGGTTGTCTTTTTTGGGATCAAGGTCAGAACTGTACCATTCACTCCAGCCAGCATGAAACCATTCTGAAAGAAGGATTGAACCGCGTTGACAAAATCGAGACCTACTACTGACCAAGATGCAACGAAGAACTCTTTAGTGTACCTGTCAGGACCATGAGTCTTACCCGATGGTATTGAGAGGATAATCTTGTGAATATCCTCGGCTGATACTAGACTTGTCAAGGTTTCAGCCATGGGAATTGAACATCTATAGGAGATAATGTTTTCAAGATCAGACTGAGACAACCCATGTCCCTGCTGCTCCACCTGCAGAAACTTGGTGAAGTAAGCCACTGCCGTTTCCTTTTTTTCGTTAGGATCAGATTTCTCAACCCCATTCCGATATCTAATTTTCCTCACAGTGTTTTTTTTTGCTCTTCTAATTTTTACTGCTCGATGGAAAAAGGCTGTGTTATGATCCCCGTATTTCAACCAAGTGATTCTTGATTTTTGCCGATAGAACTGCTCCTCCACTTCTGTATAGTGCTGCCACTGAGTGTTAATGTTAGCTTCAGCCAAAAACATGTCAGGGCAAGGATCCAGTAAACATTTCCCTGCCTGTCACATAGGACCTCATACGCAACTTTGGTTCATCTGGTAATGTATCCATATTTCCTTTTGTTCAGAGCACAAAGAAGCGGTTTGAGGAGTTTAAGCTTCATGTGGAAAACGCGAAGACCCGATCAAGAATGATAAACCGGTTCCGTTATATTCCAATACTCTTCAGCCACCTTCAGGAAGTCTAGATGTTGAGTGAGATAATTAAACAACTGAAAGTGCAGTTTCTTTCTCTTTGTGCTCCTGACAATCCTTAATGTGCATCTAGTATGATCAGTGATGTGCTCAAATTACCCCAAGAGGAACTCTCTCAAATAAAAGATCGATTGCAGCACTTAAGGATCATATCCACAGAGACTCGACATCTCACACAATAGACTTGAGTTTCAGATCAAGCTAGGCTAAGAAATAGAAAGCAATAAATAACAAGAAATTAAATAGTAGAGAGTTTGTTAGTGATGAAGGAGGGTACTAGACTTAGGGTTTCATTCAGGTTATCAGAACTGAAATCTATAGATGCTAATGGTTGATCCTAGAACTCAAATTCATATAAGCAAGTAAACAAGCTATCGCATGCGCTTACTAATCAGATGCCTGGAATCATGTGATTCCATCACTCGCATGTGAACTTATGAATGAATGTCGATTGATACTATAGAGTGAGTGTCGATTGATACTATAGAGTGAATGTCGATAGATACTCCTTCCAGACAAGCGTTTCAGAACCAATTCGATTTGTTCACTAAGTTGTCTAAACCAGTTTTCGCGTGCGTCTAACAACCTAGCTCAACATGATTAAAATAAGGTAATAGACCATGATGTCACGTGCACCTAACTATCCTATGATCTTGTTTCTAGTTAATTACTCTAGAAACAAGCAATAAGAATAATCATGTGAAGCATAGAATAAATTACCCTAGAAATTCTATATTTTAGATATTCATTCAAAACCCTAGAAAATTCATAAACCTAACAGGAAATCTATTTAGACATTATAGCTGTCACAAAAATCATAGATGAATAAATATAAAGTAGAAATCAATAAAAGAACCAAAGGAGTTCCAAAAAGACTCCGAAAGAGTTCCTCTTTTGTCTCATAACCTAAGAGACATCATAGCCTAAACAATGACTTAGAAAACACATAAATATGATTTTAGGTCAGCTAGGGGCATTTTGGTAATTTGTTGTGACATCTGAGCCTATGTTGGTCTTGAAATAAGCTAGGCCCGTTATGGCATCAGTGTTGAGGGACACCAAGGGATCAATGTCGATCGACACCCCTTCATATCTTAGACAGCTTCCTCTCGCGAGGCAGACATACCAATCCTTAGTAAGCTAACATAACTTTATATCTTTAGACGTACCGCTCTTCTTCTGTGCAGTTCTGGACCTCAAAAAGCTTCAGAATCACCTAAGTTCTCCAAAAAGTATCTGAACCTGAAAATACTCTAAAACAGGCTCCAAACACATATAATAGGCTCTACCGTGGTCTAAAAGCGGTAAAATTCATATATCAACTCCCTAGATTTAATCCTTTTGTTTGTTCTCAAGCAAAACATAAAATAGTATGTGAAAGAGGTTTCAAAACAGCAGGGACTCATAAAATTTTTTAATCTACTACCTTCACCTCTGCAATGTTGCAAGCCACATTGAATTAGTACCAACATCAAGGGAACTTCCATGTACTAGACCTTAGCTTAGCAACCAAACTATCCAACCACTACTCAGCTGATGCAGCCTGACATACCCCTCTACTGGCATCATTTCTGCATATAAAAAATTAAGTAAGTAAACTAAAAATAAAATCCTAGACAAAATCCTACACCTAGTCTAATGGTGATCAGAGACCCCGAAAACGACGCCAAATTTGATGTGCTCAAATTACCCCACGCGCAACTCTCTCAAATAAGAGATCGATTGCAATACTTAAGGATCATATCCACATAGACTCAATATCTCACATAATAGGCTTGAGTTTCAGGTCAAGCTAGGTTAAGTAATAGAAATAAATAAATAACAAGAAAGTAAATAATAGAGAGTTTGTTTGTGATGGAAGGAGGATGCTAGAGCTAGGGTTTCATTCAGGTTATCGGAACTACAATCTATAGATGCTAAGCGTTGATCCTAGAACTCAAATTCATATAAGCAAGTAAACCAGCTCTCGCATGCGCTTATTAATCAGAGGCCTAGAATTATGTGATTCCAGTTCTCGCAGGCGAATTTATGAATGAGTGTCGATCGATTATCGATCAATACTCCTTCTAGACAATCGTTATGAACCAATTATATTTGCTCACTAAGTTATCTAAACCATATTTCGCGTGCGTTTAACAACCTAGGTCAGCAGGATTAGATTCAGGTAATAGACCATGATGTCGCATGCACCTACCTATCCTATGATCATGTTTCTATTTAATTACTCTAGAAACAAGCAATAAGAACAATCATGTGAAGGATATAATAAATCACCCTAGGAATTCTATATTTCAAAAGTTCATTCAAAACCCTAGAAAATCCCTAAACCTAACAGCGGATCTATTCAGACATGATAGTTGTCACATAAATCTTAGATGAATAAATATAAAATAGAAATCAATAGAAAAATCAAAGGAGTTCCAAGATGACTCCGAAAGAGTCTTCTCTTTTCTCCTAACCTAAGAGAAAACCTAAAATAATAGAATAGAAAGCATAGCCTAACAATAGCTTAGATACACACATAAATAAGAGTTTAGGTCGGCCAGGGGCATTCTAGTAATTTGTGGTGACTTCTGAGCCTAAGTCGGTCTTGAAATAGACTCGGTCCGTTCTGGCATCAGTGTCGAGCGACACCAAGGGCTCAATGTCGATCGTGACTACTTCATATCTTAAACAACTTCCTCTCGCGAGGCAGACGTACCAATCTTGAGTAAACGAGCATAACTTTATATCTTCACATGTACCACTCTTCCTCTGTGCACTCTTCCTCTGTGCAGTTATGCACCTCAAAAAGCTTCAGAATCACCTAAATTCTCCAGAACATACATGAACCTGAAAATACTCTAAAACAGACTCCAAACACATATAATAGACTCTACCATGGTCTAAAAGTGGTAAAATCCATATATCAACTCGTTAAGACTTATCCTTTTGCTTCTCCTCAAGCAAAACATAAAATAGTCTGTGAAAGAGGTTTGAAAACAGCAGGGACTCACAAATTTTTTTTTTAATCTACTACCTATACCTCTGCAATGTTGCAAGCCACATCGAATTAATACCAATTTTAAGGGCACTTCCATGTACTAGACCTTAGCTTAGCAACCAAACCATCCAGCCCATTGCTCAGCTGATGCAGCCTGACATACCCCTCTACTGACATCATTTCTGCATATAAATGTATAGGCTAACTCTTGGTAGTATCGATCAAATGACACGTGGACTCTTACCCCAACAGGTTTCTGAGTAAAAAGGTAGTCTTATTCTGGGTTATTTTCTCCCTATATCTCCCTTCTCTGAATCCTTTTATTTTTTTTTTTTTTTCTCGATTTTTTTTTGTTGTTTTTTTTGGGCAAAGTGTAGGCAAATAGTGGGGTCATCAGTAATGTACCTAACCCTCGCTTCCAACGAAGTGTGACCATTTCTTTCAATTAGAATAGTGGGGTCATCAGTAATGTACATACCCCTCTACATCTCAGGAAATCATCTCAATATTTTCTTCTTCTTTCTTTCTGGATGTCGAAGAGAGGAGAGACGGAAACAAAAAACATATAGAATTTTACGTTTTAGACCTTAAAAAGAATCATATCCAATGTATACTGAGCCCCAAAACAAGCAAGTTGAATTGATTAAGGTTGGAAGTCAACTTCGGTTCCTTCAGACTTTCTCAGCTAGCATGGATTTTATTGGTAGGTGATCCACTTTGATGTTTCCATTCAGTACATCATGCAGTCAATAACCTCAAAGAATGGTGCTAGAGAATGGTTAGATAATGAGTAAAATTGAAAAATTTCATCGTCCCCCTCTTGGCTTTATAAAACTCAACAAATACTCATTAAATAAAAATCAAAACAAAACACAATATCAGTAATACCTCCTTCAGACTTCAACAACACTGTCCCAGTGTTATACAGTCTAAGATTGGTGGGAAAATAAATTATAAGAAAAAATTTAACAAGGAAAATCGGCATACCTGCTCGCTGGATATGAGTGTTGATCGACACAGTCAAGTGACGATCGATCGATCGATTCTCGTGATGGTTCGTCGTTCGACATTGATCAGGTGTCTTTCGATGCTGAGTGCAGGTTTGTCTTCCTCAGTTCTTTTTCCCGATGAACAGTATCGATCGGCGCTGCTACAATATTGTCACTGTTCATCATCTTTTTTCTTACCTGAAATAAATAAACACGAAGAAGAAATATAAAATAAACAGCTATGTCTGCTATGATTGGACAATGATCTGATCCCCATAATATCATATACTTCACATCAAAATGAGGAAAATTCTCATGAAAATCCTCATTTCAAACAGCTATGTCTAGGTGGTGTCTTACCGTTGTTCTTCATGCTCTCTTTCCGACCCATGATAACATGTTCCAGTAAATGGGAACTCCAACATCCCACAATCGCTTAGCATCTGCTTAAAAGGTAGAAACAAGCTGTCAGAACGTTGTCTTCCTCCTTCTTTTTCATTATGACTAGTGTTCATTAAAATCTCATATCATAAACCAAGGTCATGTTCTTATTGTTGAGAAACATGTAAGACGTTCTAACATAGTGTCCCCATAAACAAACGTCAAAAAAAAACTTTTATTCCATCAATGACTGTCTCATTGTCAATCATTTTGTTATTCGAAAATAAAATATTAACTTGAAATT
This sequence comes from Brassica napus, assembly GCF_020379485.1. Taxonomy (NCBI): domain Eukaryota; kingdom Viridiplantae; phylum Streptophyta; class Magnoliopsida; order Brassicales; family Brassicaceae; genus Brassica; species Brassica napus. The sequence continues at coordinate 7,398,109 of NC_063451.1, read as the reverse complement.
TAACCACAGAAAAAAGAGCTAATCCTCCGCCGAGACCAAGTGGCTCAACGGTAAACAAGTGATCAGATCCTACAGTCGGCCTGAATGTTTTGCAACAGAAGCCTCATGTTCTTCGTTTCAGAAAGGAACACAAGTCCTGCTGATGGTTTTGACACACTCCGTGATGGACGTGTTTTATGGGGAGTTTATGAACGTGTTTCCTATAAGTTTCTTGGCGCATTAATTTCCAGGAAGTTTCTAATAAGTTTGTTTTTCCCTATGAATGTTTGTATTTCAGGAAAGTTTCCCTTTATTTTCGGATATTTATAAAATAAATGTTTAATTTTTCGTAGTTGATTATATATTTACATTGAATATCCTCTATATATTATTGGAAAAGCATTACAATATTTTATCTATGTCACATGTCATCATTAGAATGCTTCTCAAAAAATCTCTAGAAAACATGTTGGTCCATCTAAACATATATTATACTTCTCATTAGACTAATCATAATTAATTAATAGTGTACAATTAATATTTTCATTCTTTCCTTAAATTGTTTTTCAAAATTACCTAATATGAATAAACTATATATATTACAATTATTAATTTTAGTAATAATGATTTGATAATAATTTGTATATCCTCTATCTTTTTTGTTTAAATTTTATATTATTAAAATAAATTAAATAATCACATTAACCATATAATAAAAAATTAAATTTTTTTCGTATATGTTATGTTTTGAATTTTAAAAATGATTATAAATTACTAAAACTGTTAAATATCTCACACTAAAAAGTTTATGATCAATGGTTTAAATTTTTTTATTTAACAAGATACAAATGATCATAAAACCATATGAGTAAAAAGTCTCATTTAATAGATATTTACAATAATATATATATATATATATATATTAAAATATATACCTATACAATACATAAATATTTCAATTCCAAAATTTGCATTAAACAATAATTGAGAATACAATATTTTAATTTCAAACTTTACAGTGAGTTTTTAAGAACGATTGTAAATTTTATAATTATTAAAAGTTTTAAATTGAAAATTTTGTTATCAATGATTTAAAAAATGTATTATAAGGATATACAAATGATCATAAAACCATATGATTAGGAAATCTCACTTAATCGATAATCATATTAAAATATATTATATATTTATGTTATATATCATTTAAATTTAATTTTATGCCATAAAAATAGATAAAAAAAAAATTATCTGGATTGAGTTACCATAAAATAATTTTAAATAAATAAACAAGAGTGATTGGTTTGCATATGCATTACGTGGATCATATAATATGGCATAAAGGCATCACTAATTACAAAGATATTGGTTCAAGAACCCGAAAACTATAAAATCTTACAAACATTGTTTTTGTTTAGAAAGAAAGTTAAATTATTCATCTTAAAACACTTGTACAATGTATGTAACATTTGTTTGGTTTGATATTTAACCTACTTTTACATGAAAATCAGAAAACAGAGTATGCTTTTATGCTCTTGTTCCAAACCATGTCACCATTGCTTTGTCAAAATCTTACAACATTAACATGAACAACTGTACTTTGCCGCATGGTGGTTTAGTTCATGCTGTTGTGAATAAGATATGCTGTAGATGTTGTACCATATCCATAAAAAAGCACGGAGAGTCATCCTTTATGTTCCATATTCCCCATGAAGCTACTAGAAAATGGGTTATTGAGAGAGGTGTTTGGCACATTGATGACTGTATTATTTGTAGCACCATGGTCTCCTGCTACAACCCTCAAAAGTCAAGAGATTTCGACTTTGCCAGTTTGGGTGAATATTAAGAATATCCCGGATAGGTGTTATTCTTGCTTAGGTATCAGCCACATAGCTTCAGGATTAGGGGAACCGATTCTAACCCACAAACCTCGTCTTGAGCCGCAAATGTGTGAGGCAAATTTTTTGCTAGAGATGGAATTAGAGAAGTCATTCCCTAAATTGATTGCTTGTGATGACAAGCAAGGTAACATCTATTTAGTTGAAGTTGAGTACACTTGGATATCTTCAACATGTGTGAGATGTGGAAATTTGGGGCATAAGGAGAAGATATGTCGTTTACCTCCTAACACTCCACAAACTATCAACAACATTGACCGAGGTGAAGACACCTCAATTGTGCCTGTGGTTAATATAGAATATCTCTCGCAAACATCTTCACCTATGGCCACTACTCTACTAAAGGAATCTGCCACCACTGATACCCAACTTGGTGTTCAAAAAGAAATCAGCAATGATCAAGATTTACCACCAGTTATTGAGGATCCGGTTGCATTAAGTCATTTACGTCTACACCAACAAGACACCTCACAAGCAAAAGAGGTTCCTCTACAACAACAAGATACCTCACAAGCAAAGGAGGTACTTCTACCAGAAACTCAGTCTATTACCACACCATTAGCAGGGGGTTCCCTAGCTCCAAGTTCCAAAAAATTTATGGAGACTTCTCCATCCAACATTAACATCTCTGAGAAACCTTTCTTGGAAGATGATGCTTTAATTGATTCGCCTCTTGTCATACAAGATTGTGGTACTTTTGCGACTTCAGATTTGGGTTCAGGTTTTGAGATAGGTACTTCTCAAAGAATCCGAGGAGAAAGGTCAATAAAACCCACTAAAAAATCCAAGACATGCAATAGGAGGAAGCCGACGAGGCTATCTACCTCCCTACCTACCACCATTTTAGAAGTTTCTAGAGTCATCTCAAGATCTTCTTATCTTCATTTCTCGTATGTTTGGTTTCAAATGTATGGCTTCTCAATTGTAAGATCTTTTCTAACAATTGTAAACTTCGTTACTTTTAAATTTAATGCATCAAATTAATTTAGTAAAAAAAAAAAGCATGAACAAACGAAGATGCATACTGGATTTGGTTTTTTTCAAGGGATCAGTTCACCTCTAACAACCAAAGAGTCACAAAGATGGAAAGGGGTAGACTCATCCCTCAGATTTACTCAACTTTGACTACATATGCATCAAAATCACCAGCAGCTATAACGATCAAAGTATTACAAGCAAGAATACAAAAACCATATATTACGTACGTACGCATGAGTCGTTTTACCGTCATACTAAAAAGCATGGCAGGTGAAACAACCACTAAGGGAAGAAATCTTCGTCTTCCCACTTCTGCTGAAAGATAAAGCCTTGCCACGTGATGCGCTTGGTGCTTGATTGTCTAACACTGACCTCCTCATCTCCTCTGCTTTCTTCTCTGCTGACTTCACTTTTCTCATTATTCTCGCCATGGACGATGATCTTTTCTTTTCCAACTTCACCTGAGAATAAATATTTATTTAAAAACGGTAACTTTCTATGAGTGATATTGTAACGACCCGCTTCCAGAATATTTTTAAATTTGAAGGAAATAAATCGTGAGAGGTTTGATTCATCAAGGAGTCTATTTTTCTAAGTGTGGAAACACTTATATCCATGAAGGTTGGAATAATAAGTTATACTTTGACAAGTTTCGGATCATTAGTGAGCTTATGGAACGAAATTAAAATGGGCTGAGTGACTGTAGAACGATCATTTCATGATCGGAGCATAAGTAAGGAAAGGTCGAGACCGCATGGCTAATTAATGAATGTTAGACTACTGGACAATGCGGGTTCCAACTAAGGAAAGTTTGACTGGTCATCTTTGGGAGAATTTTACGGAAGAAAGATCGGGATATCGAGATTCATATAAGGAAAGAAGCGCATAGATTCTTTGAGTATTGATGGCAAAGTTTGACCAAGCCAAATAAGGAAAACAACAATAAATTTTTGCGGCTTGGTGAGCAAGTCCAAGAGCAATATAAAAAGAGACCTCCAGCTCTCATTCTAGACACAACTCAAAAAGCAAGTCTTAGGGAGTCTAGAGAAAGAACGCAGTCTTAAAGAGAGAGTTTGGGCGGTGAGGATCGAGCAAGGAGGATCGCAAGATTCTTCGCCGGAGAACACAACTAGGTTCAGAGTCTTCGATCTTTTAAGATCAATACAGGTGAGGACGTGATTCGTGGCAGTCCAATAAGAATTATTTTTTTCTAGTTTGATTCAGTAAGAACGTGTGTTTGATTGGATAGAATTCGTTTATGGAAAGTTTGTTCATCGTGTTCATAGGAAAATGTTTGATAGAATTCGTTTAAGGAAAGATCGTTCTTCGTTTTCTTAAGAAATATATGATAGGAATTGATTAAGGAAAGTTCGTTCATCGTGTTCTTGAAAAATGCATGCTATGGATTATCGAGTTATGTTAGGATGTTTATGTGAGAAATGAACGTTTGATCTTGAGAACCTAGGTCAGGAAATTATAATGCGTTTAAGGAAAGAATAATTGAAATGTAATATAAGGAAAAGGTTAAGGAAAAAGGTTAAGGAAAAAGGTTAAGGGAATGTAATGGACCGACGGGTCACAGGTTGGCTACGGCCGCAGGTTTGGCTTCGGCCGCAGGTTGGCTTCGGCCGCAGGATTATGGACTTTCGGGTCGAAAGGTTAAGAAATGTTAAAGTAATGGAACTAGTTAAGTAAAGGAATGATAGAACTGGATGCTAGGGTGTTAGTATTGATTGAGTGTTTGATTATTGGGCTGTAGTGGGCGGTATTGAGCGTCTTCACTGAGTACTTTTGTATGCTCATGCCTCCTTTTGCGATGCAGGTAAGGTTGGTTATGTAGACCGGAGCGCGAGGCTATAAAGACCATCGGCAAGGGTGTTTTAAACGTGGATAATGTTGAGAGGTTTTGTAAAAGATATTTTATTGTAAACTACATGATTTTTAATACTTAGTATCGGGTTTCATTTATAAAGTTGCAGTATTTCTCATGTTCATCCGATAAAAATTTGACTCGATCTTTTACTTAGAAATTTTCACGTGTTTTCAAAGATTCACGGGTTGGGGTGTTTTAGATACACTCAAGCAGGCCGGTCCTAGGCAAAGCCAAACGAAACACTCCCTCTAATCTCCATAATTTTTAAAGAAAATTACATAGAAATAAGCACCTAAATTTGTAAAAAATAATTTATTGAAATCTTTACTAAACCGTGTACGGTTTCGACCAGGCCATGCACTCAATCAATGACTACACCATGTTGAAAGTGTTCTTATGGTTGAAGACCTAGCGCTTCAGGTAAAAAAAGTGAAACAAGATGAAAGAAAAAAACCTCAAGCTTTCTTATTTCTGCCTCCGCCTTAGCTTTCTGCAAATTTTGCCAAGATATGATTCTGGCTTCCTCGGTCTTTACCCTACAAAAGTATAAACCTTTCAATACCAACTCCAAATTCTAAGTCATGTGCATTTGAAGGAAAATTTATAAGACTTTGACAACTTAGAACATACCATGTCAAGCCTTGAGGATCCCTGTCTTGTCCATGCAAGTGGTCTCGCATGTTTGAGCTATCTCCATGGTACAAACTTCTATGCCTCTTTGACCACCGAGTTACAGTCACCTTCTCATCAACCTGTAAATCCTTCGCTTCTGCTCTGTTGACACGAGCATTCAGTAGTTCCACAATTGATCTTGCTGTCGGAGAGAAGGAAGATAACGAACACTCTCTCTCAGGAGATAAACGGATGCTTCCCTCTGGACTCATCTGTGTCGCCATATCCCTTCTTGAGACAGCTCGAGCATCACCAGCCGCATCCTTAATACTTTCATGTATGTCATCTGTACACAGATTTCGATTACATTCAATACTCGAAAGTAGTTCATTTACATAGATTCATTCGATCTCTGTGTAATACCTTGTGGCGCAAGAGTTTGAGAGCAGCCATGGATGCTAACAGACCTAGCCATACAATGATCGGTTTTTTGAGGAAATGCAGTAGAGCCGTTTTGCGGCAACACACGAGCTGAAAACGGAGAGGTTGATGTTAAACAGCCTCTGTTCCCACCATGAACCATAGGTACAGCAGGAGAATACAAGGAGTAATACGCAAGTCCTGGAGGCCCTAATGGACCGCTCTTTGATTTAGGGCGCCGTGACGCTGTAAACGAAGTGCGTGCAGCTTCTTCTCTAGCGAGAGGACTAAGTATCCATCTCTCAGCATCTTCCCACTTGGAAGGAACTGTTCTACCACTGTACAAAGGTAAAAACGCAGCGTTTGGTGGACTTCTCCCTATGGCCACGCGCTCTGAGCTCCAACCCTTTTGCATAGTATAAGTGGGAGTTCCAGGACTAGGAAACACGCTTGATTTATTAGTCGAAACCGAAGTTTTCTTACTGAGATCCAGTGAAGTAGTAGCTGTAGCTCTTTGGTTGTCTAGCATTTTCGCCACAGCCTCAGATCTTGATTTTCTTTCCTGGCATTCTATAAAAAAGAGTTGAGATTAGTAAAAATAAAACAATGTCTGGTAAGGAACAAGAAAGAGACTCACCTCTAAGAGCTACAGAGAAAGAGCTTCTTGCTGAATCAAGGTTCTGGATTTCATCTTCTTTGTTCACCACACACTCTTGTTTCCAAGCTTAGATTTTAAAAAAAAAAGTAAATAGGGAAAAGTTGTTTTTTTTGAAAAAAATTTCCAAAAGCATAATTGAATCTATTTAAGACTATTATTGTCACTTGTCTTGATTTCCTCAGACAAGTTTTGAATTATTACCTTTAACTTTAATTGATTTTCTAGAGTTGCGACTGTTCTTACACCCTGTTTCACGCTTGTCTGGATCTACCCGTTGATCTCGCTCCTGTCACCTCAAATCATGTGAGCAAAAATTACAAATTATTTATTTTTGCAAGATCTAAGTAACGTTTGTTTCAGTAATGAACAGTGACGAAATTAAAGAACCACTTTTGCATGATTTTGTTTTAGTTTGACTCAGTCAAATTAAACGCGTATTCATAAATGTCGTTAGTAAAAATAACGAACTCAGATTTACAGTTGACGAAGACAGTAATGCGGAAGTACCAGGGAGGGAGCGGAGAGGAGAGAGTCGCGGTCGTGAGCGTCGGAGGTTAAAGAGCAGCGATCGACGCTGACGGAGGCGGAGGAAAAGAGGCTGAGATTTGATTCTGGTGTGAAGTTCAAAGAGTCCGGGCTGGAGTCTCGCTGAGATCCTCCGGACGCCGTCGATCTCGCCGGCCGCTGTGTCTCAGACGGCATTTGAATCTTATGAGATAACTGAGCTCTAGCTATGTAGAGAGAGAGAGAGAGAGGAGAGAGAAATGCTCGTGGGAATCTGGTTTCGTGACTCGTATGGAACAAGGAAAAAATATGATAATGATGTGTCTTTGACTTGAGAGAGAGAAATACGACCTTTTACACTATTCTTTTTACTCATTTTTGAGCTGTCTTTTGGAGCGTGGTAGATTCGATTTTAATCAACTGTAACTGTTGTGTGTTTTTTCTTCCTATGATTTTTTTTTCATAAAAATTATAATAGATGGTAAAATAAGTTTTTTGTCAGGCCTGTCTTAAAGAAATTATGGACCCTGAGCTTCCTAAAGTATAGTTATATTTCTGTAAATTTATGGAGATGACTAAATTCAGACCGATCAGCTTATGCAATATCAGTTATAAGATCATATCCAAGATCATCTGCTCTAGACTAAAAAAGTTCCTTCCTAAACTAGTTTCGGAGACTCAATCCGCCTTTGTGGCGGCGCGACGCCTTATATCAGACAACATACTTTTGGCGCAAGAGGCCTTTCATGCACTCCGTACGAATCCCATGTGTAAATCAAAGTATGTATATGTCAAGACCGACATGAGCAAGGCTTACGATCGTGTTGAATGGAACTTTCTCGAAGCCCTCCTTCTCAAAATGGGCTTCGCGGAAAAATGGGTTTCTTGGATCCACTGGTGTGTCTCCTCGGTCTCTTATCAAATCTGACTAAATGTCGAACCTAAAGGAAATATCCAGCCAGCTAGAGGATTGCGGCAAGGCAGCCCTCTTTCACCTTTCCTCTTCATCCTGTTGACTGAGGCACTCATTTCGCAGCTTCTTGCTTCATAAGAAAAAGGTAGAATTACAGGTTTAAAGAGAGCCCGGGCGAGTCCAGCGATATCACACCTCCTATTTGCCGATGATAGCTTATTCTTCTGCAGAGCGGATGTCCAGCAATGTGCTGAGTTGATAAGGATTATCAATCTCTATGGAAGAGCCTCGGGTCAGCAACTTAATCCATCGAAGTCTTCTATTCTGTTTGGTACTAAAGTAGGCCAAGAAGTCAAAGCTGCTACAAAACAACTTCTCGGTATATCTAAAGAAGGTGGGATGGGCATGTATCTTGGGCTCCCGGAAAAGATTTGTGGATCGAAAAGACAAGCCTTTGCTTTTATTAGAGACCGACTAAATGATCGCATAAATTCTTGGTCGGCAAAGTTGTTATCTAGGGAGGTAAGGAAGTACTCTTAAAGTCGGTGGCACAAGCTTTGCTCACTTATGTGATGTCTTGTTTCCTGCTGCTAAAGGACATAATTATCAAGCTACAAGGTGCAATAGCAAAATTCTGGTGGAGCACTAAGGTGGATAACCGAGGTCTTCACTGGATAGCCTGGGAAAAAATATGTGTTTCTTTTGAGAAAGGAGGGCCTGGTTTTAGAGACCTTCATAATTTTAACATGGCACTTCTAGCAAAACAGATGTGGAGGCTTCTCCATCACCCTACCTCCTTATTAGCATGGGTTCTCAAAGGCAGGTACTTCCGACACATTAGCCCAATGGAAGTGAAGACATCCAACTCCCCATCTTATGGGTGGAGAAGCATCCTAGCGGCACAAGACCTTCTCCGCGAAGGTTTGAGGAAAACGATTGGATCGGGGTATAGTACTCGAGTATGGAGCGACCCGTGGATCCCGACTATCCCGGCGCGACCAGCTTTAGACATTGGGGTTTATCGTGATCAAAACCTCTTTGTTAATCAGATTATACACCAATCCTCCAAGCAATGGAGAGTAGAAGTTTTGGAAGCCTTGATAGACCCAGGAGATGTCCAACTGATACAAAGCTTACGACCTAGTGATAACTTCAGAGATGATGGGTACTGCTGGATCCATACGAAATCAGGCATGTACATTGTAAAATCTGGGTATAAGCTAGCAATGCAACTGAAAGAAGAGAAAGTGAAAACCGCAGTCACAGAGCCATGTATTAACCCACTACAAGCTATGATCTGGAAATTACAAGCTCCCCGGAAGCTTAAACACTTCCTCTGGCAAGCTCTAACGGGTTGTATGGTGACCTGTGGCCGCCTGGCTAATAGACATTGCGGCACTGACAGGTCTTGTCCCCGATTCGGAGATTTTGAGGAATCGATAAATCACCTCATGTTCCTATGCCCACCTGCACTCCAAACCTGGGCTCTCTTCGATATCCCGACGAGTCCGGGGTCTTTCCCGAGTGATTCCTTGTTTGAGAACTTCGATTATCTACTCCTCCGAGCAAAGGAAAATGGTACACCGCAAAATTTGATAGCTCGATTGCCATGGATCGCATGGTTCATATGGAAAGCTAGGAATGATAAAGTTTTCAACGGCAACGATATTATCCCACCAGATACTGTGTTAGATGCTACCCGTGAGGAGGAGAACTAGAGGGTTGCTCAAGTGTTACCGGGAAACGAAGTTACCGGAAGAAACCTCGACTTAATCACTGATATTCTAGAGAATGAATCACCATTACCAAGATGCCTAGTGGACGCATCCTGGGTGACAAATTCGACAGATTCTGTAGGTGGTTTTGTCTTCGATCTGGTGAGTGGAACGCATATGTATGGTTCCTTTGGTATGGACCAGGTCCTCTCTCCTTTGCACGCAGAGTTCACTATCTTGGTCCTTGCAATGAAAAGCTCCCTGCAACTAGGATTTACATCGATGTCCTTTCAAACAGACTGTCTTCAGCTTGTTAAGCTGATCAACGATGAAGAAGATTGGCGAGCTTTGGCTTCAGAATGGAATGAATTTATTCATCTACTATCATCTTTTATAGTTTTCTCAATTTCTTTTATCGCTAGAGAGTGTAATGTAAGAGCAGACCTTCTTGCTAAGGAAGCTCATCTACAGAATTCTATATTTTCCCATGTAAACTCTGATATTCCAGGATGATTAGCTCACAGAGCCAACCTCTTCCGGCTGAATTAATAATACATGGTGTTTGCTGTTAAAAAAAGTATAGTTATATTTCTGTAAATTTATGAATTAGGATCCTAATCTATATGTTTAAAAAAATTAGGACTCTAATTTTTTTAAGAAATTTTCAAAAAGAGGACCTTGTGCATTTGCAAGTTGGGGCACTTCCCAAAAATCGGTATAGTTTTTTTTTCAATACTAAAGAATCACAAATAAAATAATTCATTTAATTATTATAAAAATCCCACAAAAATCTTCCAAACACTTCCACTTTAAACCTCTAAATATTATATTTCCATAATAAACAATAAAAATTTAAATCATTCTTCTGCGGATGGTGGCGACGGGTCTTACAGACTTCAATCGTTGATGGTTCTTCATTTAATGGTGATAAAGTTCTTGCTGAAAACTATGGTTTACTTTGAAATACAACATGAAGCTCTATAGTACAGTAATCTCTTTGACTATGTTATTATCAATAGAACAATATAAATAGTTGTCTTGTTTCAATGACTCCTACTAGAGTATTAAAAAAAGTGGCAGTCGTTCTCAATTCAGTCTGAAGCATGGTGTTTTTGGATTAATACGAAGATTATTTCCCTTGCGATTCAACTATTGCATAAGCAAATATGAAGATTTTACATGAAGGATCTTTAGTCATCCATACGCAAAATAGATATGTGCTAGTTTGCTTTAAATCTCTATTGGTGTATCATTTTTCTACATTTGTTTTGGTAGTTTTCATTTGTTTAAAATTCTTTGCATAAAAAGCTTAATAATACAATCAAGTGTAAAAAAAACCTTAAAGCATTCTTAACAAAAACTATGAAAGTGCTCTCATGTTTTGTCTAATATTAGGATGGACATATTTGTAAATCTCTGTTAACTTCGTAAGTAACTCCATCTCCTTTGATAAAACACGTGCCCTTATGGTAATTACTTATATTTTTTTAACGGAGCCATCGTAAATGTTGTGAAAGAAAAGAATAAAAAATCTCCAACATATGGTACAACCAAAAACAAGATTCTAAATGTTTTTGGAATCTTCAACCAAAAACAACATATAATAAACTATTAATGTAGTTTTAGCACTAAATGTTTTTGGATCTTCGACCAAAACACCAAATATTACACTAAAAAAGATATTCTTCATTATTATGTAATTAAACAAGATTCTCTTAGTTTTTAATAGTTTACTAAAATATTTATTATTGATGACTAAAAGATATTAACTAATATCAAAATTTTAATTTAAAAAACATTTTTAACTCAATTTTTTTTAAAAAAATATTTCTAATTCAAACATAAATATATTATATGAAAAAAATATTAAATATTATTATTAAAACAAACTCTTAGATTAAACAATTAAAAACACATAACAAAGTGAAATTACAACATACTACATTCCGAAGTATTTCGAAGTTCGAAATGAGCATATTGATCTTTGATTTGCTTATGACGAGCTAAAAATTCTTGAAATTGAGCAACATCAGCACTTGTCATCTCAACTTTTGCATTCAAAAATTTATGGTATCACTCAAATTACCCTATGAACAATTTTACTCTCTCAAATAAGAAATTCAGCTGTAGTATTTAGAGACCAAATCCACTGGGAGCGTGTGCACACAATAGACTCAACAATATCACAATTAAGCTAGACAAATAGGTGTAAAGTAGTAAATTATGTAAAGCAGTAAATCAATTGATTTGTTGTGAGAATATACAAGAAAATAGCTAGATTTAGAGTTTCATGCAATCATGATTATAATTATTATTGAAGCTAAGGGTATGTGACTGAAAATTCTATAAATCGAGTTCTAATTCAAAGATATCCAGCTCTTGTTGCGAGTCTAATCAGATGACTAAGTCCACTGCTCCAGCTCTCGCATGTAAACATGGATCGAGTGTTGATCGATACTATTGACTAGGTATCGATTGATACTTTCTTAAGCAAGTGTTATCGTCATAATCGATATGTTCACTAGTTTCCTACACCAGCTATCGCATGTATTTAACAACTTAGTTCAATATAATTAATTCAGGATATGATCCTACTTTCGTTGTTTTCAACAATCCTAAAATCAGAGTTAGTTAGCCTAATCACTCGGATGATGATTGGATCAGCAGATGGTAGGCTGGTTTTGTCAACTCATTTGCCGTCGGAAATTGATTCTAAAAGAACGTATTTGTGTAACTTTTTTTCTTTTTAGAATAGCTCTGGTGGCTACATTTATGTCAAGTCTGTTGGGCCGTTGTACCTTTTGATTTGATGGCATAGTTCTACCAACAAGAATAGTAAATGCCAACGAAAGACGTTTGAAAAAAAAAAAAAAAAAAAGAAGCAAACTCCATCAGAATATTCAAACCCTGCACACAAAGTGTGTACCGTGTCTCTACTTCGACACATAAGTTCAATGTAAAAGTTTCATATCATATAAATGCTAAGGACTGTAAACAGTGAAAATGGTAATATTCTGATGACGTAATTCCTCCTCTCCTGCGACGACCATATCTTCTAGAAAGTTCCATCCATAATTCCAACTCAAACGAGAAAAATGATTGTGAACGGACCTTGTGTGTCTGAGTTTTAACTTCAAAACCTTGTAGGATGTATCCAAGAACGTTGTTGAGTTTGAGAATCTACAATAAAGCTTTTCTTCACCTGTTCTGCCTACGTTTGCGAAAATGTCTGAGGATGAAACTGTCTGCGTAGAGAGGATACTTCTTCTTTATTAGACCTTTGATGCATTTCCAATACGAAAAGTCAACAACTTCTCCATCTTTTCGAACTATAAACAAACATCGAGATCTCTCAAACTCTGGGTGATGCCCAACCTGCAATGAGAAAACCAAAGCAATCAAGATACTAAGACTTGATGCAAAGGACTTGCATAAGAGACAAAGAACAAACTGAAAGTGTAAACAAATGCCAAGTTTTGTCCAAAGAAACCAACTTTCAGAAGAAGCATAATACATACCATGATAAAGTCTATTCCACATCCGATCTTCTTCTCAACTTCAGGGTGATAAGGAAGCAGCATCTGGACGATTGTTCTTTCGTGCTCAGGGCTTAGCCTATCCTGGTTTGCGTATCTGTAATTTAAAACGCCAAGCAGAGATTCATAATACGATCAACTAGGGGGATCGTATGCGCAGACATGGAGCAAATGTATCTTCTGTATAGATCCAATACTCTAACATCATTCTACTCTTTTGGTTTCAAAACCTAATCAAACAAATGAACATATAAGCAGCAGTAACAGTCGCATATTTCTTTTTGCAATTTAACATCCAAATCTATAACAAATAACAAGAAATGCTTCAAGATTACGAGGATTCAAGTTAACAGAGAGAATCTCGAGTTCAACAGTTAGATAACAAAGTAATAATATATGATTATGCCTCCTCAATGCTTTTATAGTAGAAAGCAGTTATCGAAATAATGAGATAAGATGTTGGAAAAGAGGAGCCTGGACGTACTTTCCGGAGTGAAGAATCATCCTCACGAAGCCAACGAGAGGAACCGTAACCTCCAGAATTTTATCTTCCCAATCCACGAACTCATCTCCTTCCTCGGAGCTTTCCTCTTCCTCAGACGAATTGAGCGGCCGACGAAGCAATTCCGAGCCGTACGACTCCGTGTCACCGATCCTAGCGCCGTCCGATTCCGTCCGCAGGGAGCGAACTCGAGGCCATGCTGAGTCACGCGGGAAATAGAGAGAGAGAGGCGAAGGAGAGAAGGAGAAGATGAAAGCTCGTCGGCAACGGAAACAAGTTGAAGCCACTGGCGGCGTCGAGGAAACGGAAGCCAAGTTCATTCCGGAAGAGAGTTATGGAGTAGAGAAAGAAAGTAAGAGAGAGCTAAACGGTTACATTATCCATTCGCAGACGTGTACCGTGGAAAACTTGCCACCAGACGATTAGCAGTGACGAAGTTCGCGATTGATTCTGTTTGGGCTTAATGGGCCTCATCGTTTTTTTTATCTTTTATGTTTTTGTTAGTATATTATTTGTATATGTATTCGATTTAGTTTTGGTTGGCCCAAAGTCTGTTTAGTTCTTATAGCAGAGTTATTAACGGAATATAAGAATACATATCTTAACTTTTAACTAAAAAAGTTGAAAACCGGTCTTATATTCCGCTAATAACCCCACCCTAAGAACCCCCGTTAGAACATGATTAACCATAAATTCCATATGATTTGCTTAATGACTATTTAACTAATTAATTGAACTTTGATTGTACTTAAAAACTCTAGTGGAGCATATTTGCTAAATATATGGTCTATGGAGCATATTTGCTAAATTAAACAATTAATTAATCATTTTCATCAGCCTCGTCTCATATTTACCAGACCATCTTCTCTTTACCTCAGCGTCTGACTCCACACAAGAAGCCTTCATCATCTCTTGTAGTAACTCCCGAGTTTCATATGCATTTCCCTTCAGACGGTATGCAGATATTTGATCATGATGACCGACGATTCTCATGTGGCTATGCCTCAGGTTTGATCTATTTCTACGGTATGTGGACTGAATAAAAAAGAGTGCCCGTGATATTTAACCCTAAAACGGGACGGTATGAGACCTTACCTTATATTTCAAGGTAAAGAAGGTCGTCTAGCGTCTTGGGGTTCGATCCGATTGACAAACAATTCAAAGTATTGTTCATGGCTCATCCATGTTGTTCTGATGATCACAAAATTAGGACACTGGGAACTAGAGGAATGAGGTGGAGAAAGATCGAATGTTCCTTAAGAGTTGAGATCAAGAGTGAAGGGGTATGCATTAATGGAGTTTTGTATTATTTAGGTTACATGTGGGAGGAAATGTATGAGGCTACATCTAATTATGTGATAGTTTGCTTTGATGTAAAAATTCAAATTTATATATCCAGAAAGTTTACGTGAACTGATAAACTATAAGGGTAAGTTAGGTGTGATTTACAATGACGATTTCACTGATGATGCCATTGAGTTGCGTGTGTGGGTTCTAGAGGATGTGGAGAAACAGAAGTGGACTAAGTATGCCTACACTTTGAGGAGTGATAAACTCTTCCCGCATTATGCTTCCGAGGTTGGAGTGATTTCTACTAGTGAAATCATGTTGTCGATGGCTGATTATGCATCCAAACAACCGTTTTATATTTACTACTTCAATCCTGAAAGGAACACCATTCGACGTGTTGAAATCCAAGGTTTTGGACGATACCACGAAGCTTCCAAAAATCCTAGTAGAGACTACATCTTTTTAGACGATTGTAGTAGATTTTGTACCTTTGTAGACCATGTTGAGAATCTTAATGTTAACGATCCAACGCTACTAAAATCAAGCATCTATGTTCCATGTGTATAAAGAAGAAGATGAAGAAATATAAGAAGAAGAATATGAGGATGATAAATATGGTTTTCGACGTTTTATGGTAAAAAGAGGAAGAAAGCAGATGGAGATTAAACCAAGTTTAACGGAGCCCCGGATAAACTCTCCTGGTTGGGAACAAAGAATGGATGCTACACAACTAAGTCTGGCTATGCGACAGCCCTCTCCTCTAGAACGGATCCCACAGAGATCTCACAAGATGACCGTTTGAATGGAAGAAAGCGGTCTGGAATTTGAAAACATCACCGAAGACAAAGCTGTTTGCGTGGAAGGTACTCCACGGCGCAATCCCTGCGGGTGAAGCGTTGAGAGCCCGTCAAATCAATGTTGATGGCTTATGTTAACGATGCAACCTACCTGAAACTATAGATCACTTGTTCTTTCACTGTACTTTCGCAAAACAGATCTGGTCATCAGCACCTGTTTTCCCAAGTATTGAGTACAATGAATCTATAGAGTTGAGGAAGATGTGGATAGAGCTGGTGACAAGAAAGAATTTACCTCCGACCGGCGTAGC
The DNA here is from genome assembly GCF_020379485.1 of Brassica napus. NCBI lineage: Eukaryota > Viridiplantae > Streptophyta > Magnoliopsida > Brassicales > Brassicaceae > Brassica > Brassica napus. The sequence continues at coordinate 7,382,126 of NC_063451.1, read as the reverse complement.
AGCGGGCCAGCTGGCTCCTTGGATCCTATGGAGTATTTGGATAGCAAGGAACAACCTAGTCTTCAACGATAAGCCTCTCTCAGTGGCTGAACCCTTGTATAAAGCTATCGCTCTAGCGCGAGAGTGGGGCACCTGCTAGTTGTCTCCACCTCCAACTACTCGCACCTACGCCCCCCCCCCAGCGACCCACCAACGGATTGTACTCTCATCAAAACTGATGCTTCTTGAAGTGAGAGTAGAAACATTGCAGGTTTAGGCTGGATAGTGGAATCACAAAACAGAACTTCCCAATACTATGTTCCTGCTCACTATGTGAAATCGCCTATGTGAAGCGTTGGCTCTCTAGGAAGCTCTTAGCAAATGCAGAGAACTTGGACTCTCAAGAATACGGTGTGAATCGGACTCAGCTGTGCTGATGAAAGCCATTAAAGCGGAAACATCTTTGGCTGGTCTCTATGAGATCTTGGCTGATATTCAATCTTTAGCTTCCTCCTTTGAATGTATTTCCTTTCATTGGATCTCACGTTTGAGAAATGCAGAAGCTGATAAGATAGCAAAACAGATCTTGTCTGTTGAACTGGCCTTAATGGCTTCACCTACTACTTTGGTTTGAGTATTTAATATAAGTGTGTTTCAAAAAAAAAAAAAAAAACAGATGGAGATGAAGGAAAAGGAGAAGGAGAAGAAGCATATGAAGGAAGATGAAGGTAGGAGAAGGAAAAGAAAAAAAAAATTCGGAAGAGAAGATAGAGCCGATAATTGGATTTAGGTGAATGCAATGGGCAAGTCATTTTGTGTTTTGATCTATGGGTTTATGCTCTTTATAACTATTTTAATAAATCAAGTTTTCATTTTAAATTCTCCATCTCTCTTCAGTTTCTGAATCAATAACATCCGTTGTGTGTTAATGAATACTACGCAGCGATTGTTGAATGTATATAATCGATTACTGTATGTGTCTTCTTGCCAGTGATGCTATTGAGTTCTATGATGAGAACGTAACTCTCAACTTGGTTTAAGCAGAATTTACCAAAAAGAAGTCTGCAGTGTTGTATTAGCTTTTCTGTTTTATTTTTCTTTTGGTAAAAGATCCATCGGCTTCTTAACGTACATTGTAACCATTACCCACCAAGAAAAAGAGTTGTTTTTTTTTTTAATCAGTCATCTTTTTAACTCAGATATCATGATCAAGTTTGTGTGGACTCTTCATGGTTTGTAGCCACGGAGTGGGAAGAATCTTGTAGGACTCGAATCTTGTGTGGCCATATGAGATGTTCAGTTGGAGGTTACCAGGCTTGGTAAATTTTCCTGACAAACATGCACGTTGACTCTTGTCTTGGTGTGGATGTTTACATCTCATCCGCTCTTTCCAGGATTCTCTTCCAGAAAATTAAAATCATTTATTCTTAATTTAGTTAGATTCTTTGATGCTAAAAAGAGGTTTTGAGTTACCCTGAAAAAGCTCTTTATGCTCGGCGAATCATTCTCACGATCACTATCTCAGAGAAACTTCATTCTTGCATCAACTTCCAAGAGATTTTGAATGTGCACCAGGAACTTTTTGTAGCCAATGCTGGCTTAAACCTTTCGTAGGCCCGGGGCAAATTTTAAAATAGACCCCCTAAACCATGAAATTTGTTTTATTCCAACAAAATATAGTGCCATTTGTTAAAATAAACGAAAAGCAAATGCCTAACATATTATCGTTTTCACTCTAATAAATAATGTATAACCAAAAAAAACTAATGTTGTCATCGCCTGAAAAGAAGGATTTATGCTATCAAATTTTGAATTTTCATTGTCACTTAAGCATGTCACAAAATTTACTTAAAGTACTCTTTCATAATTAATATATAAGTCAGGTAAATAAAAAAGAGAAAATTAATAGATGGATTTTGGAATATGAATTTAAATGATCATAAAATATGATTTAAAAAAAACAGTTGGATTGTGTTATAATCACCAACGTTATATACCACGAACTTTGTTTTTGCTGTGCTTTTCGTTAGAGCTTTCTACTGTTTGAGGTTTGCTTTTCATGTCAACTTGAGCTAAATGAAGACGAGAAGACTTATTTATTTACAAACAAAATTTTAGTGTTTGCTTGGTTTTATTTAATCGGTAAATTAAAACTCAACTATTTTTAAATAGGAAAAAAAATCCTCAACTAGTAGTTTAATGTTGTAAATCATCAAACTACAAACCATTTATGTCATCCTCAGCCTATAAGTTTGTCTATTTTGGACGGAAAGGGGTTATATATAGTCGAGAAGTTTTACATTAAAAACTTGTAAAATAATTTACGTCAACTGTAATTCTTTAAATATTTTCTGTCCAAAATAGACAGAATATTGATTGAGTGTGACGTATGTTAACTGTCTGTAAAAGGATTTAAGATATTTCATAAAAAAAAATTAAGAATATAATATCCAACGATTCACCGTCTTCCAAAATTTTCTCTACAGACATTTTTTTAAAGTATTATTTTCTGTGGACAATGTACTAAAGCTTCTTCACCTTCTATTTTGCAGATAACAGTGTCAGAGCCGAAACAAACGTAGCAAAAAAAAAAAACATAGAAAATGTCTGTCTTCTTACGCGGAGGAATCGCCGGAGGATTTCATCTCCGTAGTCGTGACTCCTCAGCCGTCATCACGAAACGACGAATCTCATCCGTTGGAGCCGTAACAGGACGAAGCGTCAATCCAGCATCAGCCATTGAACAACGTGCCACATGGTTACCTGGTCTCGAACCTCCTCCCTACCTCGACGGAAAGTGAGTTCTGTTTCTGTCTTTTAACAGACAAAAGCTTTTTGACCAAATCTTTTGTTTTTTGTTTTAAATAAAAAGGTTAGCTGGAGATTACGGGTTTGACCCGCTCGGTTTAGGAGAGGATCCGAAAAGTTTGAAATGGTATGTTCAAGCAGAGCTTGTCCACGCTCGTTTCGCCATGCTCGGTGTTGCCGGAATACTCTTCACCGACGTAAACTTTAAACATTGCCTTAGTTTTGAAATGTTGAAACCTCACCAAGAAAAATGACTAACCAAGAGCTTTGTTTTGGTTGCATATAGCTACTTCGTACCACAGGGATTAGCAACTTGCCTGTTTGGTACGAAGCCGGAGCAACGAAATTTGATTTTGCCAGCACAAAGACTCTCATTGTTGTACAGTTTCTACTCATGGGGTAATTTATAAGAAAACTATAGCACTGTCTGTATATAATCTTCGACTGTCTAAACCAGAAATCAGAAAAATCGTATTTTGGTTCACAGGTTTGCTGAGACCAAAAGGTATATGGACTTCGTCTCACCAGGATCTCAAGCCGCAGAAGGAACATTCTTTGGACTTGAAGCAGCACTCGAAGGGCTCGAGCCCGGGTAATGTTTCTTCCATGATTCAACTCTTTACTATGTTTATACACCCTTAGATATTTAAGTTAATTTTGGCTTTAGATATCCTGGAGGGCCGCTCTTGAATCCGCTAGGCCTTGCTAAGGATATCAAGAGCGCTCACGACTGGAAGCTTAAGGAGATCAAGAATGGTAATAAATTTCACTAATCATTTGGTTATTTTTCATTTTGGATTGCTTCATACTACTGTGTGACATTTAACAGGTCGTCTAGCGATGATGGCGATGCTAGGGTTCTTCGTTCAAGCCTCAGTGACTCACACTGGTCCTATCGATAACCTCGTCGAGCATCTCTCTAATCCATGGCATAAGACCATCATTCAAACCCTCTTCACCTCTGCTTCTTAGTTTTACATTTCACATAGCAAATTCAATATACTGCTGGAGAAGTGTATCAATTACCTTTGTTTCATTTAAAGAGTACAACAAATCTAACCAACAAAATAAAAATCGAATTTGAAACCTACCTGTAATAAACTGGAGTTTGGTTCACTTGTTTGATTTCTTTCTTGACAAGAACAAGAAGACTTTTGGCAGCAAAGAAAACTTCTTCTTTTTCTTCTTTGTTTCAGGTGTCACATTATTACTATCTCCAACATTGTTGCTTCCTTGTTCACCAAATGCAAATGATGCTGCTGAATGTAAAGCCGATTTCGACTTGCCTAAGTCATGATTCTCCTTTACCCCACCCTCTGGACTAGTTTTTGGGCTCTTCTCTGAACTCCATTTTCGCAACTCGTGGTCCATACCAACTTTCCCATCTCTAGCCTTCTCTACTTTCCCCATTGCTTCTTTTAGTTTTTCTTTTTGAAGAGCTGTTTCTTTGTTCACTTCCTCTAGGTTTTCCAAGACTCTTGATTCCTCTTCCTTAGCCACCTCGATCTGAGCGACAATCTCTGATAGTTTTCTGTTTGCTGCTTCCTCTACCTCATGTGCCTTCTTGCTTAGCTCATAATACTCCACCACTGATACTATTATGCTTCTTGGTGAGCTACTAACGTCTTCAATTTTCTTACCACATTCAGTCTCCTGCAATGCTTTTATCGCAGCTAAGGCTAACTTCTCAGAAGCTTTAGCAGCTTCCATTTCCCTTTTTGCCTCAGCTAACTGACTTTCTATTGCAGTGACTCCTGTTCTCGCTTCGTCTGACTCTTCCTTCGCCTTTCTCAGCGCCTCTCGAGCAGCCAAGGCAAGTGACTTTGCCTCCTCTGCTTCTTTTTTAGCTTCTTGCAACTTCTTGGCTATTTCTTTGCATCCCTCCTCTCTCGCTTCTTCGCTGTTTCTCTGAACTGAAATTTCTTCTCTATATTTAGTTTCTGAGAGATCTTTATTCTCTCTTTCAAGTTCAGACTGTAATGATCCAACAATTATCTTCAACGTCTTCACCTCGGAATTCGCTTTCTCGATGTTGGATTTAACTTCCTCAAGCTCCTTCCTCGCGGAATCAACCGCTGCTTGAATGTCACTGCTGTTTCTCTTATCGTTTGAGTCTTTGTAAGCAGGTATCTCGGCCCTCAGGTCTTGCTGAAGTACAGAGGCAGTCTCTAGTTTGATTTTCACATCGTCTGCCGCGTGAATCTCTTGTCTAAGCCTCTCGATCTCCTCTTCCACCATCTTCAGCTCCTTTTCGCGGTTATAAAGGTCCTGGTCCCGAGCCATGGCTGCATCGAATTTCTTCTCTTCAGCTTCGAGATGAGCCGCTTGAGCTGACTCCAATAACTGCTTAGTAGCAATCACCTCTATTGTCAAATCTGTCATCTGCTTCTCTACATCTTTAGCTTCCAAAACAGAGTCCTCTGCTTTCTTCTCTGCCAATTGTTTTTCTTTCAATAAAGATTCATATTCATTAGTGACCGTTTCTATCTCCTCTCTCAAGTTTCTTAGCTCGGAAACCGCTGACGAATGCCTCTCTTTAGCCACCTGGATCTGCGCTTTGGCTGCTACGCTCGACTCGCCAGCTATCCCTTGCTCCATTTCCTCCACACGCAGCTTCGCAAGATCAGAGTCTTGTTTCGCTTGTTGCTCCTCTTTCTCAGCCTTTTCTAGCTCGAGTTTTAGCTTTTCTACGATACTCCTTGTCCTCTCGAGTTCCATCACCACCTGCTCCTTCGCCTCTTCCGCTACAACAGCCTGTTTCTTGTACTCAGGCATATCCTCTTGTATCTTCTCAAGATCTTGATCCACCGTCTTTCGTCTCTGGAAACAATCATATCCAATCCAAGACTTAAAGTAGAATGAACCAAAAAGTAAAGAAACCAAAAGCAGTTTAATACCTCTATTGTCTGAATTTTATGTGCTTTCCAATCTGTGATCCCACCAAACTTGGAAACCGCATCCTTGACGGACTCGAACGGCGCAGTTGTATCGATCAAAACAGGACTCGTGGGTGACCCAAAACGTGGGGATCCAGAAGTTCTCGGATGCACAAACGCTCTTGGTGAGCCAGGAACTCGAAGACGAGAGAGACCCACATCTTGGCTTCCTCTAGGTGAATCCGGCAAACTAATAATCCTTGCATCTTCTATGCTGTCGATTCTAGAGTCTAGAGAAAACGAGTCCTCGTGGTTTGTCATGACTCTTGGCGCAATGTAAACCTTTGGTGAGACTGCTTCAGCAAAAATATGTTGATCTTCTTGAGGTGGAGCATGCTGAGACTCAAGAAATGGATTGTGGTCTGGTAAGAGATTTGGTGTCTCTCGTCCATCTTCCATGGTTAGGAGATCAAGAATGGATGAATCGAATTCGAGACTGTTATTGAAAGGGGTCGAGGAATCATCATTGAGACCAGGAAGTAAAGAAAAGTCGTTGGAAACTTTATCATCATCCACCATTGTCACGAAACTGCAAATTAATTACCAAGATTTCACAATTACAAAAATCAATTCATGATACGAATCTTGTTCATTGTATCTGTTTATCAAAATAACACATGTGGTACCTTCATAAAACATGCAACAAAGTGCGAGGAGAATCTTGTGGGTAATAAGCGAGAATTAATTTAACTTTAGAAGAGATATTAACGAAGCCCTAATCTTTAGATTATCTGAAAATGAAAAGAGACAGAAGAAGAGAAAATCATCATCAGAAAAAAATTTCAAAACAGAAAAAAAAAAACCCAACAAGGCGTGGAAGGCACGCCTCTCATTCTCATCTGTTGGTCTTTAAAACCTCTTTGTTTGGTTTATTTTGGTCAGCAAAATATATCCAAGTTTATTTTGGTCAACAAAGTATATTGAACTTGTGAGTTAATAACTTAATATGGTTGTTGAATTGATACTTAAGCAGTTATCATATTCTTCAGTCATACTTAAAAGACTCAATTTACCATACATACCAATAGATTAAAAGTTAATTAAAGACAGTACTTAAACTGAAGAGAAATTGCTCTTCATATATATATATATATATATATATATATATATATTATTATTTTTTTCATATATACAAATATCTTAAGGGAAAATCAAAGTTTTTAATTTGAAAATTATACTATTATTTAAGTTTTTTGAAAATACACTTATGTATATCTGAATTTACTAAATTATCCATACTGAATATCATTATCAATTTTTATCATCATAAATTATTCAATATTAAAATTAACAGTTTTAACAAAAATTATTTGAAAAAAGAAATTTTAATAATATCTACACAATATCTTAAATTTTTATTTTTTGGGAAAAAAGAAAGAAAACAAGTGAGACATTATCTCTTCTTCTTCCCGTGATCTTTTTTCTGATCTATTTTTGCAAACCACTTTTTCTCTAGTTTTATAGTTTATTATTCCTCTCATTCAGAGGTTTGTTAATTTTGATCAGTTGGGGAAGCCAATGATTTGATAAGAAGAGGAAGAGGATTCATAATTGCATGGCTTTCACAAACTCTGTTATCTCGTCATTACTAAAGAGCATCATAATACAGTCGTACACTTCACTGCTCCGGTGAAGAATAGATATAGCCAAATAAATCTAATGGACATTCTTAATATATAGCAACACCAACACGTACGCTGCACATCATCGACATCAATACCAAATCTCTTTTGTGTTCTCTCTCACATTTAGGTAGAACTTACTTGTCATAGAATGACTTGTACCAAAAATAAAAAAATAAATCATAATATATTTCTTTTATAATATCCTTGTTAATGAAAATTTAAATAGTAAAATTATATATTTATTTCAAACAAAACTTTATCTTAAATCAAAATTATTATAGTAATATTATTACTAGTTTTGAATTTATGTTTTAATTACTTAAATATCTAATTTGAATAAAAATATCTTTTCACATTTAACACAGTGTAGTTTTCAAAAAATAGAAAAGAAGGTGTATTTTTCAAATTTTAAACTATTTATAGAGTATTTTTCAAATTATCCCATATCTTAATCATGATTAGCCAACTTTCCAAAAAATATAACCTGGATTAGATGATGTGTATTGACAAGTCAAATTCGACATCATTGCCACTAAAAATTCGACCTCAAAGACTTGTCGACCTGACATTTTTGAGATTAGCTAATCTAAAACATTTTTAGTTAACCCAATTCAAATTTCGGTTCGACCTACTTCATATGGTTTTCCATTTATAAATATCTAGATTGTGGGTTCAAATTCTTAAATGAATCATAATCTAAAGATTGATGAATTATTCAAACTTATAGGGTTTAGTATTTACTATTTAGGATTTATCTTACATATAGGTTTACGTTTTACTGTTTAGGTTTAGGATTAAATGATCTGAATTGAACGTCGTATTATAAAGTTAGAGATGTGGATACTTTAAACGGTTAGTTAGGACCCACTTGGACGTTTACAATATACCTTTTTTTTTAAAAAACAAGATTTTCATCCGACAAAAATAGCACTAAATCAAGTTTTTGTTCCCAGACTAGCACTAAGGTCAAAAGTCACAAAAATAGCACTTAATGTTTTATCAAAAGTCACAAACTTAGGGTTTAGAGTTAAATGGTGGGGTTTAGGATTTAGGATTTAGGATTTAGGGTTTAGGATTTAGAGTTTAGGGTTTAGGGTTTAGAGTTTAGGGTTTAGGGTTTAGGGTTTAGGGTTTAGAGTTTAGGGTTTAAAGTTTAGGGTTTAGAGTTTAGTGTTTAGGGTTTAAGGTTTAAGGTTTAAGGTTTAGGGTTTAGAGTTGAGAAATGAGGTTTTGGGGATAAGATTTCAAATTTTGAAAAATAAAAAAATTAAAATTTTCAAAGGATAAAATTAGAAAGATGCTATTTTGGTCATTTTAGTTTTTGAGTGCTATTTTTGTGATATAAATTTAGAAAAGTGATATTTTGTAGATTTGCCCCTATCATTAACTACTAAAAGGAAATAAAATGTTTACAGGCAACCATGGTTATCAGGTCCCGGCCCAGGAATTACTAAACATGATAAAGAACCAATTTGAAACCCAAGTTAAAATGAAAGGAGAGGCCGTGCCAAAAGGAGAGAGGCCCAATAATGATGGAGAAACGGTGGGGAGAGTGACGCTACGATCGGTGAAGCAATCAAGAGAACCAGAGTTGCAACATCTTTGAAGAGAGGGAGGGGTTAGAGTCTCGGAAGCTTTGGATCCTATTTCTAATTTGGAGACCTGAAGGTGTTGAAAAGAAGCCGCTGATTTCTCTCCCTCCAGATCCAAGACAACACCGACTTCCATGCAAGCAGAGTAAGGAGCTTTGACGATTTTGGTGGTGGAAGATTGATCATCTAATTGAGAAGATCTGACCAGTTACAGAGCGGTTGGAGCCGACACTTAGCAGCTACGAGTGTTGACTTAAGCTTGAAGATAACTTAAAGTTATCCTAATGAGATTAGGATTATATAGATTGAGAGTTATCTATAAGATACGTTTTCTAATGAGTTTAGGAATTTAAATGAGATATATAAGGAGATGCTATGATTGTGGCATAACTTATGAGTTTGAGTTTGAGATCTTAATAAAGTGAGTACTTGTTGGGATCATTGTCTTGGAGCATAAGTTTACGATTCAATAATTGGTATCATAGCATTCTATTGAATTCTTAAACAAAATCCAAGAAGAGAAGGTTTGTGAGACAACATGGGTGACAAAGATATAGTTACGACAACTATTAAACCAAAGGCGCATACTATGACAATCCAATGTCCTATGCTCACTGCCACCAACTACACGGTATGGAGCATGAGGATGAAGGTGGCGCTCAAGGTGCATAAAGTGTGGGAAACAATAGAACCAGGGATAGATGATGGAGATAAGAACGATATGGCTCGTGCATTGTTGTTTCAGTCCATACCGGAAGCCCTAATTCTGCAAGTAGGCGATCTTGAGACATCAAAACTTGTTTGGGAAGCAATAAAGGCAAGACATGTGGGAGCTGACAGAGTTCGCGAGGCTAGGTTACAAACACTCATGAACGAGTTTAGTCGATTGAAGATGAAAGAAACAGAAACTATTGATGATTTCTCCGGTAAACTCGCAGAGATGTCTTCAAAATCCTCAGCCTTAGGAGAAGACATAGAGGAGTCTAAACTTGTCAAGAAATTTCTTAACAGCCTTCCAAGGAAGAAATATATACATATCATAGCTGCTCTTGAACAGGTTCTAAACCTCAACACTACCAGCTTTGAAGATATTGTGGGAAGACTAAAAACCTATGAGGAAAGGATCGTAGATGATGATCAACCCGATGATCAAGGAAAACTCATGTATGCCAATACAGATTCCCAATCACAAACAGAAACCTATGGAAGAGGAAGAGGACGTGGTGGACGTTATGGCAACAGAGGAAGAGGGCGTGGACGTTACAACAATCAGCAAGACTGGAAGCAAGGAAGAGACACGTCTCGAGTGGTCTGTTTCAGGTGCGATAAAACTGGTCACTATGCCTACCTGTGTCCAGACCGGTTGCTTAAACTCCAAGAAACACAAGAGAATGATGCTGAGAGCACACACGAAGCTGAGGAGCTGATGATGAATGAAGTTGTGTACTTAAATGAGGAGAATGTGACACCAAGCAAGTTCGAGACGCACACTGATAAAGACAATGTCTGGTACTTGGATAATGGCGCATCCAATCACATGTCAGGAAACCGAGAGTATTTTACGAAGATTGATGAGAAGATCACAGGGAAAGTAAGATTTGGAGATGATTCGCGCATAGACATCAAAGGAAAAGGTTCAATTATTTTCATAAGCAAGGATGGAAACAAGAAAATCTTGGCCGATGTCTACTTTATACCGGACTTGAAGAGCAATATTATTAGTCTTGGACAAGCTACAGAGTCTGGCTGTGATGTACGAATGAGAAAAGACTATCTCACATTGCTTGATCGTGACGGGAACTTACTGGTAAAAGCCATCAGGTCCAAGAATCGACTGTACAAAGTGACGATGGAGGTTGATAATACTAGGTGTCTTCAGGTCTTGAGAGATGATGATTCAGCTGTTTGGCATGCGAGACTTGGGCATGTAAACCGAGAAACCATGCGAAGCATGATGAGTAAAGAGGTAGTTACAGGCATACCTAACCTGAGCATTGAGAATGAGACTTGCGCATCATGTCTGCTAGGAAAACAAACACGGAAAAGCTTTCCTAAAGCCACTGCATATCGTGCCTCACACGTCCTGGAGCTCATTCATGGAGATCTTTGCGGACCAATATCACCAACAACAGCGGGCAAGAAGAGGTATGTGTTTGTATTGATTGATGATCATACTCGTTATATGTGGTCTATACTGTTGGAGGAGAAAAAGGAAGCTTTCGAGAAGTTCAAAGTTTTCAAAAGACTTGTGGAGCAAGAAACAGGAAGTGTCATTGGTACATTAAGAACTGATAGGGGTGGTGAGTTCACTTCTCAAGACTTCCAAGTCTTCTGTGATCAACATGGAATAAAACGTCATTTGACGGCACCGTATTCACCTCAGCAAAACGGAGTCGTTGAGAGACGAAACCGTACTCTAATGGAAATGACTCGCAGCGTGATGAAACATATGAGTGTGCCAAGTTACTTATGGGGCGAAGCTGTGAGGCACTCAACGTACCTTATCAATAGAGTTGCGACAAGAACTCTGAAACTACAAACACCGTATGAGTCCTACAAGAAGAAGAAGCCAAACGTTGGACATTTGAGGGTATTTGGCTGCGTCTGCTACGCTAAGAGTGAGGCACCACATCTCAAGAAGTTAGACGACAGATCCAGAGAGTTGGTACACCTAGGAATTGAACCAGGATCAAAAGCATACCGCTTATACGATCCTACAATCCGAAGAGTTGTTGTAAGCAGAGATGTGATCTTTGCCGAAAGTAAACAATGGAAGTGGAATGAGAAGGAAACTCATAAGCCTACTATGATAACGCTTCCTATGGCAAGTAGTGAATCTACCTCTGATGCAGTTGCTGAGGAAGACAAGAGTGAGCACGCGTCTAGCAACGATGAGGAAACTGAGGAAACAGAGGAAACAGAGGATCAAGTGATCTTGAGAAGATCTACAAGGCAAACGTCAACACCAAGTTATTTGGATGATTACGTGTTGCTGTCTGAGATAGAAGATATTGAACGTATTCTTCTGCTTGTTGATGAGGAACCATGGGACTGGACCGAGGCAAAAGATCAGAAGGTGTGGAGGAATGCGTGCGAGGAAGAGATTACTTCTATTAAGAAGAACAAAACTTGGACTCTTGTTGATCTACCAGAAGGAAGCAAAGCAATTGGGTTGAAGTGGGTCTTCAAAGTGAAACGTAATGCGGATGGTAGCGTTAACAAGTTTAAAGCAAGGCTAGTGGCTAAGGGTTATGTGCAGCGCCACGGTGTTGATTTCGATGAGGTTTTCGCTCCAGTCGCAAGGTTAGAGACGGTACGAGTAATCATAGCCTTAGCTGCGTCCAGTGGTTGGGAGATACATCACCTTGATGTGAAAACCGCATTTCTTCACGGTGAGTTAAAAGAAGAAGTATTTGTTTCACAGCCAGAAGGATTCAAGATCAAAGGAAGTGAACACAAGGTATACAAACTGCATAAAGCCCTATACGGCTTGAAACAGGCCCCAAGGGCGTGGAACATCAAACTAAATCAGATTCTAAAAGAGCTTGGGTTCACACGGTGTTCCAAGGAGTCCTCATTGTATCAGAGAAAGACAAAACACTCACTTCTTCTTGTTGCAGTTTATGTTGATGATTTACTCGTCACAGGAACTAAAGTAGACGACATAAGAGTTTTTAAGGAAGAGATGGGAAGTAAGTTCGAGATGAGTGATCTCGGGAAACTTAACTATTACCTTGGGATTGAGGTTATCCATACTAAAGATGGAGTGCTGCTGAAACAAGAGAGATATGCTATGAAAATACTTGAAGAAGCAGGAATGTATGAGTGCAACGCTGTACATATTCCAATGGAGCCAGGGTTAAAGCTTGGTAAAGGTGCAGAGGAGGCAACGATAAACGAGAGAGAGTTTAGGCGCAACATTGGCTGTCTTCGATACTTGATTCATACCAGACCCGATCTTGCTCAGTGTGTTGGAGTATTAAGCCGTTACATGCATGATCCAAGAAGCTCTCATGGAGCTGCACTGAAACAAGTGCTTCGGTATTTGAAGGGAACGTGCTCTCTTGGGCTTTTCTATGAGAACAACGGTATGAAGGAACTAATAGGATACAGTGACAGTAGCTATAATGTGGATCCTGACGATGGCAAGAGCACAACAGGTCATATCTTCTACTTAAACTCTTGTCCTGTAACTTGGTGCTCTCAGAAGCAAGAAATTGTTGCCTTGTCCTCGTGTGAGGCCGAGTATATGGCTGCTACAGAGACAGCAAAGCAAGCTTTGTGGCTGCAGGAGTTACTTGAAGAGATTACTGAAGATGGAGTCGGAAAAACAGTGATTCGTATTGATAACAAATCAGCAATCGCACTTGCCAAGAATCCAGTGTTTCATGGACGTAGTAAGCACATACACACAAGGTTTCATTTCATAAGAGAGTGCGTTGAAAAGGGCTTGGTGATCGTTGAGCATGTGGCCGGGACAGAGCAGAAGGCTGACATACTAACCAAAGCACTTGGGAGAATCAAGTTTAAAGACATGAGAAGTCTCATTGGAGTTCAAGATGTGTCAAATGGTGAGTTCAAGCTTAAGGGGAAGAATGTTGACTTAAGCTTGAAGATAACTTAAAGTTATCCTAATGAGATTAGGATTATATAGATTGAGAGTTATCTATAAGATACGTTTTCTAATGAGTTTAGGAATTTAAATGAGATATATAAGGAGATGCTATGATTGTGGCATAACTTATGAGTTTGAGTTTGAGATCTTAATAAAGTGAGTACTTGTTGGGATCATTGTCTTGGAGCATAAGTTTACGATTCAATAACGAGCGACTAAAGAGCAAAGCTAAAGGGGCACTCCAAATATAAGTGGTTTCAAAGAAGGCAGAGATGGCTGACTTGAAGTCCCCAACTGATAAGACGGTCACGGGTTGGATTACGATCAAGCACAACCAACCAAGAATGAAACGACTGCCTCGGAATGCTTTTTGATGACCAAACAGCCGGCGCCCAGTTGACTGTATCTATGTTCCCTCGGAGGTAGTGATATACCTTCCATGTCTCGAATTTCTGCATTATCTCCCCTTCCATCTCCCAGAGGTAGCAATCGTGATCATATGTGAGTTGAACCGTTGTTAGATAGGAGATCAGTTGTAATTGATGATCTGATCTTGCAGGAGGAAGTCTCCAAGCTCCATTCCTATATAACGAGGCGACCGTTGCATTCGCGGGGATTCCAAACCTAGAATTGGAAGCATGGAGATAATCATGAAGGCAGCCAAACGGGCTCCAATTGTCATACCAGAATCTAGCAGTGGCTCCATTCTGTAATTGAAGGCGGATCAGAGGGTACACAACATTTTTCATCTTCAACAGCTTGTTAGCCAACCAAGAGTAGGCAGTGCTCAGCTTTGTAGTCCAGTAGTTGTGTGATGACCCTTTTAGAATGACCTATTTGAACCAGGATACCCAGACAGAGTCAGGCCGAAAGAAGATCATCCATATTAACCGCAAGCAACATGACTTGTTCCAAGTTAGCAGGTCTTTCACTCCAAGTCCACCTTGTTCTTTCGTTAAGGTAACAGTTTCCCATGCCCTCGAATCTGTATCCCCTTTCCAAAGAAAAGTACTACAGAGAGAGTTGATTTTGTTGATGCAGGTCTTTGGGAGGAGAAAGAGGAGCACCAAAACTGATAGGGACTTAACTGACCATGAGTTTAACTTTAATTTCACTTGTTGCAGCAATGTATCACAGCCAGCTAAAGAAAGCTTCCTCGAGTTAAGTGGAACACCAAGATACCGAAAGGGACGTTTACAATATACGGTATATGATACTATTACAAAGACGGAAAATATAGGATTTTATGGTTTATGGTTTATGGTTTAAGATTTAAGGTTTAATACATAGAGTTTAGGGTATAGGCCATATTTTTCAATAAGAGGGATTCGATTTGAAAAGCCATCGTTCACAATTTTGCAATAAATTTTCTTTGCATATGCCGTAACAAAATATTACACTACATCATACTATTATTGAATGTTTTTTTATCTGAAATAACTCTTAAAAATAAATGAGAAAAATATCAAAATAGCACTAAATCAAGTTTTTGTTCCCAATCTAGCACTCAAAGCCAAAAGTCACAAAAATAGTATTTAAGTGGTTGGGTTTAGGGTTTAGGGTTTAGAGTTTAGGTAGGTTTTAGGGTTTAGAGTTGAGAAGTGAGGTTTTGGGGATAAGATTTCAAATTTTGAAAAATAAAAAAATTTAAATTTTTCAAAAGATAAAATGCTATTTTGGTCTTTTTAGTTTTTGAGTGCTATTTTTGTGATATAAACTTAGAAATGTGCTATTTTGGAGATTTGCCCAAAATAAATTGTATCAATTTATGAAATATTAATATTTGAGAATATCATTATTTGATTTCATATTCTCACATATAATCTATATATATAAAATAGATTTTTTTTATCTTCTTATGACATGTGGAATGAGGGTTTATTGACATGTGTCCTCATATTTTTTTTTGTATTTTAGATCCTTTTTTTTTAGATTATTGCGATTTAGCCCACCATTTTCTAATTGTGCACTATCTAATCCTTTTCACACTAACCATCGTCATAATTTGAGAATCTATTTTATTGCTCACTAATAATTCAAGAAAAAAATAAAATAATATAAAAATATTTTAAATGTTTGATTTATTTACAACTGAAAATATCATAAACTTTCACTATTTTATTATTTTTACTATTTTTTAATATTTTATTTACAAATTATATATTTATTTTGCTATTAAAATCACAAAATAACAGGTGTTCAAAAAAAAAATCACAAAATAATCAAATTAAGAATAAAAAACTAGAGCACAACACAAAATTTAAACCTAAAACCTCCACAATCACTGGAAAGAAAAAAACAAAATGCCACACTAACACAATAAAGGTTTAGAGCTGAAAGGAGATGAAGACCGAAGACTAACTTACCTCACTGTACCACATAGTGTCTTAGCCAGAACAAGTAGAAATAAAAAAGGATAGAACGATAAAATCTAAAACAAAGTAATCCTCCAAACACAAAAATGCTTGATCAAGCATAAACGAAATAAGCAACCCGTGGAACCGTCCTCAAACTATGAAAGAGAGCATAGAAGTCAAATCACCAAAACTAGATCTTAAAAACCAAAACGAGCAGAGACTATTGACGGTAAGCCAACAACGAGGAAGTTAACATCAAAGACGAGTAAATTCTGACCCAATCCAAAGAGGAGCTGCCAATATTGACTGGAACAGCCTACAACGCCGCGAGAAACAACTGCACAACTAGAAACTCATAAACCCGATCTACAACAAATACCAGATAATCTCAAGGTGAAAAAGGCGATGAAGAACAAGAGCAGGAGGTGAGTCTTTTTCCCGTGATGGTGAGAAGCCCCGCAATAAAGAAAGGTAAACGAAATACATAGATGGTGATGGTTCAATGTCAAAATATTGGGAGAGGACAAAAAACATCTTAAAAGTTATAATGTCCGAAAATATGAAAAAAATAAAAGACAATTTTGACGCTGAAACCGTTAATCTTAGAATCAACAAATGCCTAAATGCAATTCACTACTAACAAGTATTATACTCACAAAATACATTATTGAAAAATCACAAAATATATTAACATATCACTACTACTACATAACACAATAAAACACCAAATAATGCTCTTAGCAAATGAAAATGACCACATAATTATATTATCCAAAAAATCATATTCATAACAACAATAAAACAATATTCTGCGCTTTGCGCAGATACGCTCCTAATAATTCTATAAATGTGAACATTTATTTTACAATTTTATCTAGTAATTTCTCAGGCTTAAACCGAACAAATCCTCTTTATATTAAAGGAGGAGCATTATTATAAATTAACATTAAGCTCATGTGTTATTAACCAAATTACCATTACTTAGGTGGCAATACTGAAATTATTCTCACGCCCTATAATTAAAAGTCATCTTCTCACTTGACTATTTACGTCTCTGTTTTTTTATATATGACGTTCTATGTTTTTCACACAAAACAAGACACTTTGCACAATTCCTTTACTGTCCTTTCTCATTAATCGAAGTGAAGAATAGATGAGTTGAATTTCTTAACCAAAAAGAATAAATTAAAGGATAAATTAAGTCATTTCCACTATATTATACATTGTTTTCTGGAAAACGTCATATATAGTGGAACAAAGAAACAGTTCCAAAACGTCAATTATAGCAGAACGGAGGGAGTATATTACACCATTATTCATTACAATGGGCTACATATACTGTTATTAATATACTATATGCTTCCTATCTATATAATCGATTACACACATACGCCATACATTACAGATTTTTTTCGCAAGTTGACATGTCTGTTTCAGTGACTGTACTTATTATAAAACTAACCCATATAATAAAACTCATATGAAACATCATATATAGGAAGCCATGGTTGTGACAGTACATGAGGAATAATTTATTCCCTATATATAATACTAGGATAAATTTATATTAATTTATTTTAAATTTTAAATTTACTTTAAATTAAAAGTAATATTAACTTTTTTTGTCGACGCTAAAAGTAGAATTAACTTTCATAATCTTTACAGTAATCTTAACTATTTATTTTACCATTCATTTTTAAAAGTATATATTTTTCTAACTATAATAATGTTTTTTAAAATATAATTATTTACTTCTCTCAATGTTTATTTTATTTTAGCTATACTAATAACTATACCAGTAACTTACTTGCACGCGGTGCTATAAATTCTCCTTTAGCTATATTCTATGTCGATTATGTACTTCCCATTCGGTTATTTGAATCGGCATGTCAACTCTCTTTTTTATTTCTATGTTATTGTCGTAAAAAAACAATAACTAACAATTTTATAAAAATATTACCGTCGATTGGAGTAAGTAGAGTGAACTTATTTTCTCTCTTAGATATATTTTTGTTTCTTGAATTGAATTTTTATTCTTATACCATTTTTGAAAACTAATGATTTACATGATGGAAAATAAATATTTTTTTCATTATATAGTCAAAATATTTTAAGACAGATAAATAAATAATATGAAATTATCGTTACTGTTTCTACATACACGTGTTTGTTAGAATCTTGAAGCTCATTACCATCAAACATTTTCACATCAAACCACACCTTTGATTCCTCCAGACTATCCAATATCAGGATGCCATTGCATGCCTCATCAAGAACTATCACGTTTTAGTTACCAATTTTCCATCACTCTTAGACCTATGCGGGGACCTACTGAAACGTATAGGAGCTTAAGAAAACTCATAGTTGGCCTAAATCCCTGTTGAAACCTGACCATGAGTTCACTTTCTCACATGTTCAAGCAACGTCACTTACTACTACTCCCACGTAAATCTAGAGTTCCTTACCAAAGTAATAACTTGTACTGGTTTTCTTTCGTCTGAAACGACCATCTAAACCTCGCACTGTTTTCAGACCATCCACGTGATGCAGTTGAGATTTGACAAACCATACATTCGACATTAATGATCAAATGAAAATATAGGCACAAAATGAAATGGTTGGAAAAGAGATTTTGAGAAGATCATACGTCCAATATTACAAAGCTTGAGATCCGTCAGTCATAATAAACAAAGGTAATGAAATAAATTTTGCCTTTCATACCACTCACCGTCAATACCTCTGTACTTAAGGATAGGAAACGTAGAGACTTTTAGAAAAAAAAAAAAAGCGTGATTTAAGATTAGCTAACGGTAAGACGAAACCCGAGAATAGAAAGAATGCTTATCATCCTCCTCTTTTACGGAATCTGCTAAGATTACATGAGCATGTGACACGAAAAGTTCAATTTATAGATTCTGAGATACTTGATTAAGCAAATGAAAACAGCAGAGCATTTGATTAGACACGAAAAAGGAGAAGAGGGAGTCACGAAAAGAAAGAAGCCCATGGACATATGGAACATGGAAGTAGAGGGGAGAGTAGTCATGGAGAACTACACGTAGAGAAGTAGCTCGAGAACGAAGAGACAAATATATGCAACAGAAGAGTTTTCCTTGTAAAAGCTCAGGTCCACACCTCTAATGTATTTAATCATCTCTGATCGCTGAGATAGTTCAAGTGATGAAGGAACTTTCGTGGGAAGTCATCGTACGCGATCAATTTCTTCTTCAACTGATCCTTCTCTCTGACATAAATCAAACAAATCATAATAGATCTGATAGCAGTGAACCAAAAAAAACTTAATGCGAAACATACTCTGTCAAATTCTGTAATTGGTGTCCCAGATAAGATTCGCCTTAAGCTTCGCCTGAAGGTGAACGGAAAGCGGCATGGCAAGTGTTACGCAGCTCCGATGGAGTAGAGCCCATTCTTACCTCTGAAAGTTTAGAAATCTAACGATTGACAGGGTGAACTGAGGGATTTCATTGCATGAGGCTTACCTATTTATAGTCGAAGATCAACACAATTGAATTAACTGAGGACGATTCAGTCACAAATTGTGTGAAGAGTGAGCAGATGTTGTTTATGAGGACATTAAAGCCTACGACTAAATTCATCCAACTTCTGTAACGGTTTCTATGACGGTGAGAATAACAGGTTGAAGAACTCTTCAACGACCACCACCATTGAAGCCGGAGACTCCAAGACGAACAAAATATCACGTGACCAAACAATTCATCTCAGGCCCACGCAAGCAAATCACTTAGTTAAATACTAAGCCCGTTAAGAATACCCACCATGAATACGAAAGAAAAACCACCGAAACTTTAAAAAAGAGATGGACACGTGTTGCCTTCTCCTTTTCTTATTTGATGACTGTGTCATCATGAGAAGAGAGTGAAGGTCTTCTTTATAGTATAAGAAGTACTAGAGAAAGCCATGGCTCTGACGTTGTGAGATAATATACCTTCAATGAGTAATATAAACAATTCATAATTACCTTATTCTATAAAACTTTGATACATGACATTTATTTTGATTAATGTTTTTTTTGTATTTTATGAGATACGTGACATTTATTTTGGGACTGGACAATAGAAATTGTTTTATATTGTAAACTCAAAATGTCGTATATAAAAAAAATTATGAGCATTCTTGAAAAATTATAAAATACATTCAAAAAGGAATACCATATTAAATTTCTTGCAATCTCTTATTTTTGCAACAAGACTTTTTGATTACGAAATTATCATAAATGGTGGCATACATAAAATTTAGAAATTTACATAATTCTTTCCAATTAAGTTTAAGGAAAATATCATTTTTAATGTGAACTTCCTTAATTTTTGCTGTATGCATATAATACTATATACAATTGTCTGGAAATTTATGAACAATTAGTGATTTGCAACATCTAGATATCTTAGGTGATAAGAAGAGAGATCAAATCCAACAACCGAACCATAGTCCCTTATCTTGTGTCCCCTGGAGTCTTTTTAGTAAAAATACACGTTTTAAAATAAAAGATAAATTAAAAAAGGTCCTTATGTATTTTGAGTCATAATGGATATTAAGGTTCGATAATGAACGTCTTTTACAATTTCGAATTCTAATCAGCCTACCAAATTTGAAAATTCATATTATTTACTTCATTTTTTTTCTAAACTAATATTACTTACTTCAATTTATTTTTATTCTTTGACAATTGTATGTACTCCATAACCAATATAATTTTAATAAAATATAACTATACAACTTCGATAATAAGAAAATTACTGTTTTCGACCATAATAATATTATCGTTACCTGGTTATTCCAGTAAACTTTTTTTGATTAAAAATTTCAGTAAACTTTCAATCCCAAATTGGTTTTATTTACATTAATCTGTATATTAAACGTTATTTCTGCTAATCTATACCATTATAATATGTCATTTTTCTTTTATTTTTTCAATATCTATAGATTAAAATTTATAATTTTGTGTACTCCATTGACTCCGTGCAGAACGCGGATCATCACCTAGTTTGTTTATATAAAAAATCAAACTCCCTACCTAATTACTCATACCTTACACTTCGACATGTCTAAATTGTTTTATCTTTCTCTTCGTTAAATTGTATTTATTACCATGTTTACAGTGCCATTGATTCATTTTATATTCCTTGATCTTTATATGGTTGTTTATCTATTATATTTTGCATAATATCTTTGGTATACTAATATATTTATTATTATTTTTCTAATACGTAGAAATATTAACGAAGTTGAGCGAGGAACAAGTGAGAAAGCTATGGATTAGGAATTGAGTATTCTTACTGATGGAATATTGCCTGAGAAAATTGATGAGAAATATTTCAAAAACTAACAACGAGAGCTGACATTATATCTGACTCATTTTAAGTTAGATAACTACCTAAGTGAGGATTTAGACCAGTTATTTATGTTGGAAATATTGATGTTTTCATTTTAGCAAGTGTTGAAGCCAAGATCAATGGTGATTATATGTGTAAAGAATTGGTATTAGGCCGAGTTATCGACTTTTTTATTCGTTATATTATCAGAAAAAACCTTTTAAATCTTTGGGGATATCGTTGGAGAAAAATCAGCAAGTAAATGTTTTGAGATGTTAACATTTTCAATTGCAAATTTTACATTTTCAACTGGTGGACACACAACCTATTAAGAAATGATTGAGTTATTTCACTTAATTTGTAGCGAGATGGCATCCAAAGGTATTTGATATGCAATATATTCATTTTTAACTGCTTAGTCGAGAAGCTTTCTACGAATTGGATTAATTTCAAGACCTATCTAAGGTGAATTCAAAGTAGGTTTATGTCATTAGATGATATACTACCAGACTAATAATTGATATATAAATAAGAACCTCATCAATGATCATACGTGTTCCATTCAATATGGAAAGTGTAAGTCAAATCGAAAATAACATTCAAACTGGATGTTGTTGATAAGAAATCCAAAGGAATTAGTTACAAATGTAGAAAGCATTACCATGTTTAATCTAATGTTATACTTTTTCTAACACTGGGCAACACACATTATATCATCATATAACCTCTAACACTATTACTACCTTCAATATATGTTATATTGATAAACAACTCCACGGATAATGATTACCTTCAATATATATATGTTATATTGATAAACAACTCCACGGATAATGATTCTACGATGAAGCTCTCCCATAACACTTGGATCGACGAACAGTTCTTCATGTACGTATCCTCGATGGACAAGCTCTCTCTGCAGAAGACCACAACGAACGGCTCTTCTTTTTAATTAGTTCATTTATTCTATCGATCTACCAAGATATGTTCTCGAAATTTCTTGATTTTGGAACTTTTTGGGTTGAGGAGAACTTGAGGAAATCTTGAGTTGGGCTTGTTTAGAACATAATTAGTGTGATTTGGTGAGGGATTTGGTGTTGTGGAATGATTCTTGTGATGATTCTTTGATGTTTGAGCCACAAGGATTCTATTAATCTTGAAATAAATATTTACGAGTGGTGTCGATTGACACCTATCTAGTGTCGGTCGACACCCTCCGTGTTGTAACGAATTTTGATGGACTTTTCTGGTTTTCTTTGATTGTAGATGGACGACCGTGACAAGAGAGAACACACTGACCAACCTGGAGCATCTGGTTCCAACCCTCCTGCTAACACTGAATTCCTTGTGCATGACCATGGTCAAATAGAGAGGGCCTAAAGCTTAATATGCGACATGATTGGTTAGGAATTGCAAAGGATGAAGTCTACAAAGACAAGTGCGTTTACATAGAAATATGAGAGAGATGGGATGGGTATGACACGCTCTTTTTTAATGTGTGGCATGATGTTACGATTGAACCCACCGAAGTTTAATATTCCTAAAACCCCTATTTTTTACTCTAACGCTAACTGTTATAAACCATATTGTGAATGTCTATAACCGATCCATATCTTAGAGAGATAGTCGGCCCGTCTAGAGAGAGAGAGAGACGGCCGCGCCCTAGAGAGAGAGAGTCGGCTACTTCCTTTTTCTCCTTTGGCTACTTTCCTATTTACTTTAGACTTATGATTTGTACTCTTTCCATATCTGTATTTCCTTTTCTAATCTTTCCATTATTCTATGAGTGTAATTCCCTATATATAAAGGGCTCCTTATGTTTATGAAAAATATAGAAGAAACTATTCCCTAAGTTTCACAACATGTTATCAGCACGATTACTCAAAGAACCCTAAGCTAAAAGTCCCAAGACTCAAACCCTAATTCCCCGGCGATAAACCCTACCGGCGATCACGAACCCTAAACCCGATACTCAGCCTGTCCCCGTTTGCGATCCGTTTCTCAGCTCGCGACCTCAGACCGTCTCAGCTCGATTCCGATAGACGATCTCAGCACACAGCCTGTCCGCGACCCGATACCGTTCGCGGCTCGATACTCAGCTCGATAGCCAGCACGTTCGCGACCCGTCTCAGCTTCAGTCCGTTCGCAATCTGATAGCAACCCGTTCGCGACCCGACGATCTCAGCAACGATCAGCTCGCGGCTCTTCTCTATTCGGTGGTCCATTCAACCCGACTTGAGGTTAAGGTAAAACTAAACCTAATAACCAAATCCTAAGGCAATAGATCCAATCCTTAAAACCCAAAATCGAATCTGATTGCTTGATCTAAATTGAAACCCTAATACCCTAAAGCCTAGCCGCACGTATGCACATTGCATACCATGCAAACCCTAATTTTAAAATTGAATTTGGTTGTTTGAGTGATTGAATGTTTTGAATCTAAATTTGATCATATAGAAACCGTTTGCTAAGATTGATCATCCTTGTCTTGGCCGTGCGGCTTGCATCATATCTCGTTTGGCCGTGCGGCTTATCATGCATCATATCCGTTTTGGTCGTGTGACCACATCCAATTGTCTTGCATCTTATTAACATTGAACACTATAATCTTAAAGAATGAAATATATGATTTCAGATGTCAAAAATCAACAACTTGGATTTTGCTGCCCTAAATCTCTCTGGAGATAATTATTTACAATGGGCACTTGATACTAAGATCATCTTGAAATCCAAGGGACTCGGTGAATGTATCACCGAGGACAATAATGCAAGTGAGAAAGATAGATACTGTGCTATATTGATTATACACCATCATCTTATTGAGAGTCTCAAAGATCAGTATTTCTCTATTGAGAATCCTCTAGACATTTGGACAGAGTTGAAAACGAGATATGATCACCAAAGAACGGTGTTATTACCAAAGGCTATGTATGATTAGAGGAATCTCAGAATCCAGGACTATAAGTCTGTGGATGAGTATAACTCAGCCATATTTAAGATAGTTTCGAAATTGAAACTGTGTGGTGAGGATATAATGGATAAGGATATGCTTGAGAAAACCTTTTCCACCTGCCTCACAAGCAATGTGTTGTTACAACAACAGTACAGTGAGAAGGGCTTCACAACTTATGCTAATCTGATCTCTTGTCTCTTGCTCGCTGAGCAAAACAATGAGTTGTTGATGAGGAACAGTGAATTGAGACTTCCTGGAACAACCCCATTACCTGAGGCACATGTGGCCGTTGAAGCTAAGAAAGAATCAAACCATGTCCAGAGTGATAGCCAACACGGCCGTGGCCGTGGAAAATGGCATGGGCGTGGTCGAGGCTGAAATTATTTTGGTCGAGGCCGAGGCAATTATAATTCATATGGCTGTGGCCAAGGAAACTCTTTTGGAGGCCGTGGACATGGCCGAGGCCGTGGTACATCATTTAAGCCACAAAGCTCGACAAAATCCGTGTGTCATAGAAGTGGTATGGGTAATCATTGGGCTAAGACATGTAGGACTCCCAAACATCTCGTTGATCTCTTCCAAGAGAGTTTGAATGGGAAGAATCCTGAAGCTCATATGACTTATCAAGATGGTGAAGAAGATTTCAATCATGAACGAGACGATCTTATGGATTATGAAACTTCAGATTGTTTAAAAGACCAAAGTTGATTTCGGCCATCTATGTTTTTGTGTTCTTTGCTTTGTGTTTTCTATTTTTTGTTATTGCTTTGAACTTGCTCTTTTATTTAAAGTTTTATGAATGAAAGTTTTTATAAAGAAGTCTCTAAAGTATCATTCTATAATCTGTTTTTAAGTATGAAAGATGATATGGATATATTCGTGGTGGACAGTGGGTCAAGCCACGCGATCTTAAGAGACAAAATATATTTCATAAACCTAACAATGAAAAACGCCAATATAAACACTATTGCGGGTATAGCCAGTCTCATAGAGGGCTACGGCGAGGCTAATATCTTGTTGCCTAAGGGTACGCATCTAGAGATATCTGATGCTTTATATTCACCCAGCTCTAAGAGAAGCCTATTGAGTTTTAAAGATATCCGAATGAATGGTTTTCATATTGAGACTAAGGACGATGGCAACAAAGAGTTCCTTAAGATCATAGAAATCGGCCAAGGCCATAAAAAAGTCTTAGAGACTATACTTGCGCTCTCTAATGGCCTTTACTACGCCAAGGTCAGTATGATAGAGGCCAATGCCACATTAAACAAAGTGGCCACTGAGAATTTTACTCTTTGGCACGACCGGCTTGGTCATCCCGGTTCGACCATGATGCGAAAGTTGTTATTGAACACAAACGGCCATACTTTGAAAGAGAAAAGAGTTGTTCCTAAGAATCTAACGCGTGTGGCATGTTTACAAGGGAAACTCATTGTTAGGCCTTCACCAGTCAAAGTGACTAAGGAAACAATAAACTTTCTGGAAAGGATACAAGGAGACATCTGTGGACCAATGATATCTTGCATATTTCCATTTGGTTATCCATTCACCCATGTGCATTTTGATCATATAGGCTAGGATTTACCCATGTTTAGGTTGCATTTTGCATACATGAGTCTTTATTATGTATTAGAGTACCACATGGATTTCTTGGAGACATTTGGGTGCATTTGGAGCTCAAAAGAGGTGATAAAGGGGATCATTGGACGAGCAGTGCATGGGAGCAACCCTACCGGAGCGACGCCATGAACTCGCTGTGCCCTACCTCTCAGAGCGACCTTACCAGAGCGACCTCACGAGGTCGCTCGCCATTTCATCGTTTGGGAGCGACCTCCTAGAGCGACGACACGAAGTCGCTCCAGCTCCAGAGCGAGGTCACCACAGCGACACCCGAGGTCGCTCGGGTTTGTGTCGATTTGAGACACGAAAAACAAGCCGGGAGCGACCTCCCGGAGCGACGTGCCGAGGTCGCTGCGCTTCAATTATTTGGTCGAACTTATGATTAATCAAGGGCCTTTTGGTCATTTGTTATGCACGTTTTACACTTGCTAAACCTATGTTTAAGCACCTTTTGTAAGCCATTGGAGGCGGATTATCTTTTATCTTAAGAAAACCACCAAAAACCTCTTGGAAAGTTCATCTCTTTGATTCAATTGATCATTTTTGTTATTGCAATCCTGTTGTTTTCATATCGATTCTCTGTATTTCTCTACATGATTAATCTGAAATCCAATATGAGTTTAAGAGGAATCATGGAGATTAGTGAGTAATCACCTTTTGAAATCATGGGTTAGGGAGATTAAGGGTGATTAGGTTAGAGCTAGGATGTTTTAGTGTAGATCATTCTTAGTCCTTGCTAGTAGAGTATTCATAATGCATCTTCTGAGTTGGCCTCTCAAAAGTTGATCTTTAGGCATTTTCCACCCAAAAGGTGTTTGATGAAATGCCTGAGATAACTCTTCTAAGCTTTTAGGATACTTTGCCAAAGACATTTGTTGTTAGAGGTGCTAAGATAGCCATTAGACTTGTTAGTAATGATTGCTTTCATATTATTCAACCAAAGACATTTGATGTTTGAAATGTGTTAGTAAATGAACATTCATCTAGACATAGAGCTTGTTTAGAACTGTGTCTAAGCTTAAGGTTGATAGTTTGATTGATCGTTTGCCATCCTTAGTTCGAAACTTGATCACCCAAGGTCTAATCCCTATGCCCATGAGTTCTCTTTTCCCTTAGTCAAGAAAGTTACTTCATTTATCGGTTTTATTATTCTGCAACTGCATTAGCATTAATCATTAGTTTAGAAATCTTTTAAATCACCGGTTGCACTTAAGATTAAGTGAGTACTTGCATTCTCAGTGCTTTGAAATCCCTTAGAATTGGTTCGGCAATCTTTTATACTACATCATTTGTCTTAGGAGCCTTGAAAACTCCTAACATCAAATTGGCGCCGTTGCCAAACTCTGAGTAGATTTGAACATTGAGATTTAGTCACTTGCTTGAGACTAAGTCATTTCTATTTTTTTCTTGTGTTACTGATTCTCCTTCTTCTCCTCCCTTTAACTTTTAGGTGTATGAACTTGACGAGCAGGGGTCCATCAAACCTAGTTCCCAGAGTTACTGACATCAGAGCTTTAGGGAGAGCGTGCGCTAGAAAGAGAAGAGAAGAAGAGAAACAGGCTCACTTTGAGAGATTGGATATTGATATGGGAGACCAACCTCAAGATGATGCGAACGCCAATGGAGCCAACAACGTTCCACAACACCCACAGCTAGCAGCTCGACCCATTGGCACTTATGACCGCCCAAACATTCATGGTCATAGACTGGGAATCCGAGCACCGGCTGTGGCAGCTAACAACTTTGAGATCAAATCAGGACTCCTCAACGTGATCGAGAACAACAAGTATCATGGCTTGGCTGTAGAGGATCCATTTGATCACTTGGATAGGTTCGACAGCTACTGTGGGTTGTCAAAAACCAATGGTGTGTCCGAGGATGCCTTAAAGCTCAAGCTATTCCCTTTCTCTTTGGGGGATAAGGCACGTCAGTGGGAGAAGTCTCTATCCAGCGACTCTATCACCACCTGGGATGACTGCAAGAAAGCATTTTTGGAGAAGTTCTTCTCTACTTCAAGAACTGCTAAGCTGAGAAATGAGATTTCCAGCTTTCAACAGAAGAACTTGGAAGGATTCAGTGAAGCCTGGGAGAGATTCAAGGGCTACCAAGCTCAATGCCCACACCATGTTTTCTCTAAGGAAAGCTTGCTGAGCACATTCTACAGGGGTGCTCTTCCTAAATACAGAGCCAGATTGGATACAACTAGCAATGGGTTCTTCTTGGGAAGAACTGAGGAAGATGCAGAAGAGCTGGTTGACAACATGGTAAAGAGTGACGTAGTCTACAGTGGAGACCACGACAGAGGCAGTATGACAAGTAGACGAGGAAGGAGTTAAAGGCTCTACAGGATAAGATAGACATACTCATTGCTGATAAATCCACCCAAGAGCAGCTGAACTTTGTTGGTAACCCAAACCAAGAGACACCACCTGTTGGCCATGAGGTTGAGGGTTTGGAAGGTCAAGAAGAGTTGTGTTTCATTAACAACAATGGTAGCTGGTGCAAAAAAGAGCCAAACTTTCAGTACAACAACTACCAACAGAAATCCTATTCCAATAACCAACAGAGTGGTTATCAGCCTAAGAACAACCAGCAAGGCAGCTATCAGCCTCAGCAAAACCCTCCTCCTGGTTTCAACAACAAAGGACACCATTCTTCCCAACAAGCAGTTAATCCTTCTACCTCTACTCCTCAAGAAAGAAGCACTGATGCCCTACTGAAACAAATCTTGGAGTCTCTGACTAGAAGTGAGAAGCATGTTGGTTATGAGTTGAAGAACCTTCACTCAAAGATTGAGGGGAGCTACAATGATCTCAACAACAAGTTCAGAGCTTTGGAGAACCAGTTTGTTGCTATGAACACTCACCAAAATCGCCAACAAGGTTCTTTACCTGGAAAATCTGAGCAAAACCCCAAAGAGACAGTAAAAGCTATCACCCTCAGGAGTGGTAAGGAGTTACCTCATAGAGCTCTCACCAAGGATGCTGAGAAACAAGGTGAGGGGGTGGCCATAAACATAGATGATGAAGTGGTGATTGTTGATGAAAAGATCAATGATGAGATTTTGGAGAAGATTGTGGAAGCCAAAGGTAAAGGAAAGGTTGGGGAAGAGAAGAAAACATTGAAAGATGGTGAAGTTGTTGTTCCAGCAAGTGAGAATTCTTTTGTTCCTCCTCCCTATGAACCCAAACTTCCATTTCCTGGTAGATTCAAGAGGCAGCTGCTAGAGAAGTACAAAGCTCTATTTGAGAAGCAGACGAGTGAAGTTCAAGTCACAATGCCCATTATCGATGCTTTCATGCTGATTCCTATTTATAGCAAGTTCCTAAAAGATACTGTAGCTGCAAAGAAGAAAGAGATGGAGGGCATGATGATTCTCACTCATGAGTGCAGTGTCATCATCCAGAGGCTTGTTGTTCCAAAAAAGCTTGAAGATCCAGGATGCTTCACATTACTGCTCTTGGACCTATGGTATTTGAGAGATGTCTCTGCGATTTGGGAGCTAGTGCTTGATGCATTTATCTGTTGTTAAGAAGCTTGGTTTCACTCAGTACAAGAAGTGTAGAATTTCTCTGGTATTGGCTGATCGTTCAGTGAAGTACCCTGTGGGTATCTTGGAGGACCTCCCCGTGATGGTTGGAAACTATGAGATCCCTACAGACTTTGTGGTGCTTGAGATGGATGAGGAAGCTCAAGATCCCTTAATCCTTGGAAGGCCTTTCTTAGCTACAGCAGGAGCTATTGTTAATGTGAAAGAGGGCAAGATTGATCTCCACTTGGGTAAAGGGCACATTCTCCACTTTGACATCAAGGAGGTAATGAAGAAACCAACAGTTCAAGGGCAAGTCTTCTACATTGAAGAGATGGACGCCCTTGCTGATGAACTCCTTGAAGGGTTGTCACTAGAAGACCCTCTACAGCATGCTTTGACGATAGAGAGAGAGGTTGAAGTGATTGAGAACCTGGAGAGCACTGCCTATGGGATGATGCTGGATTCACACAAAGGGTTTGTTAGTAAGGATCAGTATGAGGAGCTGCCACAAGTGGTTCATCAAGAAGCCTCAGTCACTCAACAAGAGGACACCCAGCAAGATGACTGGAGCGAGCTTAAGGCGCCTAAAGTGGAGTTTAAACCTCTCCCCCATGGTGTAAGGTATGCATTCCTTGGTCCTAATGAAACTTATCATGTCATTGTGAGTAGTGAACTTACTGAAACTGAGCTATCTGAACTTTTGAAAACACTTAAAAGATTTAGAAAAGCAATAGGTTACTCACTTGATGACATCAAAGGAATATCACCCTCTTTGTGCATGCATAGGATACATCTTGAGGATGAATCAATGACTTCTATCGAGCATCAAAGAAGGTTAAATCCTAACCTGAAGGATGTTGTAAAGAAAGTGATTCTTAAACTCTTAGATGCTGGTGTTATTTACCCTATTTCAGATTCTAAATGGGTATCTCATGTGCATGTTGTACCAAAGAAAGGTGGTATCACTGTAATTAGAAATGACAAGGATGAATTGATACCTACAAGAACCATCACAGGTCATAGAATGTGCATTGATTACCGAAAAATAAACTATGCATCTAGAAAAGATCATTTCCCATTACCATTTATTGATCAGATGCTTGAGAGACTTGCAAATCACCCATTTTATTGCTTCCTTGATGGATATTCAGGGTTTTTCCAAATCCCCATACATCCCAATGATCAAGAGAAAACGACATTCACATGTCCTTATGGTACCTTCGCATATCGAAGAATGCCATTTGGTCTATGTAATGCTCCAGCCACCTTTCAAAGGTGCATGATGTCAATCTTCTCTGATCTAATTGAGGATGTTGTGGAGGTGTTGATGGATGATTTCTCTGTCTACGGATCTTCGTTTTCTGCTTGTTTGTCAAATTTGTGCAGGGTCCTACAGAGATGTGAAGACACCAACCTTGTGCTGAATTGGGAGAAGTGTCACTTCATGGTTAAGGAAGGGATTGTGCTAGGACACAAGATTGAGAAGGGGATTTAGGTGGATAAGGCTAAGATCGATGTTATGGTTGGTTTGCCCCCACTAAAGACAGTGAAAGACATCAGAAGTTTTCTTGGTCATGCTGGGTTCTACAGAAGATTCATCAAGGACTTCTCCATGATCACTAAACCATTGACCAGGCTGCTGTGCAAAGAAGCCACTTTCAACTTTGATGTGGAATGTCTAGAAGCCTTCAAGAATCTGAAAGGTGAACTCATCAGTGCTCCAATTGTCCAGCCACCTGATTGGGATCTCCCCTTTGAGATCATGTGTGAAGCTAGTGACTATGCTGTGGGAGCTGTTTTGGGGCAGAAGAAAGATGGCAAGACCCATGTGATCTACTACGCGAGCCAAACCCTGAATGATGCTCAGATGAGGTATGCCACAACAGAGAAGGAGATGCTAGCCATTGTCTTTGCCTTTGAGAAGTTCAGAAGCTACTTGGTGGGATCGAAAGTCATTGTCTACACAGATCATGCTGCTTTGAGACACCTTTTGGCCAAGAAGGATGCAAAACTCAGGCTCTTGAGATGGATCCTTTTGCTTCAAGAGTTTGATTTAGAGATCAGAGACAAGCCATGAGTTGAGAATGGTGTAGCTGATCACTTGTCTAGGCTGAGAGTGGAGTGTGGCATTCCTATTGACGAAGGACTTTTAGAGGAGCAGATCATGTCTATTGGAGCAGTGATGGCAGTTTGTGAGACTGGTAGAAAGCTTGAAGAAGTCAAGGCAACAGAAGAGAAAGAACCTTGGTATGCTGATTTGGTGAACTACCTAGCCACAGGAAAAGAACCTTTGAATCTTGTGGGCTATGCCAAGAAGAAGTTCTACAAGGATGTGAAGAGGTACTACTGGGATGAGCCCTACCTCTACATTCTCTGCAAGGATCAACTTTATAGTAGAGTGGTTGCTAATGAGGAGATTGATGGGATCCTTACACAATGTCATGGATCATCCTGTGGAGGCCACTTTGCTACCTTCAAGACTGTTGCAAAGGTGCTACAAGCTGGATTCTGGTGGCCACACATGTTTAAGGATACACAAGACTTTGTTTCAAAGTGTGATTCATGCCAAAGGAGAAGGAACATCACCAAAAGGAATGAGATGCCTCAAAATCCAATCCTTGAAGTTAAAGTGTTTGATGTGTGGGGTATTGACTTCATGGGACCATTTCCATCATCCATTGGCAACAAATACATCCTTGTAGCCATTGATTATGTCTCCAAATGGGTGGAAGCTATTGCAAGCCCAACCAATGATGCTAGAGTTGTAACCAAGATGTTCAGGAGCATCATCTTTCCAAGGTTTGGAGTTCCAAGAGTTGTGATCAGTGATGGAGGCTCTCATTTCATCAACAAACTGCTTGAGGTCTTAAGAAGAACGGTGTAAAGCATAAGGTAGCAACTCCTTACCATCCTCAAACAAGTGGTCAACTTGAGATTTCTAACAGAGAGATCAAGTCCATTTTGGAGAAGATTATGGGGATTACAAGGAAGGATTGGTCCATTAAGCTTGATGATGCGCTTTGGGCTTATAGGACAGCTTACAAGACACCTCTGGGGACCACACCTTTCAACCTAGTGTACGGGAAAGCTTGCCATCTGCCAGTGGAGCTTGAGTACAAGGCACTATGGGCAGTAAAGTTGCTGAACTTTGACATCAAGAGTGCCAAGGAAAAAAGACTTCTTCAACTACATGAGCCTGATGAGATAAGAATGGATGCTTTTGAAAACTCAAGGATCTACAAGGAGAAGACTAAAGTTTTCCATGACAAGTATATCCTGTAGAGAGAGTTTAAAGAAGGAGATCAAGTTCTTCTCTACAACTCTAGGCTGAAGTTATTTCCAGGAAAGCTTAAGTCAAGGTGGTCCGGTCCTTTCAAGGTCAAGGAGGTTAGGCCATATGGGGCAATAGTTTTGTGGAGTACTGATGGAAGAGACTTCACAGTCAATGGACAAAGGGTTAAGCTCTACATGGCGACTGCACCAGAGGAAGATGGGGTTTCAACTCCACTTTCTGATCCTACCCCAGCCTAATCTAAAAGGAGACAAAGTCAAGCTAGAGACTTAAAACAAGCTCACTTGGGAGGAAGTCCCATGTATATCCTTGTACATATTGCATTAGTATTTTCATTTTCATCATATTTCTAAAAAAAAAAAAAAGAATTGAAGTTGTGTGCAGGTGTTTGATCGATCCGGTTTGAGCAAAGAATCAGGCGTGGGAGCGAGGACCTGGAGCAAGGGTGAAAGTTCGCTCCAGCTGGGAGCGACGTCACCACTGCGAGTGTAACAAGTCGTTCGGCTTTACGGCGTTTTGGGGTTCGAAAAATACTCTCGGAGCGACCTCCTAGAGCGACGACACGAAGTCGCTCCAGCTCCAGAGCGAGGTCACCACAGCGACAACCCGAGGTCGCTCGGGTTTGTGTCGATCTGAGACACGAAAAACAAGCCGGGAGCGACGTCCCACAGCGACTACCTCAGGTCGCTCCACGACCGGTTCAGGTAAGTGATTTTCGATCTAATCCCGGTTCAACCGAACTGGACGACCCTAAACCTAGCCCACAACCCTCGATTTTCATCTTCCTCACTCTCCCTCCCCTCACAAACACTCATACTCTCTCAAACTCACCCACACCAAAAAAATCTCATAACTCTCTCAATTCTCAACCAAATCACCTAGTTCTTGTTTCTAAATCCAAGCTTTCGCCCTGTAGTCTATTCCCCATCACCCATTCACCATTTCCTTTCATCCAAAGCAATGTATTGAGTTTTTAAATTCAATTTCGTAGGTCCATGAACCCTAGAATTTGAAAGTCGAAATTTGGTCATTTTCTTGCTTGATTGTGGTGAAATAGACTAGGGAAAACTTATCTATCAAGTTGGGTTGTTAAATTAATGGTGAAATTGAGTTTCATTTGAACTTTGACAAAATTAGAATTCATGGATTTGGGGCTTTTCGAAATTGACCTTAATTGAGTGTGTTGGTGGGTGAACTTGGTGTGTTAAGGTGTTTAACAGTTTGATTAAAGAATTTTATCATTCTAGAACCACTTTGATTATTGAATTTTACTTAACTTGTAATTTTCAAATTTTGATAAGATTGAGAAGTGTGATTCTTTGCTCTTAGCTTGGCTTCTTAGTGCTAAATGTGTGAAATAGTTGCATTGGGTTAACTTGAGCTTAAATTGCTAGTTCATTTGTTGGGTTTACTCTTGCAATTTTCATTTACAAAGTTTTAATCTTCTTTGCTTCCATCTACTTATCCCTTTCCAAGTTTTGAATTTTTCAGGTACCAATGGTTAAGAAAACAAAGGGAAAGTTGGATGCTGAGAAGCAAGATGCTGAAAGAAAAGAGTCTGCACTAAGAGGGAAAGCCTTAGCCTCCAAGCCAGCTGGCTCTGGGACACAGAGGACTTCTCGACAGCAAACCTTAGCCGCAAAGAAATCAAAAGAGCAAGAGAATAGGGCAGGGAAAAGTGTAGCAGTTCCCACTAATGAGGAGAGTGACGATGAAAGTGAGGATGAACATGCTCCTACAAAGAAAGCCAAGATCACTACAAGAAAACATAATCTTAACGAGGGCGGTTTTCCTCGTGAGTTCATCGTAAAAGAGGCTTTACGACGAATTAGCGAGGAACCATGTTTGCTCGTTACTCATCTGTCGTAACACATATTTCCTCGCTAATTCGTCGTAGCTTAGCAAGGAATATATTTCGTCGTAAAGACGAAGTAGATCATTTCGTCGTAAAGACCACGTCAATATTCCACGTAAGGAGGTCACTATATTTCCTCGTAAATACCTTGAAACGAGTTCCTCGTAAACTACACGTAAATACCTTGAAAGTATTTCCTCACAAAATACACGTAACGACCACGAAAGGACTTCCTCATAAAATACTCGTTTATCTTTCCACGTTATTTCCTCGTAAATGTTTTCTCGTAAAATACTCGTTTATTATTTCTCGTCATTTCCTCGTAAGGTTTCCACGTAAATAGGTCGTACATTAGCTACGAATTTACTTCATTTTTATTATTTTACAGAATTTAAAAATATAATTAAAAATAATTAAAATTATTTAATTTATTAATAAAATTAAAATTTAAAATAAAAATAAATCAATATGAAAATATTTTATATATATATAAGTTTTGAATTTATAATACAACAACCGGAAAAGAAAAAAAACTAAGGGTCGTTCATCGCCTGGTAGAATTCATCACTCCTCCTCGTAACATCCGCCTCGTTATGTACGTCGGATGACTCGCCTTGAATGGGATGTTGTTGTCGCATGTTCCTCAACATGGACTCCCATTCCGGATTTGTGGCCGCTATAACGTCCAAGAAGCCCTCGACTCCACCCATACGAGATTTTGTCGCGGCCAACTCGTTACGCAGCTGAGCGGACTCTCTACGCAGCTCAGTGACTTCATCATCCCGTCGCTGACCATAAGACGATGTCACTCTCGGAACATCGTTGACGGAACCAATCCCCAACGTCCGTCCCTTTTTTTTAGGGACAACCTTAAAAACAAAAAATAAATATTGTTAGTAAAAATTTAAAGTTATATTAAATGAATAATAAAAATTTAAATTTTTGAAAATTTACCTCCTCGTAAATCTTATCCACTTCAAGTGTGGATAAGGGGACGGGTAATCCGTCGGTAGACTGCTGGGTCAGCTGAGTCTGGCGGTCTTCAACCCGAGCAATCACGTCGTTGTAGATTTGCTCGGACTTGCCATCTACAAATACGCCCGCCTTGTTCTTGTGGATCCTCTCGTAAAGTTCCATAAGAGACGGGAGATGTCCCGTCTCTTTGGCCTAAAAAACATTTAAGAAAGTTAGAATAAAATATATATATTAAAAAATTTATTTAATAAAATATTTAATTACCATTTCCAAACGGACACCGGCGTGGGGTTTTTGGCCCGTAGTGTGAAGCATCGGCCCGTTTCCGTGCTCATCGACCGTGTTACGGGAGTTAGAGCAAGACTGGGCGATTCTAATGGAATCAGGAAGACGCCAATAACGGATGAGGCCATTCCACACATCCGTGGTGAGCTCAGCGGGTTTGCCACGCTCATACCCCTTCACGATCCAATCACCCTTCCAGTTGGAGACCGTGTCCAACAAGCGAACTTTCGCCTTCGCGTTAAACTTCTTCCTCACCCTCTCAGTAATCCCCAAGGCCCAATTATATTTTTGCTGTTGGAAATAATAAATTAACAATTAGTTTTGTAGAAAGTATATATATAAATCATGAAAAAATTAAAGTATATATAATTAATTAATAGAAACTTACAGCGTAAATTTTGAACCACGTCTTTCTGACGTAGTGAGGCGTCTTACTCCAGTTTGGATGTGCCATGGAGAAGTAACCTTTGATCGTGTCGGTTACGTCCGATGCAAGACAGTTGTCAACCCCCCACCTGGAAAATACAAATTTAAAATATAAATTATTTTTTAATGTTATAAAAAAATTTTAAACGAATTAAAAAAAAATTAATGCAACATACCACAAAGTTCCGTCCGGTCGGTCGGGGTCGATGACTGGTAAACCTTCTCTGCCTGGCAGACGGAGAATGTCCTCTACAGTGTACTGCGAGTAAGGAGCACTCGGAGGCACCATCAAATCGGGATGAATATCGGCGGCCATCGGAGGTGCCATCGGAGGAGGCACATGAGGAGGCATCGTCGGATGAGCCATCGGGGAAGGCACATGAAGAGCCGATGGTGCACTAGAAGAAGTAGACCCAGAGACTCTCTGAGTGTACTGAGTCTCGGGGACAGTCTCCTGACCCGAAGAACCGGGAGCTGAAGAAGAAGTCGGGTCTAAACGACTACCCGGCTCACCGAAGATCTCTCTGTAATGGGCAGTAAGTCTTCCTTTTCGAACCTGAGAAAAAAATCAACATCAACAATATATTTCCCAACATTATCCACCTAATCAACACTAAATAACATAAAATCCGCAAACCTATCTAGATTCCCTATACTAACCACCTAATCTATTCTAAACTAACCAAATTATAGAGGAATTAGAGAGGCTTACCATTGCTACGAAATGGAGAGGAAGTAGAGAGGAAGTAGAGAGGAAAGAAAGAGTGAGCGCTCGGGGGTATATATAAGATTACATATCGTCGCAAATTCCTCGTAAGTTTACGACGAAATAGCGAGCAGTTACAAAGGCCCGTGTTTTTTTGTACGAGGAAATTTCGAGGAATCACAAAGGCCCGTGTTTTTGTATACGAGGTATTAACGACGATTCTGCTTACGTGGAATTAACGAGGCCTGCTTTCCTATAAATATACCCACAATTCTCATTCTCAAACCACACACAAACTCCCAAATCACACCCTATCTGAAATCACATTCCTCAGCAAAATCATATTCAAATTATAAATATTTGAAAAAAATAGGAAAAGGATAAGATATTAGAATTCATGTGGGTGAGACTTACGTATTATAATTGCTGGAAGTTTTGCCACATGTTATTCTGGTATTTTTATCCTTTTCCTTTTTTTTCTAGTTTTTACACTACGAGGTTTTTACGACGATTTCTGCTTAAGTGGAATTAACGAGTGTTATGTTTAAATCTTTTTACGTGGTATTTACGACGATTTCATCTAACGTGGTCTTTACGACGATTTCTGCTTACGTGGAGTTAACGAGTGTTTTGTTTAAATCCTTTGACGTGGTGTTTACGACGATTTCTGATTACGTGGAATTAACAAGTATTATGTTTAAATCCCTAAAATCCGAAACCTCCAAACCCCAAACCCCAAACCCCAAACCTCAAACCCTGAAACCTCTAAACCCCAAACCCGAAACCCGAAACCCGAAACCCCAAACCCCATATTCCAAACCCCAAACACCAAACCCCAAACCCCAAACTCCATATTCCTTATTTTCATATATTCCAAACTCCATCTTTATTTTTAAATTTCGTCGTTATTTCCTCGTTGGCTTACGAGGTATTTACGACGATTTCTGCCTACGTGGAATATACGACGATTTCTTATACGTGGTCTTTACGACGATTTGTGCTTACGTGGAATTAACGAGCCCGCGTTCTTTATTTTAATATTTCGTCGTTATTTCCTCGTTGGCTTACGAGTCTTTAACGACGATTTGTGCTTACGTGGAATTAACGAGTGTTATGTTTAAATCCCTAGAATCCGAAACCCCAAACCCCAAACCCCATATTCCTTATTTTCTACTTCATATATTCCAAACCCCATCTTTATTTCCATTCCAAACCACAATTTCCACATTTGCTTATTCATAAAACAAACTCCCACATTACCTTATTCATAAAACAAACCCCACATTATCTTATTCATAAAACAAACTCCCTCATCTTATTCATAAAACAAATACATCAATCGGATACATCGACATTCTTGATTACGCGTTTAAGCACACACCAATTAACCTAATGTGCCAACAATACCACAATCGAATGGTATGTCATTGTAGCATTTTAGGATCGAATCCACAGAGAACTAGAGACTTATAACACCAAGAATACACAAACCTTCCTAATCTAAGCAAACAAGAAGATAGATGATTTGTAACAAACTAATATCCTAGAAATATAAACAAGTGAATCCATGGGCTAAGGGAATTGATTTCAAGTAACTAAGATCCAATCTAGGTGACAAGCTTTCAATCAAAGTAATCTCTTAAGTCTAAACACAATTCTAGACAAGTCCTATGTCTAGATAAATGCCCATTTGCTTAGAAATCATTAAACATCAAATGTTTTTGGCTTAATTCAATCAAGCAATCTTTAAGTTCAAGTTCAATAACTATCTAGCAATTTTAACATCAAGTGTCCTTGGCTAATCTCACTAGAGCTTAGTTGAGTTGATTCAAACACTTCATCTAATCATGTCTGATGAGAAGTGTTTAGAAATCAGGTTTAGAGTGATCAAGACTAAACAAGCATTAAGAATACTCAACAAGCAAGTTCATACAAGGATCTAATACAATAACACCATATATCTTCACTAAGTTATTCTAATCTCCCTAACCCATGAATTCCTAAGGAAACTACTCACTAATCTCCATGAAAACACTTAATCTCATAATAGATTGAAGCATATTCAAGTGGATACAACAGAGAATAAAGATAAACAAGGATTTAAACAAGCAAAACGAAATTAAAACTCAAGAACAGATGATGAACAATGAAGAACACTCAAGAACACCAAGAACAATGGTATTTCAAAGAGAGAGAGTTTTGACAAGTTAAATTATTACAAAGTTAGATTTTATGTTTCTTGCCCACTCTTTTGATAATAAGAAAGCAAATATTATACAGAAAAGTAGGAAAAATCGTGCAAAGGAAAGGTGGGTGGAAGATAGTGGGAAGTTGGTTGATCCCATCAACTTTCAAGTGGTCCCCGGCAAGGATTGATACACCTATAGTAAATCGATCATAACTTGTCCAATACAGCTTCAAATGACTTGAAACCACTTCCATTGGAAAGCTAACTCAATTTCCAGTGTCTCCACAAATTTTGAGCTTCAGAAGAGATTTTTAAGGCTTTCATCCGTGTTCATCTTTCACTCTCCGGATTCGGGAGCGACCTCGCTGTGTCGCTGTGAGAGGTCGCTCCGGATTCGTTGTCTCCGGGTGATCAATACGCGAGCGACTCTTCCCTGTCGCTCTAGTAAGGTCGCTCCAGTAGGGTGATCAGAGCGACTTGGTGGTGTCGCTCCGGACTGGTCGCTCCCATGCCTTGCTCGCCCAATGACCACTCTAAACACTCCTTTTTGAGCTCCAAATGCCTCTGAAAATCCCACCAATGGTCCTCTAACTCATCCATGGTGCTCTCCAACACCTGATATGTACAAATGCAATGATATGCAACCTAAATGTGCCTAAATGATGCTCTAAATGACCAAACCATGCAAGAATAAGAAGTTAAAAACATGTAAATTCACAAGATATCAACTCCCCCACACTAGTCCTTTACTTGTCCTCAAGTAAACTTTCAAGTCCTAAGAAGGAAGAAGTTTGAAAAAGGGAGCTCATAGCCAAAAGACACACATCCTAGCTCTTCTACAACATTCCAAATGATCATAGCAAACAATCATTGGTCATTCTTTTATCAGTCTAGCTTCTCAATGCCTATCAACCTCTTTTTATTTCTTTATACAAAGTGCAATGCTCATCAATCAACAAGTAACTTCAACCAATTCTCACATTCATTCACACACACACACAAGGTGGATTCTCACAAATGGGCACATGATCTCAATCACTTGGCTTGGTAGATTAATGGTCTTTTTGAATAAAAAGAAAGGTTCAAATACAATCTTTTTAATGGTGGCAATCACTCAAGAACAAGGAGCATGATCATTATGCAAAATTTATCTAAGACTAGGAGCAATTCATGCATACATAGCTCATTCTCATCATTCTACTCTTCTTCCTAAGTGATTACAAATTCTACCCATCTTTTATATTTCAAAACCCAAGTATATACACTTCACTCACATTTCTCACCAAGTGAACTCTCTCTTTTTTTTTTTTTTTACATGATCAACCAACTAAGAACTTGACACTCTTTTTCTTTCCCCATTATGATTTTTCATTCTTTTTTTTTTTTTTTTTTTTTTTTTTTACTTTGGGGAATTCTAATTGACACACTTAAGAGTTTTTCTTCTTTTATTTTCTTGGTTCCTATTGGTTTTCTTTTCTTATTGACACTCTTTGATCTTTTTCTCTTCTCTCAAACCCAAGATATAACAACTTAAAAACACACAAACTCACTCACCATCCTAGATGCTAGTTCAAATGAGGATCTTATGCTAGCAATAGATGAGAACAAACATATGTCGCTCCCAATACTCTCAAGATTTTGCACATGACAAGCTATCAATAAGAGACCTCACTCAACAAATCAATATTGGTTTCAAAGAATGGCAAGGGTTTAAGGGTAGGGGAGTGCCATTTGGGTTAATCAAAGGATAATAAA
Organism: Brassica napus; assembly: GCF_020379485.1. NCBI lineage: Eukaryota > Viridiplantae > Streptophyta > Magnoliopsida > Brassicales > Brassicaceae > Brassica > Brassica napus. The sequence goes on along the minus strand of NC_063451.1, from coordinate 7,341,276 downwards.
TGGAATAAGATAACCCAAATGTGTATGAAATCCATGATCAAGTATGCAAGTGCCCATATGCAAGAGAGATTAAATTCATTATGCCCAAGTTCAGTTTGTAATTGGTTTCAAGAACAATGTCAATATCATATGAGCAACATGTTTCAAAAAGAGTTTTCAAGGCTCGAGAGATGCTTGTAGATATGTTCTTTTCATGGCAATTTCAATCATGGCTCCCTATGCATAATTCAAAACTCACATTTTTTTTTTTTTTTTTTTTTTTTTTTAATTTAGAAATCACAAAAAAATCCAAAATGCAAATCATTAAAATCCACACAGATGCAAAGTGCTAGATATGTCAAATGCAAATCATCCAAATAAAAACAAGCAAAATGATCAGTTTTTATAGTACCCCCACCACACTCGAATCACACAGTCTCTTGTGTGACTTTGAATTTGGAGTGGTTTACATGATAAGTAAAATAAAAATTACTAGAGATGTGGAGAGAATTTAAACCGGATTAGAGTACTTACCTTGTGACTGTAGCGACTTGAGCATGTCACTATGGATATGTCGCTATGAGCATGTCTCCACAGCACTTGTGTTTCTTTCCTAGCCTCTTTTGAATCCTTTCCTTTTCCTGAGCACCTTCCAAACTGAAATCACACACAATTCACACAAACAAACACACAAACAAGGATAGTTCACACAATTTATTAAAAACATTCACACATATATACAAAGGATACTCTTGAGATTTCCTCCCAAGTGAGCTTGTTTTAAGTCTCTAGCTTGACTTTGTGTGCTTGCTAATCATAAGTATCAAAAGGCTGAGCCAATGCACCTTTGGTCCTTCTCCTCCAAGAACAAGGAACCAAGTATGCAAAGGAGCACACTACTGTCCATAGAAAATAGACAGATTTTTCCTCAAAGAGCTTCACTAAAGATATGACATGAGTTATGAAATGCTCCTTGAGGTTCAGATGATCATGAGAATCAAAAGCATTAGGTGGAAACACAAAATCAACTACATGTTCAAATGAGGTTTTAACAAAGTAGTCAACTCTATCTCCATCAATCAAATAATACACAATGTTCACATTCTCATGATAGTTTTCAGCATGGGGGTTTTCTATCTCAAGCAAGAGCTTATCCACATCAAGTTCATCCCCTAAATCAGGAAGTTCAAGAAGAGGTCTAGGTTCATCAAGAATGAAAAACTCAGATTCAAGATCAAATGAAGCACATAGATAGCTCTTGTCAAAACAAACTTCAATATGATCTCTAACAAGCTTTTCTATTCTCAACTCATCTAGTTTCTTAGTTTCACATATCAGATCAAGACATTCATTCATGAGCACAAGAGAATTAAGACCAGAGATATTATTCTCACCACAAGGCAAGCATATTTCCTCGAGTTGAAGTTTTAAAGTGGAAATTTCTATACCTTCCAGTTGGAGTGGTGGAGCCCAATACATTACCTCATTAAGGGCACAAGCAGCATCTAACTCATACTGGGTAACCTCCCTTTCTTCAAACTCTGCTCGGTCCCTAATGAGGTGTATCCGGATAAGTTGTGCTAGGTTTCTCTTTGTCTTGTCCCGATTCTCTTTCATTCTCTGAAGCCGATGCAACTCATCCCTTTGGTCTGGTGTGAGTATGCGTATATCAAAGGGTGGTGGCTCCACAAACACATAGGGCTCATCTTCAATGTGATCTTCAAATGTGTCATCCTCTTCTTGTGGCTTCTCAAAGTAGCTTGAAGCCATCACTACAAAAGAGAAAATCTAGAATAAAAGATTAGTAGCTATACAAAAGCAAAACAAAACATAAGAAAATAAAGCTTAGTCTCAAGAAAGATTGAAATCCTAATGATAAATCCACTAGTTCCCCGGCAACGGCGCCAAATTGATTACGCGTTTAAGCACACACCAATTAACCTAATGTGCCAACAATACCACAATCGAATGGTATGTCATTGTAGCATTTTAGGATCGAATCCACAGAGAACTAGAGACTTATAACACCAAGAATACACAAACCTTCCTAATCTAAGCAAACAAGAAGATAGATGATTTGTAACAAACTAATATCCTAGAAATATAAACAAGTGAATCCATGGGCTAAGGGAATTGATTTCAAGTAACTAAGATCCAATCTAGGTGACAAGCTTTCAATCAAAGTAATCTCTTAAGTCTAAACACAATTCTAGACAAGTCCTATGTCTAGGTAAATGCCCATTTGCTTAGAAATCATTAAACATCAAATGTCTTTGGCTTAATTCAATCAAGCAATCTTTAAGTTCAAGTTCAATAACTATCTAGCAATTTTAACATCAAGTGTCCTTGGCTAATCTCACTAGAGCTTAGTTGAGTTGATTCAAACACTTCATCTAATCATGTCTGATGAGAAGTGTTTAGAAATCAGGTTTAGAGTGATCAAGACTAAACAAGCATTAAGAATACTCAACAAGCAAGTTCATACAAGGATCTAATACAATAACACCATAGATCTTCACTAAGTTACTCTAATCTCCCTAACCCATGAATTCTTAAGGAAACTACTCACTAATCTCCATGAAAACACTTAATCTCATAATAGATTGAAGCATATTCAAGTAGATACAACAGAGAATAAAGATAAACAAGGATTTAAACAAGCAAAACGAAATTAAAACTCAAGAACAGATGATGAACAATGAAGAACACTCAAGAACACCAAGAACAATGGTATTTCAAAGAGAGAGAGTTTTGACAAGTTAAATTATTACAAAGTTAGATTTTATGTTTCTTGCCCACTCTTTTGATAATAAGAAAGCAAATATTATACAGAAAAGTAGGAAAAATCGTGCAAAGGAAAGGTGGGTGGAAGATAGTGGGAAGTTGGTTGATCCCATCAACTTTCAAGTGGTCCCCGGCAAGGATTGATACACCTATAGTAAATCGATCATAACTTGTCCAATACAGCTTCAAATGACTTGAAACCACTTCCATTGGAAAGCTAACTCAATTTCCAGTGTCTCCACAAATTTTGAGCTTCAGAAGAGATTTTTAAGGCTTTCATCCGTGTTCATCTTTCACTCTCCGGATTCGGGAGCGACCTCGCTGTGTCGCTGTGAGAGGTCGCTCCGGATTCGTTGTCTCCGGGTGATCAATACGCGAGCGACTCTTCCCTGTCGCTCTAGTAAGGTCGCTCCAGTAGGGTGATCAGAGCGACTTGGTGGTGTCGCTCCGGACTGGTCGCTCCCATGCCTTGCTCGCCCAATGACCACTCTAAACACTCCTTTTTGAGCTCCAAATGCCTCTGAAAATCCCACCAATGGTCCTCTAACTCATCCATGGTGCTCTCCAACACCTGATATGTACAAATGCAATGATATGCAACCTAAATGTGCCTAAATGATGCTCTAAATGACCAAACCATGCAAGAATAAGAAGTTAAAAACATGTAAATTCACAAGATATCAATTCTCGTCATCACCAGAAACATCATCATTTTCATTAAACTCGTCTTCAACAGCTTCGTCTGTGGCATCATCGGTAAGATCTTCGTACTCGTGATTATGCGGATCAATGAGAAGGATGTCATCAATTTCTTGTTCAGGTTCCTCAACTTCATTTATCTGTTCTTCTTGCAATGGTGGTTCTTCTCCACTGATGATTCGTCCTCGTGGTGTAACTTTGATCACTGCTAACCAATTTATACATGAATCTCTCATCCGAGGGTATGGAAGGAGGCTAACTTGGTCTGCTTGTGAAGCTAAGATGAAAGGCTCGAATTTGTTGTACCTTCATCCACCGTTGACATCAACTACACCGAATTTGTTAGACCGAACACCTCTGTTGACGACGGGGTCGAACCATTCACATTTGAAGAGGACGCATTTCAGCTTCAGTATCCCTAGAAATTCGACTTCAATAATCTCCGTCAAGATCCCGTAGAAATCTGTTTCCCCTTTCACACATATTCCATAGTTACTGGTCGCCCGCTGTCTACCATACTCACATGTATGAAAAGTATAGCCTCGTGTGAAATACATCTGTGATGTGGTGACCTTTACAAGTGGAGATTGAATTACTTCGTGTAACCACTTAAGATAATCTGCATCGTCGTCGTCATAATCAGCCTGCAAAAATAAAGAGAATGTTAATGAAATACAGATCATGTATGAAAAAAGAGTTTGAGTTAATACCTGATTCCGCAACCACTTAATGAAGTGTTGATCTTTCCTTTTGTCTACGTCACTTGTGGATATACCAGGAAATGTTTCTTCGACTTGAAAAACAAATAGGCTGTAAAATCACATTTTATAGGAATGAATCTCTCGCAATTATACAATTAATTATACTTATATGTGTTTCGAAGTATCAATATATGTTACCTTTCAAAATAACGCATCAATGGATCTTCGCAATTGAGTAGAATATAGGTGTGTGCACTATGAGCGTCTTGTTCACTCGACCACCAAACCTCTTTAGACTTCCCACCGAGTCGCCCAATCTAGCTAAAGATGTCTGGAACACCAGCAACTGCATATGTTGGCGCAACACCACCATCATCATATCTTCTTGGAGCTCTTCTCCGGGTACGTACTTTTGACGCAAAGTAGTACGATGTGAAGTGAGAAACTTCTTCCGTCAAACTTCCAGCAATTATAGAACCTTCAACTTTGGTGAGGCTCTTTGCTTTTCCCTTCAAATGTTTCATGGCTCGCTCATACTGATACATCCATCCGTAATGTACAGGTCCACGAAGCAATGCCTCATATGGGAGGTGGACAGCTAGATGCTCCATGACGTCAAAAAATCCGGGAGGAAATATCTTCTCCAAGTTGCACAATAAGATGGGAATGTTCTCCTGAAGCTGTTCCACAACTTCTTATTTAAGAGTGCGTGTGCTCAGATCCCTGAAAAATGCTCCAATGCCTTTTATATTCCAAAAAAAATTATACACATTGTTAGTCATATATTATTTTGGAAATTATTGTGATATAATACACTACGTACCTGCAAGTGCTTCATGTACGTTTGTTGGAAGTAGCTCCGCAAATGCAAAGGGCAGTAGTCGTTGCATAAAGACATGACAATCATGATTCTTCATCCCGGAAAACTTTTGACCCTTTTCAACACATCTAGAGAGATTCGAAACATACCCATCAGGGAATTTCACTTCTGATGCCACCCAGTTGAACAACACCGACTTTTTTTCTAAAGATAATCTGAATATCGGAACGGAAACTTGTCCATTGCTTTTAATATGTAACTCGCTTCTTGAGCAAATATCCGGCAAGTCCAACCTCGATTTTATGTTGTATTTTGTCTTCCCTGGGACATTCAATATTGTATTCATGATGTTCTCAAAGAAATTCTTCTCTATATGCATCACATCGAGGTTGTGGCGCAGAAGAAGATCCTTCCAATATGGAAACTCCCAAAATATACTCTTCTTGTGCCAGTTGTGATGAACACCGTAAGAATCAGGCATATTACGAGGGACATGCCAATTACCACCCCAACGAACTGTTTCGTTAGCTCCGTAGTAGTCGATTTGCGCTTCAATTTGTTCTCCAGTTAGATATGGAGGAGGAATATCTCTCACAACCCTTTTGTGCCTAAAAAAATTCTTGTTTCTTCGGTAAGGATGGCCAATGGGAAGAAATCGACGGTGACAATCAAACCAACTTGTCTTCCTACCATTCTTCAGTTGAAACGCATCTGTCGTTCCATTACAATATGGACAAGCTAATCTCCCATGTGTAGTCCATCCAGACAACATCCCATAGGCAGGAAAATCACTTATGGTCCACAAAAGCATCGCTCGCATCGTAAAATTCGTCTTCGTTGAACAGTCATACGTCCTCACCCCTGTTGACCACAAATCCTTCAACTCTTTTATCAGTGGTTGTAGGAAAACATCCAGGGACCTTTTTGGATGGTTCGGACCATGTATTAATATGGTCAAGAATAGCAACTCCCGTTGCATGCACATCTCCGGTGGCAGGTTGTATGGAGTAAGAAAGACTGGCCACAATGAATATTGTCTCCCTGACATTCCGAATGGACTAAATCCATCTGTCCATAGTCCGAGATACACATTCCGGATATTGCTAGCGAAATCTGGATGTACTTTGTTGAAATGTTTCCAGGCTCTTGGATCTGATGGATGAGTCATCTCACCATCCGTCTGAGTATGCTCGGCATGCCATATCATCTTTCCAGCAGTCTGCTCTGATTGATACAATCTTTTCAATCTGTCTGTAATTGGTAGGTACCACATCCTTTGGTACGGTACCCTATTACGTCCCCGTCCTTGCGGCTTGAATCGTGGCTTCTTGCAGAATCGACATTCTTCTAGCTTCTCATCATCTCCCCAATAGATCATGCAGTTGTCGATGCAAACATCTATCATCTCCGAAGGCAACCCAAGACTATAAACCAGTTTCTGAATCTCATAATAAGAATCAGCAGACACATTGTCTTCCGGCAAATACTCTTTAAACAAGTCCGCCCATTCGTTCATGCAACTTTCAGGTAGATTGTGATCAGTTTTAATATTCATCATTCTAGCAGCTAACGACAATTTAGAGAGACCTTCTCTACAACCACTATAAAGTGGTTGATTCGCCGCGTTTAATATTTCGTAAAACTTTTTTGCATCTATATTAGGTTCTTCATCTTCATCATGAGCTACGAATGCATCATCTACCATATCATGTACCCTATTATAATCTACCATCTCCTCCTGATGGTAACTATGTTCATTATGCAAATGATGATCAACCGGTTCTTTTTCCTGAAAATTGCTATTACTACTACTAGCTTCATTCTGGTCATAATTAAAACCTTCTCCATGTTGAAACCAGATATAGTAATTTGGCGTGAAACCTCTATTTATTAAATGCTTCCAAACATTTTCACGGTTTGCCAGTTTCGAATTGTTGCATTTCCGACAAGGACAGAACATCTTACCACTTTCTTGGGCGAGCGGTGTTGAATATGCTTGATGCATAAATGTCTCCAGACCCGCAAGGTATTCTTTCGTCACTCTCCCGTTAGCATCTCTACGCATATACATCCACTTCCTCAACTCGTAAATAATCCCGGAGCCTGCCATTTTTTTTTCTTTCACGTTTTTTGTTGTTGGTGTGTTTAAAATGATGTTCAAACATCCATATTTATAGGAAATTTCGAATCTGGTAGTTGTAATTTTCCTATGAATTTACGACGAAATTAATTAGGTGGCAAAAAAAAAACGTGTAACACCTACAAAGTTGGTGGATTCAAAATTTCCTCGGTAAATACACGTAAACTATTTCCTCGTAAATAACACGCAAAGTTTACGTCGTATTTACGAGGAAATAGTTTTTCCTCGTAAAATACTCGTTAAATTACATCCACTTTACGACGAAACACTTTTGTCGTTACGTTACGAGGAAATAACGATGACTTTAGTTTTCCACGTAAGTTCCTCGTAAAATCGACGTAAATTTACGAGGATTGTTTTTCCTCATTAAACTTCCTCGTTAAGCATGTGTTTTCTTGTAGTGGATGTCAAAAGGGAAGGTGGTTGCTGTTGATAGGGACAGGGAGAAAACTCCATCTGTGGAAGAGCTGTATGATCACTTGCTGAATGGGGTCACTTGGACTCCAACAAGGTTCGCCGACCTTGATTTGCTGAAGGAGTTGGGTCTTGATTATGATATTGAGGCGATGCTGGGACATTTGAAGATGCCAAAACTCCTCACCATGGCTTACCCTGTCTACAAGGATGTCTCCTGTCAGTTCCTGTCTTCCCTTGAGGTCACTTACCATAACACTCCGCATGTGAGGCAAGGATGGGGCAAGATCAAGCTCAAGGTCAATGGGAGAGACTACAACATGAACTTCAAGGACATTGGGAGAGTCATGGAGTTCCAAGACTTGGAAGACTACTCTCTTCCCAAATGCGAAAATCTCCCCACCGAGCTTTGGAAGTTGATCACCGGAAACAGGCACTCTACCGGGACTGACAAGAACTCACATATCAGGCATCCGTCTGTGCGCTACCTCCATAGGATGCTCGTCCATGCATTCTATCCACAGAAGGAAGCAGGTAATGTCACCAAGGAAGATATGCGACTTCTCTGCCCGGGTATCCGACCCTACGCCGCCCCTGGAGTGTTGCCTCTTCCAAGCACTGACATCTATGCCACCTTTGGGATGGTCAGTTCCTTCGTGAGTCGTCTCGAGCACTACAGAGACTGGGCATGGTACACCTCTGATTCGCGCCCGAAGGTTGAAATTGGCGGGTTGATCACACCACTGCTTCAATTTATGAATGTTCCTTTGGGAAAGGACGCAGCAGGACCTAGATTCATTGATGGCACTTACTTGAGGATTGCTACTTATTTCAGCGGGATGTATGGGAAGAACTACGTCTACTACTACTACTTGAAAGGCAAGCATGTTGAAGTGGTTCTTCCAAACAAGAACCTGACGAGCTTAGAGAGACCTGGAGCTATCAGCTTCAACATTTCCAAGGAAGACTTTCTTGGAGAGCACAGGTCTCTCGGTCCCATTGCTGCACCAAGGAAAAGGAGTGCTCCGACGAGACATGACGAACCTGCTGCGGAAGCATCTGAACCCGTCTATGGACCTCCGCGCTACTACTTCAAGCCATATGCTAGAGTTCTTCCTCCTGGTGCGCTTCGTGACGCTCATGAGCATATTGGTCGACTTCAGAGATGGAACAAAGCACAAGACAGGACGATAGAAAAGCTGAAAGACAAGTGCAAGGCGCTTAGCAGGACTGTGAAGAAGCAAGCAAAGACTTCAGCCAAGTTCATGAAGAAAGTAGCTGATGTCTTGACCAGGGGAGGAATAGCTGGATGTAGCTCAGCAGACTTCGCCTTCGCGAACACATCAGTCCCCCAGCCTCCACCTCAGCCTGCGGATCTTGGTTTCCCCCTCACTGCTAGACAGCTCCAGCGCAAGTGGAGGAACCCACTCATTGAACCCTCCACCTCAGGAAACAAGTCCCCATCCCTAGCCTCTTATGATAGTGGGGTCGAGATTGACGAGGTTCAGAGCCAGCCATGGTTTGGAGTCTACAGCTCAGCACCAGGTGGTTACTACACCACATTCCCACCTGATGACGACGATGCGGGGGCATCTACCCCTACTCACTATCCGTAGAAGGTACTTAATTACTTTCCCTTATATATATCATTTCATTTTTCGCATATTAGCTTTCTTTTGGGTATCTCTCTCTACTTGACAACACAGAGACTGTGTAACTTAAGTTTGGAGGAGGTACCAAGTATTTGATCATGTTTGCTTTGATGATTTTGCATTGAGTCTTGCATACATACCTTTTTGCATAAAAAAAAATCATATAGATTACATCACTTGCATTTTTAGGAGAGTCCAGAGCATATAGGTTGCATTCACTTGCATTGGGAGCAATGATTTAAAATGCCTTGTAAAGAACACTACCTCGCGCTCGAATAGCTATTGCATCTCTCAAAAAGCCTTGTATGTTTCGAGCCTTGAAAACTCTTCCTGAATCTCATTAGTTGCTGAAACTCAATCTTTGAAGCCAACTACAACCTTATTTGAACTGAACGAACTTAATGCTTCTTGCTCATGGTCCGTTGTGTACTGAGTCATGGCTATACACACTTGAGTTGTCACATCCTTTACGCCAATCTTTTTGACAAACTCGAGTGGTAGACCACTCCCAAAACCATTTCCTCCTTTTAAGCTTTCATTGTTTGATGAGTGAGGCCTTTCTCGGAAAGTCTTACATGTGCATAATGTTGAGAGTATCGGGAACGACAATGCTTGATCTTCATTCTTGCTAGATTAGGCACTCTATTGTCTAGCTATAGGTGGGGGGTGAGTGTTGTGATTATGATTTGGGAGCATTAAAAGTTTGAAGGAAAAGAATAGACTCTTTGTGTTTATGTGAATAGTCTTATTGGGATAAGTAGATAAACATCTACCTCAAATTTATGAAAAGTCTTGGCCCAAATTAAAAAAAAAAAAGGCTATTAAAGTTGTTAGCAGCTAAGAAATGTTTTTAAATTGTGAAAAAAAAAAATCCCTTGTAGATTTCAAAGAGAAAAAGTTTTATGTGAAAAATGTTCTTAGGATCTTTTGGTGAGAGATGTGAGTTAGGTTTGACATTGGGAAATGATTGTGTAACTTGTATGTTTGGAAAAAGGGTAGAACAATGGAGATTGAGCATTGTATGCATGAGTTGATCCCTTTCTTAAATATATTATATGCAATGTCAAGGTTACTTGTCTTGAGAGTAAACCACCTTAAAGATCATGTATCTTGAACCTCTTGACTCACTTAAATAAAAAGTCTTCCCTTACCCAACCAAATGATTTGGACCAATTGACCATTTGCAAGAATTCACCTGATGTTTATTGCTTAATGAATGGGAGAGTTGGTTGATTTGAATGTGTGGATGCTTGATGATGATTGTAAGGGACAAAGGAGTTGAGATAGGCCTAGAGAAGCTAGAGTATAATAAGAGAGTGTGCTCATGTTCGATTTAGATGTTGACTTGAGTGCTAGATGTGTTTCTTTTGGCTATGAGCTCCCACCTTCAAACCTCTCTCCCTATGAGTTCTAGAAAGTTCACTTGTGGACAAGTAAAAGAACAAGTTTGGGGGAGTTGATATCTTGCATATTTCCATTGTGTTATCCATTCACCCATGTGCATTTTGATCATATAGACTAGGATTTAGCCATGTTTAGGTTGCATTTTGCATACATGAGTCTTTATTAGGTATTGGAGTACCACATGGAGTTCATGGAGACATTTGGGTGCATTTGGAGCTCAAAAGAGGTGATAAAGGTGATCATTGGACGAGCAGTGCATGGGAGCGACCCTACTGGAGCGACGCCATGAACTCGATGTGCCCTACCTCTCAGAGCGACCTTACCAGAGCGACCTCACGAGGTCGCTCGCCATTTCATCGTTTGGGAGCGACCTCCTAGAGCGACGACACGAAGTCGCTCCAGCTCCAGAGCGAGGTCACCACAGCGACACCCCGAGGTCGCTCGGGTTTGTGTCGATTTGAGACACGAAAACAAGCCGGGAGCGACGTGCCGAGGTCGCTGAGCTTCAATTATTTGGTCGAACTTATGATTAATCAATGGCCTTTTGTTCATTTGTTATGCACGTTTTACACTTGCTAAACCTATGTTTAAGTACCATTTGTAAGCCATTTGAGGCGGACTATCTTTTATCTTAAGAAAACTACCAAAAACCTCTTGGAAAGTTCATCTCTTTGATTCAATTGATCATTTTTGTTATTGCAATCCTGTTGTTTTCATATTGATTTTCTGTATTTCTCTACATGATTAATCTGAAATCCAATATGGGTTTAAGAGCAATCATGGAGATTAGTGAGTAATCACCTTTTGAATTCATGGGTTAGGGAGATTAAGGGTGATTAGGTTAGAGCTAGGATGTTTTAGTGTAGATCATTCTTAGTCCTTGCTAGTAGAGTATTCATAATGCATCTTCTGAGTTGGCCTCTCAAAAGTTGATCTTTAGGCATTTTCCACCCAAAAGGTGTTTGATGAAATGTCTGAAACAACTCTTCTAAGCTTTTAGCATACTTTGCCAAAGACATTTGTTGTTAGAGGTGCTAAGATAGCCATTAGACTTGTTAGTAATGATTGCTTTCATATTATTCAACCAAAGACATTTGATGTTTGAAATGTGTTAGTAAATGAACATTCATCTAGACATAGAGCTTGTTTAGAACTGTGGCTAAGCTTAAGGTTGATAGTTTGATTGATCGTTTGTCATCCTTAGTTTGAAACTTGATCACCCAAGGTCTAATCCCTATGCCCATGAGTTCTCTTTTCCCTTAGTCAAGAAAGTTACTTCATTTATCGCTTTTATTATTCTGCAACTGCATTAGCGTTAATCATTAGTTTATAAATCTTTTAAATCACCGGTTGCACTTAGATTAAGTGAGTACTTGCATTCTCAGTGCTTTGAAATCCCTTAGAATTGGTTCGACAATCTTTTATACTACATCATTTGTCTTAGGAGCCTTGAAAACTCCTAACATCAACCAATACACCCACCTTGTGGAACATTTAGATATTACATGGTCCTGATTGATGCGTCCACGAGATGGTCGCACGTCTGTCTCTTATCAACTCGTAACTTGGCATTTGCGAGATTGTTGGCTCAAATCATTCGTTTGAGAGCACACTTTCCAGACTTTTCTTTAAAGACTATACGTCTTGATAATGCTGGTGAGTTCACGTCCCAAGCGTTTAATGATTACTGTATGTCCATGGGGGTAAGTGTGGAACACTCCGTGGCACATGTACATACACAGAACGGCTTGGCCGAATCATTTATCAAATGCATACAGCTAATAGCTAGACCATTGTTTATGAAGTCAAAACTTCCGGTCTCAGCTTGGGGACATGCGGTCCTGCATGCGGCCGAACTCATACGCATCAGACCATCTAGTGAACATAGATATTCTCCATTACAATTACTTACGGGCCATGAGCCAGACATATCCCATCTTAAGACATTTGGCTGTGCCGTCTATGTACCAATTGCACCACCACAGAGAACAAAGAAGGGACCTCAGAGGAGGATGGGGATATATGTTGGATATGATTCTCCCATGATTATTAAATACCTTGAGCCAACTACGGGTGATTTATTTAAGGCCAGGTATGCGGATTGTCATTTTGATGAATCCGAATATCCAACATTAGGGGGAGAGAATAGTAAGCTGGTAAAAGAGATTACATGGAATCAAACATCCTTATCTTGGCAAGATCTTGGATTCAGGAATGTGATTTAGAAGTCCAAAAGATAATACATTTACAAAATCTAGCTAATCAATTGCCAGATTCATTTGCTGACCCGAAAAGAGTGACTAAGTCATATATACCAGCTGATAATGCACCTATTAGAATTGATGTTCAAGAGGGAAACAATCAAGTTGCTACAGAGTCTAGACAACATTTGAAACATGGTAGACCAATAGGTTCCAAAGATAAGAACACTCGGAAAACAAAGAAAGGTGCAGATAATGAAACCGAGGTTGTTGAAACCCTAGACACGACCGTGGCCGTTCCAAAATCCCGGGACTTAGCCGCGGCCGATCCCAAAACCCTAATAGCGATCGCGGCCGATCATAAGATCTTAGATGCGGCCGGCCCTGATGTACCTAATACTGATGCTTGGGACGCCAAGCTTCAAGGTACTGAAGGTCCTGATAATAATGAGATCTCAATAAATTATGTCTTGTCTGGGATACAATGGAACATAAAGAATGTCGACATTGATGATATATTTGCATACAAGGTAGCACTTGAACTTATGGATTTAAACGAGGATCATGAACCCACGTCTATTTATGAGTGCACTCAGCGATCAGATTGGATCAAATGGAAAGAAGCTATAAACGTGGAGTTAAATTCTTTAAAGAAAAGAGGTTTTTTCGGTCCTGTAATCTGAACACCCTATGATGTTAAACCAGTTGGATACAAATGGGTCTTTGTGAGGAAAAGAAATGAACATGGTGAAGTAGTGAGATATAAAGCACGGCTTGTTGCACAAGAATTCTCATAGAGACCAGGAATAGATTATGAGGAGACATACTCCCCTGTGGTGGATGCTACTACTTTTAGATTCCTGATAAGTCTTGCTATAAGAGAAAACTTAGACTTGCGGTTAATGGATGTAGTAACTGCATACTTATATGGTCCACTGGATAATGAGATATACATGAAAGTCCCAGAGGGTATTGAATTGAAAAACAAATCGAGTTCTCGAGAACAACATTGTATAAAGTTGGACAAATCACTTTATGAATTGAAACAATCAGGTCGAATGTGGTACAATAGACTAAGTGAGTACCTAGTGAAAGAGAGCTATAAGAATGACCCGATCAGTCCATGTATTTTTATAAAGAAATTCGAAAATAAAAAATTTGTGATCATAGCAGTGTATGTTGATGATATGAATATCGTAGGAACCTCTGGAGAGATTTCCCAAACAGTTGAATATCTTAAGAAAGAATTCGAGATGAAAGATCTAGGAAAAACAAAGTTCTGTTTGGGATTACAACTTTAGTACATTAAAGATGGAATCCTTGTACATCAAATGGCATATACAGAAAAAGTACTCAAGAGATTCAACATGGCCTAGTCTCACCCATTATCTAGCCCCATGGTCGTGAGGTCTCTCGGCCTAGACACTGATCCGTTCCGTCCTAAGATGGACGATGAAGATGTCCTTGGTCCCGAAGTGCCATATCTCAGTGCCATAGGAGCTTTGATGTATCTGGCTAGTCACACACGACTAGATATATGTTTTTCCGTGAATCTATTGTCTAGATTTAGCTTTTGACCGACCCAAAGGCACTGGAACGGGATTAAACATATACTTCGTTACCTGCAAGGAACGAAAGACTTGGGTACATTTTATACTAACCAAAACAAAGAAGGTTTAGTTGGTTTTGCTGATGCAGGTTATTTTTCGGATCCACACAATGCTCGATCACAGACAGGCTATGTTTTCACACATGGTGGAACGGCCATATCATGGCGTTCCATGAAGCAGACGATCGCGGCCACATCTTCAAACCATTCGGAGATCTTGGCGATACATGAGGCTAGCCGCGAGTGTGTTTGGTTAAGGTCCATGACCCGACATGTTCGAGTTGATTGTGGGATGTCCGAAGGCAAGGACGCACCAACCGTGATGTATGAGGACAATGCAGCATGCATTGCTCAGCTCAAGGATGGCTACATCAAAGGAGACCGGACGAAGCACATCTTGCTTAAGTTATTCTTCACGCACGAGCTACAGAAAGCCGGCGAGGTCCAAGTAGTCCAAGTGCGTTCCAGCGACAACTCAGCCGACCTGTTCACCAAATCACTTCCGACTTACACGTTCAGGAAGCTCACGCATCAGATTGGGATGCGTAGACTGAAAGACCTTCAGTGATGTTCAGAACAGGGGGAGTAATACGTGTTGTACTCTTTTTCCTTCACCATGGTTTTGTCCCACTGGGTTTTCCTGGTAAGGTGTTAATGAGGCAACATCTAAAGCGTATTACAAACTCTGTATGGTTATGACATCCAAAGGGGAGTGTTATAAACCATATTGTGGATGTACATAACCGACCCATATCTTAGAGAGAGAGTCGGCCCGTATAGAGAGAGAGAGAGTCGGCCCGTCTAGAGAGAGAGAGACGGCCGCGCCCTAGAGAGAGAGAGAGAGTCGGCTACTTCCTTTTTCTCTTTTGGCTACTTTCCTATTTACTTTAGACTTATGATTTGTACTATTTCCATATATGTATTTCTTTTTCTAGTCTTTCCATTATTCTATAACGGTGTAATTCCCTATATATAAAGGGCTCTTTATGTTTATGAAGAATATAGAAGAAACTATTCTCTAAGTTTCACAACACTAACAACAATATAAAAGTTTTTTTCTAGTTGTAATTGTAAGCTTTATTTTAAACTACAAAATTGATAAAATTTATTAGTTTTATGTATTGTAATTACTCCTTCCGTTTCGATTTAATTGTCGGAAAACAAATTGTTTTAAAATAAGTGTCGTTTTAGAATTTCAATGAAAAATTTATTAATAAGATTATCCACTTCATTTTTCTATTAGTTGCAATATGGTTAGGTGTATAGGTAATTGTATTTTTATTTTGGAAATATACAAAATCATATGTTTTATTAATCTGTGTGAATAAACCTAGAACAACAATTAAAATAATACGGAGAGAGTAACATTTTCGTTTATTAATAACTAATACAGTATATTCTGTACTATTATTTATAGTTTTTATTGAATCTTAAATATCTCAAAGCCGCCATTGAATATTTTGTAAGTTAATGGTATGACTTATTTAATTCTTTAAGTAAATTAGTTTATTGAATTTTACATAATACACGATGAAACATGACTCTTTTTTTTAACACAACACGATGAAACATGACAATGTGAATAATATACATTGACAAAGAGAAAAGAAAAAGGGAAAAGACAAAATGAAGGGCTGGACCGCCAACTGGAGCATGTCTGTATTCTTCTACCTTCTACTGTCATAAAATAATTATATTATTTGTTCCTTGCTTTTTTTTTTTTTTTTTTTTTTGATAACTCTGGTATCTGGGCAGCCACATTCCCAACTATTCCCGTAGGGGGTCCAGCGCCCTAACGGAAGAGATGTTAAATCCGCTGTGGCCGAGGCTCGAAGTCGTGATGGCGGGCACCTCAGCCGAGGTTCCTTTACCACCAGACCACGAGGCCCGGTTTGTTCCTTGCTTCTTCCATGAAACTCACCGCTTAATAAACACACTTCTTTCTTGTTGTCAACAACTTGGCCAGAACAAATATTAACTATATCCAACTTTAACGCGGTCATGATTTGTTTGATAGGATGATGGTGAAAGTGAAACTACAACTTCTGATCATGTTTTCTACAATAACTTGATAGGATGATGGTGAAACTAACCAAATTTTTCCAGGTCTATACATTACTATTCACGGAAATAGATAATTAATCTATAACCAGTTTTCTCCGTTAAACAATTTGTAATCTTTTTTTTTTTTTTTTTTTTTGATAAATTGTAAATTATATTACCAAAAGAACATGGTTACATAAGCTTAAAAGCCTAAAACTCTTGTGGCCCAAAAAAAGATAAAAAGCCAGAGAAGTTAACGTTTTTGTCAATCCGAAAAGAAAACCTATTAGCCATAAGAGAACCAAAGAGATAAAAGAGTGGAGCAGCCCTTCTTTAATCTTCTTGCGAGAAGAGTATCTTTGATGAGTCTATCTAGTTGTTTGAACAAGATATCCGGTGTAGTGAGTTGAACATTATGTCTTCTGTTGTTCCTCTCTTTCCATATGAGGTAAACTGCTGCTTGAGAAGCCATTTTGCAAAGAAGTTTCTTTTTACTCGATCTGAAAGGAGCCAAGAGCCAGTTGATGAGATCGTTCCAAGACTGAAGATGGTTCAGATGATGTCCCAGCCGTCTGAAGAGGAGATTCCAAATTTCAGAGGCAAACACACAGTTGATGAACAGATGATCCCTTGTTTCATCGTGGGTAGTGCATAGGGTACAAAGTGGACTGAGATGTGGACTCCATTGAGCTATCCTAGCATTTACCGGTAGTCTTTTGAGATTTGCCACCCAGAAGTTAAAGGAGTGCTTTGGAACAGAATGCTTGAACCATACTGCATTGAACCATCCTTTGTTGTCCTCCTTTGGTCGTAAGAGCTCCCAAGTGATTTTCGTTGAGAACTCATGTTCCTGCCGATCTTGTGGTCCCCAAAGGACAGTGTCGGAGGCGAGTACATCATGGTTTGATGCGTAGTTTTGCAGCAGAGAACGCACAGTAGCGACATTCTGGTTTCTCGATCTATAGGGGACCTGCCAGTCCCGAGAAGAGAGAGCTTCTTGAACCGTGCTCTGTTCCGGGATACCCAAGAGTAGTGGACCGTTTTCACCTGTAACCTCCAATAACCGTCCCTGAGAACACCAGTTATCAAACCAGAAACTAGTGTTTGCGCCATCCCCAGTGCAAGAACTGATTAGTGTTTCTGCTAGGGGTCTGAGAGATAACAGGAACTTCCAAATCCAGGAATCAGACGTTTGAATCTCGAGGGACCAAAAATTTTTCCTTTTTAACCTGTGTTCTTGAACCCAAGCTACCCAAAGGGAGGTTGAGGATGAGAAGATTTGCCAGATAAGCTTAAGAATCAGGGTCTTGTTCCAAACTAAAAGATTTCGAAGGCCGAGACCTCCTTCTATCTTAGGCAGGCATACAGTCGTCCATGAAACCTTAACAGATGCCCTCTTTGAGATATCCCCTCCCCATAAGAATCTGTTACACATTTTTTCAAGAGCTTTAAGGCAGGATTTGGGAAAGACGAAAGCGCTCATCCAGAAATTCAGCAGACTATAGATAACCGATGATACAAGCTGAAGACGCCCTGCAAAAGAGAGACACCGGACAGTCCAGCTCGTGAACCTTGCTCTTATTTTATCCAAGAGAGGAGAGTACTCTGATTTTTGCAACTTCCTATGCATGAGAGGAAGACCGAGATAACGGATAGGGAGAGAACCCTTTCGGAAACCAAACAAGGTTATAGTGTTAGTTTCCTCTGGGTTCAGTCCTGCTACAAAGAGATCCGTTTTGTCTTTGTTCATCTGTAGACCTGAGATGTCCTTAAAAACCTCCAGAGAATCAGCAATGGATTGAAGCGATGTACCTTTGCCATCAAATAAGATAATGATGTCGTCCGCAAATGTCCGTCCAAGGGGGTGATAGCCAATTCTTCCGGATTCAAAACGAGATTTTAGCAGATTTGAGTAGACCTCCATGGCCATTACAAACAGTGAGGGGGAGAGGGGATCCCCTTGCCTCAGACCCCTAGTACCCTTAAAGAAACCGCATAGATCTCCATTAACATTGATGGAAAAGGAAGTAGTGGTGATGCACTGAGCGATCCACTGAGTAAACACCGGCGGGAAATCAGCTACCTGAAGAATCTTCAACAAGAAATCCCAGTTCACAGAATCAAAAGCCTTCCTTAAATCTACTTTGAGGAGCCCACGCTTTGAAATGGTTGAGCGATTAAAACCTTGAACCATTTCTGTGGCAAGGAGGACATTTTCCACTAGCATTCTCCCTTTAATGAAAGCAGATTGAGTATTAGAGACCATATGTGGAGTGATCGCTTGCAGTCTCCTGGCAAGAATCTTTGAGATTACCTTGTAAACAACATTGCAAAGAGAAATCGGTCTGTAATCCACCAGCTTATCAGCCCCCACCTTCTTTGGAATGAGAGAGACTGCAGTACAGTTCCACTGCTTGAGGAGTTTCCCACTTCTGAAGAATTCTAGTACTGCTCTAGTCACGTCCTCTCCAATTATATCCCATGTTTTCCTATAGAATTCACCTGAGTAGCCGTCGGGTCCAGGTGTTTTGTTTGCTGGAAGTGCGAAGACCTCATGTTTCACGTCTGCCGGTGTGACCGGAGCTGTTAGCAAAGTCCTATCTGCGTCGCTACATCTAAACGATGTGAAGGAGGATATTTGAGCTTGACTGGTTGCTGTGAGGGCAGTAGTAGAGGCGCCAAATAATTCTTCAAAATAAGACACGCAATGCAACTTGATTTCTCCCGTGTCAGACAGCCTATTCCCCGCCTCATCCAGGAGGTAGTGAATTTGGTTTATAGCACGTCGTGAAACCACCATACGATGGAAAAAGGCAGGATTCTGGTCCCCACTTTCCAGCCAAAGAATTCTAGACCTCTGCTGGAGGAAACGTTCTTCCGCAAGGGCTAAGGTTAACCATTTACTCTGAGCTTCTTTCTCTTGAGCAGCAAGTAATACCTTCGGGTTTGCCAAGACTTGATTTTGACAGGAGATCAAATTAGAGTGAGCTTCCCTGACTCGGTTTTCCAAATCTGAGAAGTGCTCTCTGTTTATTTCTTTGATCTCAGTCTTTAGGAGTTTGAGCTTCTTGGAAAGAGAATACATTGCAGTTCCATAAACTTCTATTTGCTGCCAGGCAATGGCAACCCGCGGGAGAAACTCAGGGTGATGGAACAAGAAGTGAGAAACCATAAACTGTCTTTTGGCCTTAGTTCTTTCACCAAAGACAATACTACTTGGACCGTGATCAGAGAAATCAGGTTCTCCGAAGTGCGCATAAGCCTGGGGGAATTGAAGCAGCCATAAGTCATTTATAAGGATCCTATCCAGTTTCTTCGAGTTTGGAGAGTCAGTCTGCTTATTCCACCAGGTGAACTCATTTCCTCTTATTGACAGATCAAACAACTCAACGTGTTGAATGCACTCCCTGAAGCCTTTCATACCACGAGGGATTCTTGTACCTCCTTTAGAACTTTCACTCGGACTAAGAGTTTGGTTGAAATCTCCCAAGACAGCCCATGGTTTGCCCATAATGATAGGATCAGTAGCCAAAGAACTTAACTCCTCCCAAAGATATCTTCTCCCATATTTACAATTTAGAGCGTAGATAAAAGAGACCGCGACTTCCGAAGTGGAGTGTGGCAGCTCAACTAAACAAGTGATCATCTGGCTAGACTTGGAATGGATAGTCAATTTAACTGAAGGATCCCAAACGACCCATATCCGTCCTAGCTCGGCGAACTCGTAGTTGGCTGAAAAATTCCACCCCGGAAATATTGAATTAAAAATCCGGTGAGAATTGTGAACTTTCACTTTAGTCTCTATGATACTCCCAAAATACGGCTTGGACTGCCGTAGCCATTTCCTGAGACTACTACGCTTAATTTTCTTATTAATGCCTCTTACGTTCCAGCAGAAAGAGTCGATCACCATCATGAAATTATTGAGATTTTTTGGGGACCTTCCCCGCAGCTTTTTTCCCATATCTTCTCTGTTTTTTAGAGATAACTTCTGTAAAAGCAGTGTCTACTATCGGGTTGTCATCATCCTCTGAAAGAGGGTCTGAAGATGCGTCGCTGACTGAACTATCAGAGCTTTCAGATTCTGAAGATTCCTGTTCTGAGCTATCTGAGGAAGAAGAGACGACGCGAGTTTTTCTCGCAGATTTCCGACTGAGACGAGAAATACCAACAATTTGTAATCTTGTAACAATATAAAATTTTAGTTTTGATTGGTTTGTTTGTCGGTGTTGAGTATCTTTTTTCTTTCACAAACTAAAATAGTTAGTCACCTTTTGTTTGTCAGTAGAACAACAAAAATGGGATGATTAAATTATTAATCAATCATTATAACCTCTTAAGTCATATATGCAATTTGATTCGTTTTATCTACAGTTGCCAATACTTGCATCACAACCTCGCAAGTCGTATATGAAACAGAGCCACATTATCGAATTTAATTCGTTTCATTCACCTTTGCCAATGCTTCCATCAAGATAATCATCCATCTCAATCTGGAATTTATACATTTCATTGAGATGAGCTAACACTATCTAGTTATTTAAAATAGACGGACCCGGACTCCATTTGCAGTATTTTACTTATATATTCTCTGTGATTTGCCATCTCAACAATGACCGACAGTTTATATAATTTTTTTATTAATGGTTTTCATCAAAACAAAATATATAATTTTCCTTGTTGAGCAGTTAAATTTTTTAATTATTAGTCGACAAAAAAAATTAATTATTAAATATACTGACCATAGACCACTAGATGGTACAATGTATTTTTTTAATTATACGAATCTATACTGTTAAAAGAGAAGGAATTTTAAAAAATCTATTTAAAAAAGTTGTTGCACCTATTTATTTTAGTCCAACCTATTATATATAACTTTTTTTTTTGAACACACCTATTACATATAACTAAATATTATAACTAACCCTTCATATATCAACCAAATAATATCTCTAACATTTAAGGAAATCCATTTTAACTCACTCAATCTTTTTACATAAGATCTTTCAATATACCACACGACTATACAAACATTTAATATAAACCTTATCAAATGTTTCAAATAACTCACTAAACGTTTTGCATAAACCAACTCCCTACAATACTTGATATAAACGATATTAAAAAATTAACACATAAGGGTCATGTCAATTATATATATTTCACCCTCTTCCATTATATCAAATACTTGCAATAGGTCGGGTCCTGTTAAAAAAAATATTGATCAAACAATATTCCAATACATCAATGTCGTTTATAGAATATCATGACTTCATAGAAAATTATCGGTTCTTTTAAAACTAATCCGACTTCACAATAATAATATTGATTATTCACGATTTTGAAAATTATTTTTTAGATACTATACTTTTATATACTTTTCACTTAAAAATGGATCTATACTATTAAAATTCTTTAAAAAAATCTACTTAAACAAGGTTGTTAGACCATTTCATTCGATTTATCTATTTTTTTAGTCTTACTCTATATTTCTCTAACTATATAAATACTTTACATAAATTTTTTTTAATTTAAATGAACTCATTTATTATTCTCCCATAATCTATTATATAACTACTCTAACAATAAATCTTCATTAATATAGGACATATTATTCAAATATGTTTACACGTGACGTGATCATTACCATATATAGTTCCATTAATAGTATAAATATTTCAATGGTTTAGTTATGTTTAATATAAGTTGTAATGGAGAATCCTCTGGTGTGTAACATTTTTTTCATTTTTAGTGTGAATTGGAAACTAAAAACCTTAATGTCAATTATTCAACTATGAAACATTAATTTAATTAATTACATTCAATCAATTATTAAGATTTTATCTTAAATTCTTATATATGAAATAAATTATTAATCTTATCATAAAAATATTAAATGGGTCTAAACGGGTTAGGGATTTAAATGGAATTAGTAAAAAAAAAAAGACTAGTTTAAATAGAACATGTTTATTTACTTTACAAATTATAACAACGCATATGATACGTTTTATTGAATTTTCACAAATGTAAAATATCTTGCACTTTAAATCGGATAGTTTAAGCCGTTTGAAAATAATTACAGGAAAATAATTCACTATTAATTATTTGAATAAAAAATATTCGAGTCATTAATTTTTTTTGTTGCATAACTTGGTTTATAAATAATATTTTAGGATATTTAATTATTTAGAAATTAAATATAATTAATATATGTGGGTATATAATTTGTATTTTAAAAATTAAGTACTCATTTGGTTCTCAGTTTGGTTTGTATTTTTCGGTTTCAAAGACATAGTATATGCTCGGTTATTTATGAAATTCAGTTTAATTTTGTTTTTTTTTTCAGTTTGTTACGGTTCAGTGCATATGGGTAAATGTACCAAAACCTATACATTATCTTATATAGAAATTATATAAGAAGAATTTATATAATTTTAAAAATAAATCCGCGGGGGATCAAAATCTAGTTATATAAGTAAAATGACATGTATTAAGTATGAACAAAACTTAAGTTCACCCTTAAGGTGAACCTTTAAATTCATTTCTCATTTTATTACCAATCAAAATGCCACATATATCAATAATAAAATACATTATTTTAAAAAAAAAATCTAAAATAATTGAAAAAAATAAATGAGGCTCATTTTAATGGCTAACGCCACTAACTAAACCTTAAATCTTAAATTTTAAACCCTAAACCTTAAATCTAATCCCTAAACCCTAAATTCTAAACTCAAACTCTAAACCGTAAACTCAAACCCTATATCTTAACCCAAATCCTAAACCCTAAATCCAGACCGTAAACTCTAAACTCAAACCTTACACCTTAAATTCAAACCTTAGATCCTAAACCCAAACCTATACTCTAAACTCAAATCTTAAACCCTAAAGAAAACAACATTGACCCAAAGATTGATCGTCTCTAGGAAAATGATTTTGAATTGTTTTTCTTGCTAATTAATTTTTTAAAGACTAACAATATAAAGTCCACAACAACTATATAGTAGCGAACGCGTTTGGGTAATATTACGAAACATATCCTTTAACACATTGAGTTATCGTTACATTAACAGGCTTCACTTTCCTCTGTC
Source organism: Brassica napus (assembly GCF_020379485.1). Classification (NCBI taxonomy): domain Eukaryota; kingdom Viridiplantae; phylum Streptophyta; class Magnoliopsida; order Brassicales; family Brassicaceae; genus Brassica; species Brassica napus. The sequence goes on along the minus strand of NC_063451.1, from coordinate 7,317,739 downwards.
TCCTTCTCCCTCCGTTTCAGTTCCCAGAGGAAGCTTGTTGCTTTTTTCCAGCTTCCAAATCGGAGATGCATGCCAAAACCGACTCCGAGGTGACGAGCATCGCGGCGTCGTCACCAGCCAGATCCCCTCGCCGACCAGTCTACTATGTCCAATCACCGTCTCGTGACTCCCACGACGGAGAGAAAACGGCGACATCGTTCCACTCAACTCCGGTGCTAAGTCCGATGGGATCTCCGCCGCATTCTCAATCCTCCATGGGTCGCCACTCACGCGAATCCTCCTCGACCCGATTCTCCGGGTCTTTGAAACCCGGGTCTCGGAAAGTCAACGACGGCTCGAAGCGGAAAGGACACGGCGGAGAGAAGCAGTGGAAAGAGTGTGCGATGATCGAAGAAGAAGGACTGTTAGATGATGGCGAGAGAGATCGTGGTCTGCCTCGTCGGTGCTATGTCTTGGCCTTCATCGTTGGCTTCTTCATACTCTTGGGTCTCTTCTCTTTGATTCTGTATGGAGCTGCTAAACCTCAGAAACCAAAGATCACTGTCAAGGTTAGTTTTCAACTTATTCAGATCTGATCCAAAGCTTCTCAGTCGGTGTCTCAGATCTGAACTGTTTGGTCAAAATTTGCAGAGTATAACATTCGAGACGCTTAAGGTCCAAGCTGGTCAGGATGCTGGTGGTGTAGGAACGGACATGATCACGATGAACGCGACTCTGAGAATGTTGTATAGGAACACGGGAACTTTCTTTGGTGTCCATGTTACTTCAACTCCAATCGATCTCAGTTTCTCTCAGATGAAAATCGGCTCTGGATCTGTAAGTCCTAACCTAACTTGTTTATGTTGAACATAGGTTAACCTCTGACACACAATTAGGCCGGCCAAAATTAACCTAACTGAACCGAAATTTTTTGGTTTTTGATTCGTTTGGTTACAGTTTATCGAATTGGTTTACTTTGCTAGTTGGTTAGTTTAATTTTTCATTAACTTTGTTAACAAAATATATAGATTTGTATCAAACCAAACCACAATTATATATCCAAATTAACACAAGTTTACCAAAATAGCTGGGGATTTAAGCAAAACTACCCAAATTTTGGCCAGCTAAAACCAAATTGAAAACCGAATATTAATTTTTTTTAAACTATCCAAAAACGGATCTGAAACGAATCTATGTTTGGCTCCATTCGGTAGAATTTTGTGCAAATTAATCTAACCAAAATCTGAATTAGCCTAACCGGAATAACCGTTCTAACCGAAGCCACATCCCTACACATAGTGGTCTGAGCTTTGAATGTCATGAGACAAAATTAGGTTTCTTATTTGTTTGTTCTTTTGGTGGTTTGATTTATGATATTTTGCAGATTAAGAAGTTTTATCAGTCAAGGAAGAGCCAGAGAACGGTATTGGTACATATAACCGGAGAGAAGATTCCGTTATATGGAAGTGGCGCGACCTTGATACCGCCGGCGCCTCCAGCTCCACTTCCCAAACCTAAAAAGAAGAAGAAAGGAGCTCCCGTCGTTATTCCTGACCCGCCCGCACCTCCTGCACCAGTGCCAATGAAGCTCAGCTTCATTGTCCGATCACGAGGTTACGTGTTGGGGAAGTTAGTGAAGCCCAAGTTCCTCAAGAAAATCGAGTGTGACATCAACTTCGAACACAAACTTCTCAATAAGCATATAGCCATCACCAAGAATTGCACCGTCACTACTGTTTAAAGAAGGAAATAAACATTTTTAGTGGGAAAAAACGTCGTTGTATAGGGTAACGTGATTTACAGCTCAACGGGCAGCATTTTGGGTTGTTAGGGCAGCGCGTGGAAAGTGCCCGAAGGAGAGAACCAATGTCGGTGGCTTTAATTTACTTGAGTGGTTGGTTATTTCACTTATTTGTATGTCGAGAATATATAATTTTATAATTATGTGTATTATCGCACTAAGCACGACCTGGGACTTATTATCCGAGATCCGGATTCGATCCGAGATCCGCTCCGGATCCGTTCCCAAAATAGGATATCCGAGGTGTGCGGATCCGAATCCGGATAGTAATATCTTGGATCCGTGCAAACCGAATCCGGATCCGGATATCTTAAATTTTAGGTCCGGATATCCGGATTCGTATTTTTAAAATACATTGAATTTTTAAATTTTATTAATATTTATATTTGATATATTAATATTTATACATGAATTAATCTTATAATATTATATTTTATTTTTTACAATATTATAAACATATATAAATATATTTATAAATATTTAATTTATGTATTATTTCAAAAAAATTGATATTTTTTGTTAAAAAAATTATTTTTAATTATTTCGACGAATCCGGATCCGAATCCGGATATCCGCGGATAATAGAATATCGAGACGGATATCCGAAACCCGGATATCCGGAAACCACGAAAAATCTATGGATCCGACGGATCCGGATACGGATACCCTAAATTTTCCGGATATCCGGATCCGTCCCAGGGCTAAGCAAGCAGGAAGGAATCGCAATTTATTTATTTTCTCTCCTTTTTGAATATGTTAATTTACTTGTTTTAGTTAATGCAATGATGTCAATGCTTCTTATACTCTTCGTAAATTGGCAAAATCATAACATTCAGATTGAATGGAGATGCAGGAGGGATACAGTCTACTTGAAATGCAGTTTGTACTGTATTTTCCTACCGTTTAGCATATTAATTGTAGAACAAAAATAAAGGATTATGACATTCAGGTTGATTATTTCTAAATAGTTTAATTTTTTAATTTATGACTTTCAAACCAAACAAATAAATCTTTAAAAATAAGATTTACTCCCTGTGTTTCATTATAAGTGTCGTTTTAGGTTTCGGCACACGGATTAAGAAAAGAATTAATTTTGTACATTTCTTATAAAAAAACACTATTACCTATACACCTAACCATATTTCAACCAATAGAAAAATAAATTTTGCATTGAAAATCGAAAACGACACTTATTTTGTAACGAAAAAATCTCTAAAACGATACTTAATATGAAACGGAGGGAGTGATATTTTTCGTTGAGAAATTCTCTATGATAGTTTTTTAAGTTTTTGTCACAAAAATAGTATTCAAGGAAAAAAATGACCAAATTTTTTTTGTTAAAGAATAAAAATGCATTTATACCCTAGGATTAACTAATATAAGACTTAGGGTTTAGAGTTAAGGAGTGAGGTTTTGATGATGAAGTTTCAAATTTTAGAAAATAAAAAATAAATATTAAAAAAATTAAAATAAAAAGAGGCTATTTTGGTCATTTTTTTATTGAATGTTATTTTTGTGACAAAAACTTTTTAAAAGCTATTTGAGAGAACTGTCTTTTTCGTTTTATGAAATAATTTATTTTAACACAAAATTATCTTTATAAAATATAACTATCTTTTATAAAAAAAATTACATAAAATTATATATTTAACATATCCAAAATTTTGGATATTATATTTACAAAAAATAGTCATACATGTTATTTTTGTATCATCTAATTTTTTTTTTGCTTCACTCATATTAAATATAACATTTACATTGATAAAAAAAAAATATATATATATATATATATATATATATATATCATAGTTTATTTTATTTTTATTCTTGATACTAAGTAATATAATTAAAATAATTAATACTTTTTTATATATATTGTTATTTTATAATATTATTATACATATATTGTTCTGCATAGAAAAAAGAAAGGGATTAAAAGCATGCTCATGACCAATAGAAACACTTTACTAATTTTCTCGTCTTAAGTATCTATAAATACAATCACTTTATTAATTTCTTTCACTCTCAAACAAATATATATTTTCTCAAAATGGTTTATCTTTTACTTTACTTTTCTTTCAATTTAAAAAGTTATATTTTGACTAATTTATCTATAAAATATTTAAAATACATATATTATTGAGGAATTTGCCAAATATGATTCAAAATTTGATTTTAACCCCAAAAGTATCTCAAACTTGAATCAAATGCAAAAGTAATCCAAAAGGCTAGTGAAATTACAATCAGCCCCTCATGACCAAACAAAAAAACCATAATTCATTTTTACGAATATAATCCCGTAAAGTCTTCTGAGATTTTGTAAGTATTATGATGTTCTGTAAGTCTTCTCGAAAACTTCCAGGAAGTTTTTTCATATAGTAGATCTTAAAAATAATTTATAAATTTTGTAAAAAGTATTTTGATAGGGAAAAATTGAAATCTTTTAATTATAAACAGTTGTAAGTGATATAAATTAAAATATAATAAAATTGAATTGTTTTCAACATAGATGAGTGAAAGTAGTGAGTCATGATATTCTTTGATATAGGGTTTGACAACATATGTTGTAGTATTGTATGTATTCTTAGGGTTAGATTTTGAAATTTTAACATTTTTTTGAAAAATTAAATTTTGATATATTTGTGTTTAGTTTTATGTATATTAAACAGTTTTTATGTTTAATGAAGTGTTTGTTTCTATTTAATTAGTTATTTGAGTTTAAGATTTATATTTAGGGTATAGACTCTTCTGGTGATTAGTATTTTATCACTTAGAAGACTTCATTGAAAGTCTTCTAACTTCCGCTATAAATATTTTAGTTTCCCGCTAAAAATATTTTAGTTTCTAGAAGACTTTCAAGTAAGTCTTCTGAATCGAAATTTTTTAACTTTATTAGAATTTTTGTTTCCCTTTATAAAGAAAATTTACACATTTTTTATCTTCTTCTCAAATGACTGGAACAAAAATGTAATGTTTCTCATTCTAAAACTCTCCAACCTCTCTCTAATCTCTTTGAACTTAAAAACACTAAACTTTATATTAATTTATAGTTATTTCATGTCTTCTCACTGATTTATTTTGTTTTTGCAGGTTTTACATTACATGATTCTCATCTTCCACTCATTTAAAGGTAGATCTATAAATCATATTTTCTTATTTGGTAACCTATTGTTGCTTAAACCTCTTACCTTTTGATTTTCTTTTTTGGTTGTTTTAAGTTGTTACCTTATTTTTGAAGTTTTTCTATGTTCTGAAGTCATTTGAATGTTTTTGGATATGTAGGTTTTTCAGATCTGAGACAGACGTGGAGGGAAGTCTTCTCGGAAGTCTACCTTTAAACGTGAGGGTAACTGGCGGAGTCTTCTCCTATGTCTCCTCTTTCATTTCAGATCTGAGTGTTTTGGTTAGTTTAAATGTCTGATTTTTCTTCATCTGGTAACTGCTGATTGCTTAAAACTCTTATCTTTTTCACAATTTATCATTTTTTGTAAACATCAAACTTTATATCAATTTATCATTTTTTTTCTCATGTCATTCTCACTAGTTCATCTTGTTTTGTAGGTTTTAATTACATGGTTCTCATCTTCCGCTCCTTTAAAGGTAGATCTATATATCATATTCTCTTATTTGGTAAACTCTTGTTGCTTAAAGCTCTTATTTTTTAAATATTCTTTTGTTTGTTTTAAGTTCTTATCTTATTCTTGAAGTTTTTATATGTTTGAAGTCATTTGAATGCTTTTAGATATACATGTTTTTTAGATCTGAAACAGACTTGAACGGAAGTCTTCTGACATTTAATGCACTAGACGACTTCCTGTAAGTCTTCTGAGAAAGTCTTCTCCCATGTTAAGTGGAGTCTAAGCTTGTCTTTGTGGAAGAAAGAGCTATAATAGTTTTGTTTATGGTCTGTTTTGTAATTTGTATGTGTACTCTTTTAGTTATGAATTCTTTTGTAAATTTGAAAAGATATTAATGAAAAATTTTTGGTAAATATGTTCATGTCTACAATGTTATCTTGCCAAAAGTACTTGACATTATTGAAGTTATTGATAAAAGTTCAATAGCAAAACAGAATAACACAAAAAATTAATCAAATTTACTACAACTAATGGAGAAAACTTCTCATGAAAACTTAGTCAAATTCACAAAAGATCAAGCATTACATTAGTTCAAACCTATAATTGTTTCACTGGAAGTCTTCCAGAAGACTTCTTCTCAGAAAGTTTTTCGGAATACTTAAATTTCAAGCGGGAAATTTAAATATAAGCGGGAAATTTAAGCGGGAAACATTAAACCATATCACTTGATATTCTTGAAGATACTTAACACTTTTGAAAGTTAAAAATATATATATCTTAAAGTTGAAAATACAAGTTTTACAAAAACTAACGTAGAAGACTTTTGGGGAAGTCTTCTCTCATTAGCTAGAAACATTAATAATCATGAATGTTGTTAACCTCATAATTATCACCAATTAAGTTATAAATTTCATTGAGGAGACCCAATATTGACTAATATAAATTATTAACAAGAAAATGTTAAAAAAAAATCTTTATAGTTTTACAGAAAATGAAATTTTATTAAACGTTGACGTAGACGACTTCCACAGAAGTCGTCCGGAGGACTTACACGAAAGTCGCCCGGAGGACTTACACGGAAGTCGCCCGGAGGACTTACACGGAAGTCGTCCGGTCAATACATAGGTTAGTTTTGCAATTTATGTGTCAGAAATTTGACTTTTCCTTGATGACTTACATGGAAGTCGTCTAGGATAAACATGTTAGTTTTGCATTTGACCGTATTGTGTGAGAAATTTTATTTTTCCTAGACAACTTACAAGGAAGTCGTCCAACAGAAAAATAAAATTTAAATATGTATTTTTTTTCTAGACGACTTCCATGTAAGTCGTTTCAGGTTACTTTTTCAATTGAAAAATAAAACATAAATATTTTATTTTATCCGGACAATTTCCATGCAAGTCTTCCGGTAGACGACTTACATGGAAGTCTTCCGGCATACGACTTACATGGAAGTCTTCTGTAATAACCAAGGTTTGACCAAAATTTCCGAATAAAATTCTGGAAGACTTCCGTGTAAGTCCTCTACCAGAAGACTTACGTTGAAGTCGTCCGGATAAAATTAAATATTTAAGTTTTATTCTTCAATTGCAAAAGTAACCTGAAACGACTTACTTGGAAGTCGTCTAATAAAAATTAAATATTTAATTTTTACTTTTCTGTTGGACGACTTCCGTGTAAGTTGTTTAGGAAAAGTCAAATTTCTGACACAATCCGTTCAAATGCAAAACTAACATATTTATCCTAGACGACTTACCGGAAGTCTTCTCTAATTTTTTGAAAACAAAGAAAACCGGAAGACTTCCAGAGAAGTCGTCTCTAAAAGACACACATAGAGTCAATTGCGAAACTAACCTATGCATTGACCAGAAGATTTCCGTGTAAAGAGAAGACTTATACGGAAGTCTTCTGACGGACAGATCTGGAAAAAAGAAATTGATTTCATAGTTTTGACCAGTGAGATAACCTGTTTACCTTCTCTAACCACACAATACTTCACCACCAAAGCAACCTACTTGTTAATGACCATGAATCATGAGCTTGAATGGTTCTATGAACCTTAAAAATTTTAGAATCAAAATCTTGGGTTTTTTGGATGAATATAGTAGGAAAGTGAAAGAGATGTTGTTTTTAGTTTATAGAAAATGAGATTGAAAGAGCCAAAATCGATTTTTAGGTGCATTAAGAGCTTCAAATTGGTTGTTCATGCTGGTTGGTGTATTGATGTCAATGGCAATATTATAAATACTTGAAGAAGACGAGGATGAGAGAGTAATAAACTTATTTTCAAAAAAAATATGGCATTTTCCTAAATAATCCGAACTTTTGGGGTGAATAAGGCAGATGAAAGTTCCAAAAATTTCATGGGTTAGTTTTGTGTTTGACTTTGAATTTGGAGTCATATTTGCAAAAAAAACCCTATATTATCTTCTATATATTTTAACAGAAATTACATATGTTTCTGCTACATATAGTTATGCATGTTATTTTTGTATCATCTAAAAAATATATAACTTAACTAGAAACTATATATATTATTAAGATAGATAAAAATAGATATGTTAGAATTTTTTAATTCTTATTATTTATGATATTTAACATAAATATATAATATTCATTATAAGGTTGAACCAAATGATCTAGATGAACATAAATTGCACAAAACAATCTTATGAAAAAAAATTAAATTTTATATATTCTGTTTACAATAAATAGTCATACATGTTATTTTTGAAACATTGTTTTTACTCAAAATCATATATAACATTTACATTGATAGAGAAACATATAGTTATATTTTAATTTAAATCTTGATAATAATTAATACTGTATAGTTCAAATAATTAATATTTTTTTATAATTGTTATTTTATAACATTTTAGTTTAATGAATTCATATATGTTATTTAGTAATTTATATTTTATTATTTATACTTAAGAACTAGTATTTTTAATTAGATATTTTTTTAATATTCTTTCAAATGTGATAGAGTACTAAATTTATTTGATAAATAAATCTATATTTCTTTTGTATAATTTGGTTGATCTGCATTTGATCTTCATTATCGGTTTGATCTGCATTTGATATGCTTGATCTACATTATCGGTTTGATCTACAATATCGGTTTGATTTTAATTTTTTGGTATGCGTTCTCATTCGAAGCCTTAAGATTTAATAACTTTAGCGATGATTTAGCTTTACTTTATGAATAATTTTTAAATAATCAAATGATATTGAAACCAATCATCGATGGAATAAAAATGTTTAGACGTATGTCATGAAGACCTTGTTTAGAGATAACATATTAAGTGTGAGAACGTTTTATGAGTTTTTCGACTACAAAAAATGAACCTTGGTTCATTGCCAGAGATTTTAATCAGATAAAAGGGAAAAATGAGAAGGAGGTAGGCAAACGACGCTTTGATTGCCCGTTCTTGCCTTTAACAAATGTTAAATGACTGCAGGATAATGTAGTTTTTATTTATTTGAATTATGCTCTCTTGGGTCGAAAAAGCGGACGATCAACGTTCCAACGCCGTTTATATTAAAAAAATAGTAAATGAAGATTGGCACAATAAATTTTCTCATTCATATGTTCAGTATTTGCGCTTGTGGAGCTCGAATCATTTTCTGGTTTTAACGAACATACTTGCCACATCCATCAGGGTAAAACCAAAATTCAAGTTTGATAAAATGTTGGTTGGAACCTATCAGACCTCCTAACTGATGCAAATATTATGGAGCATAACTCTACTTGCTGCATAGCTTTGAGTCAATGGAGGAGAAAAAATTACATAAATTCTAGTAAAGGAAGTGGAGGAACTCAAGGATAAAGTTGAGAATTTGAATTCAATTGATGAGGCTACAACTGAGAAGATAGCGAAAGAATTCAAAAAAGAACTATATGAGTCTCTTTAGGCTGGGGAAATGTTCTGGAAACAAAATCGTAGAGTTCTTTGGTTGCGGGAGAGGGATATAAACTCAAAGTTTTTTGATGATTTAATGAAGAAAACAGATAAAAGATTCGAATCACGCGCCTACTGGATGCCTCGAGAAATATGGTTGAGGATGAGGAGGGACTGGTAGCTGATGCTACCAATTATTTCATGCAAATCTTTGAATCGTCAAATCTGAAGGAAATTGAGGAAGCTCTAGCCAACATATCGATGACCATCACTGAGTCGATTAATGAAGATTTGACAGCCCCAGTTACAAAATGGATGGTTAAGCTAGCGTTATTTGCGATGCATCCTGAAAAATTTCTAGGATCAGACAGGATGATGACTATTTTATCAAGTAAATGGGATATCGTGAAGGAGGATTTAGCCTGTATGGTTAATCAATTCTTTTTTGATGGCTCTATGGCTTAAGGGCTAAATGACAAAAATATTTTCCTAATCCTGAAAAAGTATAAGCCTAATGAGATGGTTCAATTCCAACCAATCAGGTTGTGTAACTTTAGCTATAAGATAATCTCTAATGTCTTATGCCAAAGATTAAAGAAAGTTCTCCCTGACCGTATCTCAAAAACCCAACCAGCCTTTATTGCTAGAAGACAGATTACGGACAACATCATGATTGCACATGAGATGTTTCATGTGCTAAGAGAAAAGCCTAGAGGAAGGAACAAGAGGATGGCGATTAAGACATATATGAACAATGCGTATGACATGATGAAATGGACTTTCATTAGATTAGTAATGCAGAAAATGAGATTCTTTTACATATCCTCTGGAACGCTTATATGCAAACTCAGAATAATGTCTCTTGATTTTAAGATCATTTTTCGTATTTTCGCATTTATTTTTGTGCATCTTTTGATTACTTGTTGCTGGCTCTGCAAAAATAAAAGACGGACCCATGAAAAAGCTTTGCTTTCTTAACTAAAAATTTTAATTGTGCAAATTTCATCTCCGCTAGAAAATTTCTTTATTTACTTTTTGGGAACAGATTTATGATGTATATTCCGATGTATCAGTGATTAAAATGGCGCATTGTATGCTGGAATATTCTCGCCACATTTCTGGCTCGATTACATGGACAACACGTTTTGTCATATCTAAGTGATTTTTTGCCGTTGATAACGTTACGACCTATTTGACCCCAACCTATAATAGAGATGGCTGGCCATGTCATTAATATCATTCCTTCGGCTTTATCTATCAGTTGATGATGGTATCTCCTGCTATTCATGCATCTTGATTCTTTGCATGGTCGATGATTGAGATTGTCATCTTTGTTCATTTCTCGTTCTTGCGCCTCAAAATTTATGCTTTTGGGAGATCCTAATTTGGGATAATGAGTCCTCCTCCCATTTTACTCGTGCACATGCTTGGAACAATCATATGTCCTCCATAGTTTTGCACTGATGTTTAGTTAACTCCTTGTATAAAGTGCCGTCTAGTAGCATTCTCTCTTGAAAGCTGAGATGGTCTTACATGCATTACATCTGGGGATTTATACCTTCTTCTGGTTGAATCATGCTATATAGATACCCAGGGGCATTTTTTCTAAAATTTTGCTGCTTACAAATTGCTAAAAAAAACTGGTCAGTCAATAAATGAAAAGAGTGGATCAACCCGTTGAATAGATTGGTTGCAAGGAATTTCTAGTAAAAGTTGACCCAAAAACCTTGCACATCGTGGCTTTATGGAGCTCCTTCGGGATTGCTAATGTGAGTATTAGCCACAAGTTATCTGAATCACTAGTCTTATCTTACATCCTCATGCTCGGAAATGAGTATTTACTTGGTGTCTCGATGAGGGTGTTTTTTTCAGAGAAATGAGTATCCATGTAGGAATCCAGGGTAGTTTTCCGGATTGGTGGAGCAATACCTGAAAGCCGTTGGATCAAGGCGTGCACTACTTTGAACTTCTTGAGAAGAGTATTTCCAAGTAGGGAGTTGATATCGCTCAAATGACCCTAGAGCAACTTTCTTTCTCAAAGAAAAGGTTCAGTTGTAGTATTTAAGGATCAAATACACAGAGAGCGTGGACACATAATAGACTCTAGAAATTAAGATTAAACTAGGCAAGTAATTAATAAAGCAGTAAATAGCGGAAAAGCATTAAACAAGTTGTTTTGTGAGAATATAAGAAAATAGCTAGACTTAGGGTTTCAGACAATCAGAATTATGATGTATATATGCTAAGGGTGTGTGATAAACTGTCATAGAACTTGAATGCAATAATAAGATATCCAACTCTCGCTATGAGTCAAATCAGATGGCTAAGTCTTTGTTCCAGCTCTCGCATGCGAACAAGGAGTGAGTGTCGATCGATACTACAGAGTGTCGATCGATACTTCCTTAGACAAGCATTAATGACCTAATCGATATTATCACTAGATGTCTAGACCAGCTTCTCGCATGTATCTAACAACCTAGCTCAGTAGAATTATTATCAGGTATGAACCTACTTTCGCAGTTGTTATCCTAAATTTAGGGTTCTAGTTAGGTACTCTAGAACACAAGCAGTAAGTTCAATTTTGATGAAGGATCCTAATGATTCACCCTAACAGTTCTATGTTTCAGTAATTCATTTTAAACCCTGATAAACTTTAAATCTAACAAAGAAAACTACTCATATATGATCAAGCAAAGTGTAACAATAATACAAATAGAATGCATAAATAGAATAAAGTAGAAAAACTGGAGTTCCAATACAAAATCTGCAAAGGAGTTCTTGATCTTCTCTCCAAAAGCTACTAATAAAGTCCTAAGTATTATGGTGTAGAATAGATGTGTTAGGTGTTCTTTTGCCTAAACAATGACAACACTATAAATGCTAGGAGCATAGCCCCCGCGCAAGCGCAGGGCCGGGTACGTTGTTGATGCGTTGGGTAGTTTTGTGTACATGATTTTGTTGTTTGTGTTTTTTACTTATGTTTTTATGGCTTAATTAAAATGGTGATGAATGAAACATTGGAAGTTACACAGCTTGATTATATTAATATAAGAATGACCGGTATATTCATATATGTTGATATTCTCATATCTTATCTTTCTAATGATTCGATCGATCAATAGCATTATTAGAGCTTTCATATTGAGAACCAGTGGTTTATGGGGTTGGTTAGTGTCAAATGTGTTAGTTGTTAGTACATTATTCTCAGATAGTGTAAGGGAAATGAAATAAAAAGTGGTTTTAAGAATTTTTCAAATTATACAAAATTAATAATTAATGGAGGAAAGACAAAAAAGGATACGTGTTTATTAGTGTAATGTTCTTTCTGAATTTATGTTGTATATATATTGTTTTAAGTGTAATCAATACAATACTAAAAGGGAGATATACTCCACTCTAAAGCTGTCCACGTCGGATAAATAAATTAGTCAATGAGGGAGAAGTTATTTAACACGTCATTATCACTACGCTGGGCTTCTTCCCATGGCCCAAAACGAGTTCACTTGAGTAACCTAACATCCGGCAATTTCTATCGATTTCTCCGTACTTCGTCTTCTCCGCTTCGACTTCTTGCAACCTCAATTACCGCGATCCCACTTCTTATCAATCAATAGGTTTTACCGTTTCAATCACTCATTCAATTCTTATCTCTCTTCCAAGGCGGTGTATCTCTATCTATAAAAAGGTGAGGATTCATCCCTTCAGAATCATCCTTTTGAACGCCTCTCTGTTTCTGCCATTGTAGTTGGTGGATCTTCAGCCATTCCGTTTAGTTTGATCTGTACGATCGAGCTAGCATCAACAATCGGAGCCATAACTACCCTCGATTGTATCACCGGAACCGTTCTCATCCCCTCCTTGGATCCACAAGTGTCCTCCGTCTTCCGTTGGGTCTGGCGATTGCTCCGGGAATGAAGCAAACGAATGAGACGGCGAAAAGAATAAGCTGAGGAAAAACTCAGGCTTTTGGAGAAAGATAGATGACAAACCGCGATTGAAAGGATTTCGGATACGGGAATTAAGATGTGCACGATAACGGCGAAGACGGTGGGATGTGAAAGCCGTAGGGGGTTTGTTGGATAGAGAGTGTGTGAGGCCTGATGTGATATTAGCTGAGGGAGAAGAAGACAGTGATGATGAGGATGATGATACTGTGTTATTGCAATGGGATAAGAACGAGGACGTTTGATATCAGCCGAAGTTATCAGCATTTTCTATAAAGTATGAAAATGATTTTTTATTTTGTGATCACATGAAATCCCAACTAAAATAATTTTCACTAATAAGACTAACTCTGTTGCTTCTTAAAAATCTAGCGATTTTGCTGTTGAAGTAGAAGGCCAAGAGCTGGAGCTGGATCTCTCAAGCTTAGGAGCTGGATAACGGCGAAGACGGTGGGATGTGAAAGCCATAGGGGGTTTGTTGGATAGAGAGTGTGTGAGGCCTGATGTGATATTAGCTGAGGGAGAAGAAGACAGTGATGATGAGGATTATGATACTGTGTTATTGCAATGGGATAAGAACGAGGACGTTTGATATCAGCCGAAGTTATCAGCATTTTCTATAAAGTATGAAAATGATTTTTTATTTTGTGATCACATGAAATCCCAACTAAAATAATTTTCACTAATAAGACTAACTCTGTTGCTTCTTAAAAATATAGCGATTTTGCTGTTGAAGCAGAAGGCCAAGAGCTGGAGCTGGATCTCTCAAGCTTAGGAGCTGTGAATACTGTCTTTGCAGCTTTGTTTAGGTTGGTTTTATCTTTTATATGTGGAATTTTGTTTATTCTCTGTAGCCGTTCTTTATATAAATGAGTATGTCTTGTGAATTAGCAAACTTGGTGTGCCGATGAAAACATTTGTATATGCAACTATTTTGGAGGAGGCTCTTAATGTCAGAGTTTCTGTTGATCCTCTTCTACTTGGACAAACTGTATCTAAAAAGGTGAAGCTTTTGTAACTGACCTGATGCCTGGCTATGATCACACTTGTGTGTCTTTGACTCCATATAAGTCTTATGTTCTTACAGGTTGAAAAGCAATGTGCACACTTTTATGCTGTCACAATAACAGAAGTGGAAATAATTTCAGGGTTGGTCTGCAGAGTAGAATCATGTAGCAAAAGTAAATTCAAGGTCAGCTCGCCAGAGTCTCTTCCCATCGCCTAAGTATTAACAACTAACGTGTGTGCGCGTCTGCTTGTGCAGTTACTGTACTTTGATCAAAAAGCTAATGGCGGATTGAGCTTAGCCCTACAGGTATTGTTTTCTTTCATATAACAATGGAAAACCAATGTGGTAATACATGTAACAATAAATTCTGAATCACTGGTGGATAAAAATTATTGTTATTTTAACACAAAATTTTGACACAAATTATAAAAATAAACTTACTTTTATTAACAATTAAACCAAATATTTTAAACAATTACATCATATATATTTCATAAATATGTTTTTAACCATGAGTACATTTTGAACCAAAACTATTTGTCAATTTTAAAATCATAAATTAAAATTTCAAGGAATTTTCTAACGATAGAAAAAAAGAACAATGGTAAAGTAGAAGCTAACTTGAATCTCTGCACGGAGATAAGGAGGCTGAAACAGATGTTTGAGACATGAAAGAAGAATCATGGAAGGAGACAAAGGGAAACGAAAACGATATTGATTATTGAGCAAAGTGAAGAAACTTTTGGACAGGGTGTAGTGTAAGTGGTGGGGGAGGTTAAGGAGCACCAGATATTGATGGTCTGTTTCTTTTCTCGAGACGCACGTCTCTTTTTAACACGTTTGGTGTTAATAAGGTTTTGGTTCTGGTTTACAAATGAGTCATATTTCTCATGTCCATCCAAATCTACTGGCAAATTCTGTTAATATTTTATATTAAACATGTATTTTAATATCGATTTGTCAAAGGTTCAAAAGTCATGTGGACAGACCAGTGTTGCGTACTGTTCTTTTTTTTTCATTATTTAGAAAAAAAGTAATGGATCCTGAAATCAGAAAGCATAACTTTTCAAACATCATATTTAAAAATTCAATTTCATATTGTTTCTTAGAAAAAACTTTAGAATATAAGCTTACATAAATTTATAGAATTAAACATTTATAACACTGCATGCAATGTTCTTAACATAAATTCTTTGACATACAAATAAAATAATAGACAAACAAAATTAATGATATAAATATAGATTTGTAATAAATATATATCAACACATTTTTTATTGAATTTTTATGATTTGTCAGTTACCAAAATTGCAAAACCTTCCAAATTCTATTTAAAATAACTATTTTCAAAATTTGCTCAAATAAAATGATTTGTGTTCGTATATTATATTTTTTACCTTTAACATATAGTCTCTTTGTTTAATATTAGATGATGTTTTACATCGGTGAACATATATTAAAAATCTACTATTTTAGAAAGTAATATTAAAATATAATTTAGATATAGTTTCACCAATTAAAAATGTAAATATTAAAATTATAATTAGTTATGCCATTTTTAGTAATGTAAAGTTATTTAGATACATGAAAACATCGTCTGATGTTAAATAACAAAAACATATATAAAACATCATGATTAGTAAATCACCTGAAACGGAGGGAACAATAAAGTTGTGTCAAAATAATTTTTAACTCAACTGAAAATGATTTATAGCCATTGTGTTAGAAGTTTCCATTATGAGTGGCTGATGAGATATATTCCAAACCTTACGGTATTCAAGAAAAAAGGAAAATGAAGCAGTCGTAAGTACTTACAAAAGTCAACCCAAAACAATCACACCTTTTTAATTTATAAAATAGTTAAGTTGTAAATATTATTTGTTCGTAATAAAACATATATAAATGATGTGATTGGTTAATCAATAGAGTAAAAAGGTGGAAAAGAAAAATGAAAATAGGATGAAACAAAACAATACCGCTGGCGTTAACTTTTCCACTTCATCCAAGGTGAGATAAATTTTACTCTACTTCATTCTTATTTTTAGAGTAAACAGAAAGAATGAGAGTAAACCAGCTGAAGCTGAAAAGATTTTTCACCTTTTTCACTTTACTCTAATTATACCATACAGTCAGACTCAAAATCTCATAATAATAAGTTCAAAATTTACAGAAAATTATTTATACATAAACAACTAATTTGGTTAGTTGTACAAAAAAATCTTCTAAATGCCTAATAATGATTAAATCTACCTGTGTTTCAAAAAAACAAAGATTAAATCTACCTTCATCTTTAATATTTCAACATTAATCTAAGATAGCTAATAGCACTACTAATTTTTGTGAACATTATTTATAACAAAACTAAATTGAGGTTTCTGTTTATACGTTTATGGAAAAACTTAAAACTGAAAAATACAAAGGGATAGTTATAAAGAATGAATTGTTAGGAAATATTTACATGCATTATAATTTTAAATATATTTTCTAAATATATTTTTTCATTTTATTATACACCTATTTCATTTTAAATCATTAAGAGTATAACTATCTTACACTGTCAAGTAATTAAATTTTATTTAGAATTAGCATGAACGAAACACTATAATAACATGATCTTGCTGGATTCTCAACCCAATTTTAATTTGATGTTAAAAACAAACAACAATTTTACTTTAAAAAAAAAAAAACAACAATTTCATCCAAAACAGTTTTTTTTTTGCATTTCCACTATCATATAGCTATTTATATGCGACGAAGAAGTGAAAGTTTTAGATAATTATAAAGCATACAACTTAAAATACAAAAATATTAAATTATCATGTATGATATTTTAAATTATTGAAAAATAGATATATTGTTTGTTTTAATACCAACAACACGATTATACTTCAACAGTTCCAATTACATTATAGAGAAATTGCTTATAATACCACAAATTAAATATAACTTTCCAAAAATACATTTAATCAAAACTATCCTAACATTTGAGTTTAAGATTTAATGACAAATATTTGGGGTTTATTATTTAAAGGATGGAATTGGGTAAACATCCATAAATAATTCTTACATATTTAAAAATGATTATGAGGGTTAGTTTAGGTTTCTATTACAAATTTAAGGTATTTATGGAAAATTATTCTTTAAAGATATTTTCAAATAGTATCAATTCTATTTGGTAAAATTAGAATTTCCCCTTAACATTATTAGAAGAACCAGGAAAAGTATGCAAAACTAAACTAATGTACGAAACACAGAGCTCACCATGTTAAAGAAATCGCAATAAAAAAATACCCCAAGCTAGTTTATTATTATGTTAGAGATACTATAGTATTTCTGATCAAATATTATGTAAAACTACTTTCAAATATAATATAAATTAAAATGGTGAAAATTATTGTATCTACGCGCGGAGAAAAGATCTAGTCTATATAAGATTATAAAGTGAGCTATGCGAAGGATAGACTTTTGGTATTTAATGAAATGTATTGTAATTTCACGGTTTTAAAATTAATCATGTGGGGAGTAATTGTTATTGAGTAAATGTATAAAAAGAAAATACTGAACGGTTGAATAATAACATGAAACGGTGGACTTCTGGTTATCCTATGCTTTAGTTAGCAGAGAATTACAAACCAGATCATAGTGTTAAACAGTAAGCAGATTTCTTAAATGCCAAAGTGATTAGAAAATTTGGAACTCAAATTTAAAAGCTTTATAGTACGCCTCAATCACCCTCAAATATAACGATCTCATCTTCTATGTATTTTGGAGTGCTATTTCTTAGTTTTAAAGTGAGTTAATAACGGTGTAGTAATAAATTCAGTGTTCGTGATTCTAGTTTCTGTGTTCGTATTTTATAATGAGTATGTCATGTTTTGTGCTGTTTTTTAGGAACAACCACATTGAAAATAGTCAGAACCGAGTAAAAATCCACACGTTTATAAAAACTATTCTTTTAGTTTACCATTTTTTATTAGTTCTAAAGCAGTAACCCGTTCGTATAAATCATTCTTGTTCTGACGACTGTATCGTCAATTTTCTTTATCTTGAATTCAATTTTTACATTAAAAAAAAAACAAACGACCACTGATAAGTTTAGATTCAAATGAAACCTGTCAAAGATTCATTAATATTCCAAAATATATATAAGATATCCGACCAGAAGAAAAACGGAAAAGGAAAAACATCCAAAAGTTAAAAATGAGAAACAAAGCTAGTTGTGTTAAAAGATAATACTTGTTATAAGATAATATTAAAATTGATGATTATCCTTTTAGTATTAGTTTAATGTTTGTTTGTAAAATATCTGATTTAGACCGATAATTTCCACTCCTATAAATAGGACTTTGCAGTAAGGAAGTTGGAATAAGAAAAATAACTTTCAGTTTTTCTCTCTAGTTTGTTTCCACCATTTCTATTTCCTTACTATACAAAAACATAATAATAATAATAATTACACAGCACGTTATCAACACGAAACCCTGACCAACTGAAACTTATCAATCCGAAAGTTTTTAAACCAGCCGAGATAATGTTTAAATTTATGTATTTCAATATACTTAATTTATTTAAATTTTATTATTATTTCGGAGTGAGAGGCTGGACCTTCTCCGTTTATTTTTCGGGATGATAGACGCTGCCTTCCCCGACTGATCGTTATGGTAGGCTATGCCTTCACGATCAGAGAAACACGTGGTAGGCTTTGCCTCCGTGAATAAAAATAAAAGGTAAAAAATGGCAGACTAAGTCTCCTCGGACCTTAAAATAAGTAAAAGTCAAAATGGTAGACCATTTCTCCTCGGACTTTGAAAAAAATGATCAATATGGTAGTCTATGACTCCTCGGATCATGTGATAGGCTGAGCCTCCCGATTTTATTATGCTATCTTAATTCCTGCTATTTAAATTTATGCAATTTAAATTTATGCAATTTAAGTTTATGTTTTTATTTTATGCCTTTAATTTTTGCATTTAAATTATGCATTTAAATTCCCGTCTTTACTATATTTATAATATTATTCTATGAATACAGTTATCATGTCGAATTTGACAAAGCTCGAAATTAATGCCCTGGATATTACGGGAAATAATTATATGACCTGGGCAGTGGGTGCAAAGATGCACCTGAGAGGAAACGGGCTTTTGGAAACCATCGATAGTTTGAAAACAGTGTCGGATGAGAAAAAGGCTAAAGCCATGATATTTTTACGACACCACATCCATGATGGTTTAAAGGATGAATATATTACGAAAGAGGATCCTTGTGACCTCTGGAAATCTTTAAAAGAGAGGTTCGATCACCAGAAATATGTGATCTTACCGAAAGCTAAACACGAGTGGATCCATCTCCGGTTCCAGGATTACAAAAGTGTTAATGAGTTTAATTCCGCGATGTTCGGAATTACTTCGAAGATGATGTTATGTGGAGAGAAAATAAATGATTATGATATGATCGAGAAAACTCTCTCCACGTTCCACCCTGAAAATGTAATCCTGCAGCAACAGTACCGGGTGAATGGATATACCCGTTACTCGGAGTTGATGCAAGTCCTTCTTGTAGCGGAGCAGAATAATCAACTCGTGACTTTAAACCATCAAGCTCGTCCCACTGGATCTGCTCCATTCCCTGAAGCGAATGTTGCATCATCCAGTTATGATAATAGAAGAGGACGAGGTCGTGGACGTGGTGGAAACCGTTATCGTGGTCGTCGAAGAGGACGAGGAAGAAGATTCCATCCCTATGATGAAAGAAATAATAATAAAGACTTCCACGAAAATAAAAGGAATGAAAAGGGCCAGGATGATAAAAGGCAAACAGGAAAGGTTTGCTACAGATGCGGCATGAAAGGTCATTGGGTACGTAAATGTCGTACGCCAAAACATTTAGCCGATCTGTATAGAGAATCCCAAAAGGGAAAAGAGAAAGGAAGAGGTGAAACAAACTTCATCTCTGATGAACCTGAGCCATCCTTTCATGGTTTGAACGATGATACTCATCTCGACGTATCAGACTTTCTGGTTGAGCCAGAGAGTATCGATGAGTGATGTAGATCGATGTGATATAAATAGACTGTATTATAGTATCTATATCTTTTGTTGTAAGATATATGTTATGTTTGTCATGTTTAATGTTTAATAATATGTTTTATGAATATTTTATATTCAAAAAATGCCAAACTTTGAGACTATGGATGGAGATTTGTGTTTGGCAGATAGTGCGTCAACGCACACGATAATTAAAGATAAGAAATATTTCTCCAGTCTCAAAATAAAAGATTACGCTGGAAGCGTAAGTACAATATCTGGTAATGCAAAGATTATTATGGGCTCTGGAAGAGCGAAATTTTCAATGCCAGGGGGAACAATATTTGAAATAAGTGATGCATTGTATTCCCCCGAGTCTCATAGAAACTTGTTAAGTTTTAAGGATATCCGAAGAAATGGATATCATATTGAGACTATGAGTAAAGATGGCATTGAATTTCTTTGCATTAAGTCCGAGAGGAAACATATATTGGAAGAGTTAAGAATGTTATCCTCTGGACTATATTGTACGAAAATAACCATGAATGAGTCCTATGCCGTGGTAAACATGAAGTTTACTGATACATTTAAGATTTGGCATGAGAGGCTAGGACATCCTGGTTCAGTCATGATGAGAAAGATAGTGCAAAATTCGAATGGCCATCCGTTGAAAAACGGAAAATTTTTGCAAACGGGCGAATTTACATGCAATGCATGTTCTCAAGGGAAACTTATAACTCGGCCATCACCAGCAAAAGTAGGCAATGAATCACCAATGTTTTTAGAAAAGATACATGGTGATATATGTGGGCCGATCCACCCACCGTGCGGGCCATTTAAGTATTTCATGGTATTGATTGACGCATCTAGTAGAAGGTCAAGTGTGTCTCTTTTGACGACACGAAATACGGCTTTCGCAAAATTCATTGCCCAGATAATAAAGCTGAGAACGCAGTTCTCAGAGTATGTCATTAAGAAAGTAAGGCTTGATAATGCTGGTGAATTTACATCACAAGCCTTTGATGATTATTGTATGTCAATGGGGATTGATGTGGAGCATCCAGTTCCCCATGTGCATACACAAAATGGCATGGCCGAGTCGTTGATAAAACGGTTGCAGTTGATTGCAAGACCGTTAGTCTTGAGAACGAAGCTCCCAATTTCTGTATGGGGACATGTTATATTGCATGCGACTGCACTGGTTCGGTTAAGACCGAGTGCATATCATAAGTACTCCCCATTACAATTGGCATCTGGGCAAGAGCCAGATGTATCCCATCTCCGTGTCTTTGGGTGTGCGGTCTATGTTCCGATAGCTCCTCCACAAAGAACAAAAATGGGCCCATAAAGGAGATTGGGAATATATGTGGGTTATACGTCACCAAGTATAATAAGATATCTGGAACCAGTAACTGGTGATATGTTTACGACAAGGTTTGCCGATTGCCATTTTAATGAGGATGAATTTCCAGCGTTAGGGGGAGGAATTGGTAAAATTCCTCAAGAGATTATATGGTGTACACCGTCGTTGTTACACCTTGATCCCCCTACGAATCAAAGAGAACTGGAAGTTCAGAAAATTGTGCATTTGCATAATTTGGCAAACCAGTTACCAGATGCGTTCACAGATACGAGAAGGGTGACGAAGTCATGTATACCCGCTGAAAATGTTCCATCAAGAGTTGATGTTCCTAAAGAACAAACTGATGGAAATAAAATGAATGAACCTAGGGTTCAGTTAAAGAGGAGGAGGCCAGCGGGTTCTAAAGATAAAAATCCCCGAAAGAAAAAGAAATTGGATGAACAAAGTAAGGTTCTAGAAGAACCTGATATTGAAAGATGTCTGAAAGAAGACATAAATAGAAAGGTTCTAGAAGAACCTGATACTGAAAAATGTCTGAAAGAAGACATAGATAAAGATGATCCAGATGACGAGAAGGGAACAAAAAAGTATGAGATTTCCATCAACTACGCCCGAGATGAAAAGTTATGGATCAGAAATAAGATAAAAGATGTTGATGGAATGTTCTCCTTTTCTGTGTCCAAAGAGATCGATCATGAAAATGATGATCCCGATCCAAGGTCCATTTTGGAATGTCAAAAAAGACATGATTGAGAGGAGTGGAAGAAGGCCATTCAAATTGAATTACTCTCCCTAAATAAAAGAAATGTCTTTGGACCTATAGTCATAATGCCTGAGACCGTAAATCCTGTTGGGTATAAGTGGGTATTCGTGAGAAAAGTAAATGAGAAAAATGAAGTAACACGATATAAATCCCGATTAGTTGCCCAAGGTTTTTCTCAGAGACCGGGAATTGATTTTGAGGAAATGTATTCCCCGGTAATGGATGCAATTACGTTTAGATTTTTGATGAGCCTAACGGCATCTAAAAATCTTGAGATGCATCTCATGGACGTTGTGACTGCATATTTATATGGATCGTTGAATAACGATATATGTATGAGACTCCCTGAGGGATTGAAAATGCCTGAAGCATTGAAAGAAAAATCCAGGGAGATTTGTTCAGTCAAGTTACAGCGATCACTTTACGGATTAAAGCAATCCGGACGCATGTGGTACAATCGCTTAAGTGAATATCTTTTGAGTAAAGGATATGTGAATAATGCGATATGTCCATGCGTTTTTATAAAAAAATCGTCATCTGGCTTTGTAATCATTGCTGTATATGTAGATGATCTGAACATAATTGGAACTCAAAAGGAGGTTGATGATGCTCGAACTCATATGAAAGAGGAGTTCGAAATGAAAGATCTTGGCAAGACAAAGTTTTGTCTTGGGCTCCAGATAGAGCATCTCCGAGAAGGAATATTTGTGCATCAATCAAACTATACGAAAAGGTTATTGAAACGCTTTCGTATGGACAAATCGACTCCTTTGAGTACTCCAATGATAGGTAGATCTCTCAATGTTGAGAGTGATCCTTTTAGACCCTGCGAAGATAGCGAGAAGATATTAGGTCCAGAAGTACCTTATATGAGTGCTATCGGTGGGCTGTTATATCTTGCAAACTGTACCAGACCCGATATTGCCTTTGCTACTAACCTCTTGGCAAGATATAGTTCTGCTCCTACTCGCAGGCACTGGGACGGAATAAAGCATGTATTCCGTTACCTCCAAGGTACAGTCGATTTAGGATTAATGTATTTTAGAAAACCCGAGTTTGGTATGGTTGGTTTTGCAGATGCAGGATACTTATCAGATCCTCATAAGGCTCGATCGCAAACCGGCTACGTTTTTACAATTGGTGGAACCGCGATCTCTTGGCGGTCCCAGAAACAAACTCTGGTTGTGACATCTTCAAATTATGCAGAAACTATTGCGCTTCACGAAACATGTCGAGAATGTGTGTGGCTCCGGTCAATAAGTCACCACATACAAGAATCAAGCGGAATAGTAAACGAGAAAGAGCCGACAAAAATATTTGAAGACAATTCGGCTTGTGTTGCTCAACTCAAGGAAGGCTACATTAAGAGCGACAAAACAAAGCACATCCCTCCAAGATTTTTCTCGTACATAAGGGAACTCGAGAAAAATAAAGAAGTTGACATCGAGTATGTACAGTCATGCGAAAATCCGGCTGATTTGTTCACCAAAGCTCTTCCGACTACAACATTTCAAAAACATGTCTACGGTATCGGAATGCGGCATTTGCGTGACTTGTGAAGAAAAAGCTATGTCCATTATTTCCAGGGGGAGATTACGACAGTGTACTCTTTTTCCCTTGTCATGGTTTTTGTCCCAATGAGTTTTTCCATGACTAGGTTTTTGACGAGGCACTACATAATAGAAAAAGGATAATCAAAGAGGAGTATTAAAAGATAATACTTGTTATAAGCTAATATTAAAATTGATGATTATCCTTTTAGTATTAGTTTAATGTTTGTTTGTAAAATATATGATTTAGACCGACAACTTCCACTCCTATAAATAAGACTTTGCAGTAAGGAAGTTGGAATAAGAAAAATCACTTTCAGTTTTTCTCTCTCGTTTGTTTCCACTATTTCTATTTCCTTACTATACAAAAACATAATAATAATAATAATTACACAACAAATTGCAGTTTTTTTAAAACATAGATAAAACGGTTGACGGACCGATAGGAATAGATATCTCCAATCACTCACGGCAGCGCTTGAGTTTGTTCAGAGTGTTGGAAATCTCTGGAGGATCTGCTGAAGCACATTCCTCACTGATCTTGTCTCTCAAAACAGACGGGCCTAAAGACGATGCTGCCATTCCTACTTCATCTTCACCACTTGGAAGGATGTTTTCACCTTGCTCCTGAGATACATGGACGTGATGTTTAAATAAATGTGCAAACATTAAACATATTGACAAGTAAATTTAGACAACCTTTCCATTTCCATGGTTCTCTAGTGTGTTATCCTCTGTCATGGTGGAGACGGTGAAGGAACGGTGGTTGGGTGTGAAGTTGAAAGGTGTGACACGGATCTGAAACAAAAACTCCTTCCCTGTTAGTTCTTCAAGACAATTTGGGAGATACTCCTCTCCACCATTTGAACCCTGCAGCAAGACAGCAGTATTCGGAAATTTAATAACCCCCAGTTAAGAGTAATGAGAACTCACCGTAAGTGTTTCAAAAGAAGAAGAAGAGAACTCACCGTAAACGACCTCTATATATAGATTGCTCGAGAAGGCGTTAAATTATGTGCCTTTTGAGAACACTCTAAGTCATCACTTTTGATACAACACCAGCTCCAACTGTTCTGCCTCCTTCCCTCAGGGCAAATCTTTGACCTGTTTTGACAAATAGTAACAGCAAGTCAGAAACTGAAACTGTTGGAAGCACAGAAAGGGAGAGTGTCTGAAAGATTCTTGACCTATTTCGAGTGGGACAGGCATGATAAGCTCGAAAACTGCAGTGACATTGTCACCAGGCATTACCATCTTCACGTCTTCTGGTAATTCTACTCTTCCAGTGATATCTGCAGTCCTCAAGTAAAACTGAGGCCTGTAGTCTGATAAAAAAAGCAGTGTGACGCCCACCTTCGTCCTTTGTGAGCACGTATATCTCTGCTTCAAACTTCTTGTATGTCTTGCATGAACCAGGCTTAGCAATCACTAAATAAGCAAACCATGGACAGGACAGATAGAAAACCCCATTAGTGTGCTCATATTCATCATCAAATAGTCATAATAAGGATGCATAAGGTTTACCATTCCAGGCTGGATGTCTTCTCTCTTTAGCCCACGCAGAAGAAGTCCTACATTATAACCAGCCTACCATAATGGAAGCCATGGTTTAATCAATCAGTATCATATATGCCTAGAACCTGTCTTTGTAATCTCTCATCATTTTACCTGTCCATTATCCAAAATCTTCTTAAACATCTCGACCCTAGTTACAGTCGATTTCATTGGAAGTCCCTGAAAATCAAATCAAGAAAATGCTTTAATTGTTATAAGCTTCAGTAATCACCACTTTGCTAAATAGAATTCGTGTACACTCACGTCTTTTAAACCCAATATCTCAACTTCTTCACCCACTTTGATAACTCCTTGTTCAATACGACCCTTTGCAACAGTTCCGCGTCCCTTTAAGAAGAAAACAAAAACTATCAGAACTAATTTTTTGAAACAAATGATAAGAAATGAGTGTATGGAGGGGTGCAGATTAGTATACCTGAATCGAGAAAACATCTTCAATTGGCATCAAGAAAGGCTTGTCCAGCACACGAACATGGTCTGGTATGTATTCATCAACGGCGTCCATAAGCTTCAATATAGCTTGCCTTCCTATTTCATCGTTTGTTCCCTGAAGTGCAGACGGAGAAGATCCTCGGATGATGGGAATATCATCCCCTGGAAACTTGTAGAAGCTGAGAAGTTCTGGATCAAGACAAGAGTTAATGTCAGTCAGAATCTTGAACTTAACTTCATATGCAGAAAGAAGTAAACATAAAAGATCGACAAACCACGCAGTTCCATCTCTACAAGCTCCAACAACTCTGGAACATCCACCACATCGACTTTGTTCAGTAAGCACACAAATGATTGAACACCAACCCTGTGAAACATCACAAAATCAATATCTAGCACATTTAAGTAGCTTTAAGTGTACATATTGTAACAATGCGAACCTGACGTGCAAGTAAAATAGGTTCCTTCGTCTGAGGCATGGGTCCATCAGGACCTGAAACCACAAGAATCCCACCATCCATTTGTGCAGCTCCAGTAATCATATTCTGAAAGTTAGCAACTTAAGTTGAGTTACTGTCCATCAAAGTATTTCAAAGAAAAACCCATATACAGATGCATGTAACTCCACTAAACAGTGATATATTATGATACATTCCAAGATTAAAAAAAACTTCAGAGAGTTTCAAAAATGTATAACATGTGCCGTTGCAGCATTAGAATGAGACAAGTATACTATTTTCTAGAATATCATTATTGGCAACACCTATATGAAATACAAAGAATATTTTGCTTCTTACCTTAACATAATCTGCGTGACTGGGGCAATACACATGAGCATAGTGACGCTTAGCAGTCTCATACTCCACATGAGCCTACATAACCAAGTAACATCAAGTAAAAAATACTAAAGAAAAAACATTGGCTTGGAGAGAAGAAGAAGATATATAAACACAGACCGTGGCAATAGTAATTCCTCTCTTCTTCTTTTCAGGAGCTTTCTCAATTTCGTCAAAGGCAATACAGCTTTAGCTTTGCCCTCTTCAGAAAGAACCTACACAATAAGTAGGATCCATATCTCAACTTAAAATAAAAGAGGTTCTGGTCTCTCATTAGAAAAGGAATCACCTTCTTGGTTGCAGCAGTTAAAGTAGTCTTCCCATGATCTACATGTCCAATTGTTCCCACATTTACATGAGGTGTACTGCAACAAAAGATTGCAGCAGTTAAAGTAGTCTTCTCGTCGGCTGCGAAGGTGGGTTCAAAGAGATCGAGTGAGGAAATGGTAGCCTGAAGAGGAATCGCTTTCAGCGACGAAAGATCTGGAAGAAGAAAATGAAACCCTAACAATAACCGGGCCATACACGAAGCCCACAAAGAAAAAAAAATAAATAAAGCCCTTTAAAAATCACAGACCAAAGCCCATCTGTTTTAAAAATAAAATAAAAAATAAAGGTGTAGGGTCCACATTTTACGCATGTGTCCCCTACTCTCTCATTATATTATAGATTAGGTATAAAGTCGGTTAAGGGCAATCTTGTAATATGTGAAACTTCTGGGCTTGAATCAGTCTAAACAAGTCGGGCCTGTCTACTCGTATTAGTGTCGAACGACACCAATGGTGCAGTGTCTATCGAAATTCCTTCTAATTCTCGGCTATGATGTTGATTTCTTGAGCAGCAACGAGTTTCCTCATCTATAAGCTTTAAAATGTTATATAATCTCCACATTTCTCCAAACTATGCATAGACCTGAAAAAACTCTAAAATAGAGTCCAACACATATAATAAACTCTAAAAAGAACATATATCATGGTCTAGATGTGGTAAAATCCATGGTATTTATTCGTCCACAGATCGATTCACATTCAAAAGCAAGTGTACTCCTCAACCCACGTCAAATTTTATAATTAATTTGCCAATTCGAAATCTTGAACCGGATCTTGAAATACATAGATCACCAGATTTAAATACACCACCCAACTTAGAATCAAGATCCCGCTCGTCTGACGACCTGAGACACGTCTGGCTTCGGGGAAAAGGCTATTGTTGGCGGTATTGAATCGTATGAAATATTATCCAAGGACACAATTCAATATAAAGTACTCACTTTATTATTAGTTTTCTCAAAACTCAAACTCACGCTTTATGCTACAACATTAGTATCTCCTTATATAACACATCTAATTTCCTAATCTCATTAGGAAACATATCTTATAGATAACTCTCAATCTATATTAATCCTAATCTCATTAGGATATCTTATACTCTAAGTTATCTCAAGCTTAGGTCAACATTCCCCCCCTTAAACTTGAGAACATCATTTGACACATCTTGACTTCCAACAAGGTCTCTCATCTCCTTGAACTTCAATCTTCCAAGAGGCTTTGTTAGTATATCCGCCTTTTGCCTTACTCCTGCAACATGTTCAACGGTTACTAGCCCATCTTCAACACACTCCCTTATGAAATGGAACCTTGAGTGTATGTGCTTGTTGCGGCCGTGAAACACCGGGTTCTTAGTCAATGCTATAGCCGATTTATTATCAATGCGAATGATCGCCTTTGTTGCCTCCCCTTCCGTGATCTCTCCAAGTAAATCTTGCAGCCAGATGGTTTGCTTTGCTGTCTCTGTAGCTGCCATGAACTCTGCCTCACATGAAGACAACGCGACAATCTCTTGCTTCTGTGAACACCAGGTGATTGGACATTCATTTAGATAGAATATGTGCCCTGTCGTACTCTTACCATCATCTGGATCGGAGTTATAACTACTGTCACTATATCCTATAAGCTCGAGACCTCTCCTTTCATTGCTTTTGTAGTAAAGACCAAGTGACTGTGTCCCTCTCAAATAACGCAAAACTTGTTTCAATGCAGCTCTATGAGACGCTTTTGGACTATGCATGTATCTACTCAAGACACCAATACAATGCGAAAGATCAGGTCTTGTATGAATCAAGTACCTCAGGCAGCCAATACACCTTCTGAACTCTTTCTCATTGACCGGTTCTTCTTTCGGTGTTTTTGTTAGCTTTACTCCTGCGTCCATTGGTATATGAACGGCATTGCAATCTCCCATTCCAGCTTCTTCCAGAATCTTATTTGCGTATCTCTCTTGCCTTAAGACCACTCCATCTTTCTTTTGAATTACCTCGATACCAAGATAGTAATGTAGAAGACCGAGATCACTCATCTCAAACTTGGTTGCCATCTCATGTTTGAACTCAAGTATATCCTTAACTCTAGAACCCGTGACTAGCAAGTCATCAACGTATACCGCTACGAGCACAAGGGATCCCTTCGTTACCTTTCTAAATAATGACGGCTCCTTAGAACACTTTCGAAAACCAAGCTCCTTGAGAATGGAGTTAAGCTTAATGTTCCAAGCTCTTGGAGCTTGTTTCAAACCATAAAGAGCTTTGTGTAGTTTGTACACCTTTTCCTCCTTGCCTTTGATTTTGAAGCCTTCTGGTTGAGCCACAAATACTTCTTCTTCTAGTTCTCCATGAAGAAACGCCGTTTTTACATCTAAATGATGTATTTCCCAACTGTTGGATGCAGCCAAGGCGATGATGGCTCTTACGGTTTCTAGCCTTGCTACAGGGGCAAATACTTCCTCAAAATCAATACCCTCACGTTGCACATAGCCCTTTGCTACAAGTCTAGCTTTATGTTTGTTGACGCTTCCATCAGCATTGCGTTTCAACTTGAAGACCCATTTCAACCCAATTGCTTTGTATCCGCTCGGTAGATCCACTAGAGTCCATGTTTTGTTCTTCTTTATTGATGCTATCTCATCTTCACAAGCATCTCTCCAAACTCTCTCATTCTTCGCCTCATTCCAGTCCCATGGCTCCTCGTTGATCATAAGTAGGATCTTCTCGGTCTCAAGTTCTTCCATCAGAAGTATATAATCATCTAAGTACCTTGGCGTTGTACTTTGTCTCTCCGATCTTCTCAAGATCGGTTCTGTTTCCTCATGATCATCCTCATTACTCTGGACTTCATTTTCTCTCTCTTCTTCCTCACTATCATCCTCATGTAACGCTTTGTTGTTGTGATCTCCAATATCTGTCTTACTTTGAACATCAAACGTGATCACATCCGTCTCGTGTGACTCTTCTTTATTTGTTCTCCACTTCCAACGTTTGAACTCATCAAAGATTACGTCTCGGCTTACTGTAACCTTCCTGTCTACTGGATTGTATAGGCGATAAGCCTTTGATCCTGGCTCGATCCCTAGATGAACCAATTCTCTTGTTCTATCTTCCAACTTTCTAAGATGCGGTGCTTCGTTCCTCGCATAACAAACGCATCCGAACACACAGAGGTGTTGAACACTTGGCTTCTTGTTCTTGAGGCATTCATATGGAGTCAGTCCAGGTAGTGTTCGTGTTGCGACCCTGTTAATCAAATAGGTCGAATGTCTTACTGCTTCTCCCCACAGGTAGTTAGGCACTCCCATGTGCTTCATAATGCTCCGTGTCATCTCCATAAGAGTTCGATTGCGTCTCTCGACGACTCCGTTCTGTTGTGGTGAGTACGGAGCCGTGAGGTGTCGTTGTATTCCATGGTTTTCACAAAAAACCCGAAATTCTCCAGAACAAAACTCTCCACCTCTATCCGTTCGAAACGTCTTGATTTTATTACCTGTCTCTTGCTCCACAAGCTTCTTAAATCTCTTAAAGCTCTCAAATGCCTCACTCTTTTCGGTTAACAAGATCGTCCACATGTATCGTGTATGATCATCAATCAGTACAAACACATATCTTTTCTTGGCTGCTGTTGGTGGAGATATCGGTCCACAGAGATCTCCGTGTACAAGCTCAAGAGCTTGTTTAGCTCGATAAAACGTTGCCTTTGGGAACGATTGACGTGTTTGCTTTCCCATTAAGCATGATGCACATGTCTCCTTATCAACTGTTATGTTGGGGATGCCTGTGACTATTTCTTTACTGATCATCTTCTTCATGGTTTCTAGGCTAACATGACCTAGTCTTGCATGCCAAGTCGCAGATACACCGTCTTTAGAGAGCTGGAGACACTTCAGTTTGATTTTCTCGACCTCCATAGTTACCTTATATAGCCGGTTTCTTGATCTAACTGCTCTTACCAATAGATTTCCGTCACGGTCAAACAACGTAAGGTAGTTGTCTCTCATTCTTACATCACATCCGGCTTCAGTAGCTTGCCCCAAGCTGATAATATTACTTCTAAGGTCCGAAATATAATAGACGTTTGCTAATATTTTCTTCTTACCCTCCTTACCAATGAAGATTATTGAGCCCTTTCCTTTGATGTCTATGCGAGAATCATCACCAAATCTCACTTTTCCAGTGACGTGTTCATCAAGCAAAGAGAAGAATTCTCTGTTTCCAGACATGTGGTTACTTGCCCCGTTATCTAGATACCACATGTTATCTCCATCAGTGTGTGTCTCGAACCTTCTTGGTATCACATTCCCCTCATTTAAGTACACAATCTCATGTACCATTAACTCCTCTGCTTCACGCGTACTCTCATTATCATTCTCATGAACTTCTTGCAGCTTAAGAAGTCTATCAGGACAATTGTAAGCATAGTGACCTGTTTTGTCACAACGGAAACAGACCACTCTCGTCGTATCTCTTCCATCTTTCCAGTCTCGTTGGTTATTCCATCGACCACGTCCTCTACCTCTGTTGAAGCGTCCACTACGTCCTCTTCCTCTCCCATAGGTTTCTTGAGCCTCAGAAGAATCAAGATTAGCGTACATCAGTTTGTTACCTTGATCCTCTGGTTGATCGTCTTCTTTAATTCTCTCTTCATACGCTTTCAGACGTCCAACGATATCCTTGAAGCTTGTGGTATTGAGGTTGAGAACTTGCTCTAGAGCTGCTATGACATGTATGTATTTCTTCCTCGGGAGACTACTCAAGAATTTCTTTACCATTCTAGGTTCTTCTATGTTCTCTCCTAAGGAAGCCGATCTTGCTGTCATCTCCGCAAGTTTTCCGGAAAACTCATCAATTGTTTCTGTCTCCTTCATCTTAAGCCGGTTAAAGTCATCCATCAAAGTTTGTAGTCTAGCCTCTCGAACTCTTTCGGCTCCTACATTCCTTGATTTTATTGCTTCCCATATTTCTTTTGCTGTCTCAAGATTCCCTATTTGTAGGATCAACGTCTCTGGTATGGACTGGAAAAGAAGAGCTCGAGCCAAGTCGTTTTTTTCTCCATCTTCTTTACCTGGCTCGATCACCTCCCAAACTTTATGTACCTTAAGGGCAACCTTCATTCTCATGCTCCAAACTGTATAGTTTGTGGTGTTGGGCATAGGACATTGAATAGTCGTATGACTACTCTCTCTTGGTTTGCTTGTCGCCACAACAATATCTTTATCCTTATCTCCCATGTTTTTTTTTTGTTTCTCTTACGAACTTCTTTCTTAGATCTTTTGGCTCTGATACCACTTATTGAATCGTATGAAATATTATCCAAGGACACAATTCAGTATAAAGTACTCACTTTATTATTAGTTTTCTCAAAACTCAAACTCAAGCTTTATGCTACAACATTAGTATCTCCTTATATAACACATCTAATTTCCTAATCTCATTAGGAAACATATCTTATAGATAACTCTCAATCTATATTAATCCTAATCTCATTAGGATATCTTATACTCTAAGTTATCTCAAGCTTAGGTCAACAGGCGGCAGATTTCAACCCGCTCTATACCCGGTCCGAGAACCCACGAAGGTCTGAGGTCCACGCCAAGCTCAAAAGACGACGCTGATTTGACATTTTTAAACCACAACGTAACGAAGGTTAAAGCATTGAAGTCAGGCCGTAAAAGCACTTGATCTTCACCGGAGATCACGTCGTCGTTTCGATCACTCTTGAAGGCCTATAAAAGCAAGACCAAAGGAAGGAAGAGAGTGATCCGAATTCTTCTAGAGCAGTACCACGCTTTCATTACTTTCATACATTTTTGTTTTTGGATACTTTATGTATTCATATCAGTTTTCTATTTGTCTTATCAGTAAAATACATTGTTTATATGAAATCATTAATATACAGTATTTTTACATTTCTTCTTATACACGTAATCGAAACCCTAAACCTAATTTCTGAAGTTGATTTTGAGATCCATAAATTAATGCCATAATTTAATGCAATATTTATCTTCACTAATATTAAAACTTTTTGGCTATATAGTGTTTTTTTCTCATTCCATTGGAGAACTTGAACATCAACAGTTTCTTTCACTTTTTATTTTTATTTTATTTGTCAATGAAAATAACATATACATCAACAGTTTCTTTCACTTTTTATTTTTATTTTATTTGTCAATGAAAATAACATATAATGTATGTTCGCTGGGATTTTTTTAGGAGGGATGCGAATAGAATAAAAATGCAATTTTATCATAAGACTCTAATTGTCACACAATCATCCCATACAAAACGATTTTTATGTTAAAAAAAAAGATTTTCAAATCTTAACTCTAGATGAACTCTTCGTTCATTTTTTCGATTCAGAATATTTCTATATATATATATATATATATATTCAATGTTCTTTATGAAATATCTTACAATTATTCGGATTGTGTCTTTTTATAAATTTAAATCCTATATTCTTCTCGTTCGCTCTACTAATGTTGCATGATTGGATGAGTCGTTCTTGTTGACGAAATCGTCATGTCCAACTCTATACTACATGCAATACGCTATAATCGTTTTCGTTTTCTTTATGTATTCGATAACTTGTGGATTGTGATTTGTCCATGTGATTCTTAAGTTGGTGTTAAATACCTACTCAAAGCCTGTGGCCACTGTCTTCGACCTGTGATGCTAATTGTATGCATTTCGTTATGCATAGGAAACCTACTTTTGATTAATCAAATTCAGTAGATGGGCCTAGTTTGATTCTCCCGGTTATGACATTTGAAACCGTGGCATTTGCATTTAGATACTGGTTCCATGCCTTTACTCTTTAGGTAATGCGTACACCTTTGTTAAATATGATGTATATTAAATGGAAGTGATGACAAACATAATCAGAATCCTTAACTTATTTATCAGACAAGTGGAAAAAGTTACTTGAACTATATCGATTTGCATAGAAATGTAGAGCTAGACCCTAACAGGTCACTGAGCAATCTAGTTGTAGAAGCCGGATAACCAGACTGAATAAACGAAATAATTAAAATGTTATGTTAAGGAAATAAACGATCGTAAAGAGCGAATACAAGAACGATAAGAAATCGTATTCGCAAATGAACATGGAGTCAAGATATAATCTCTTTCCTTAACTCTAAATATTTGCTCCGTTAGTGAGACGGTACTGTACGAATATCGAGTCCCAAGATACAACCATGGCAGACGATCACGCTTCACTCGTGAATCGCCCTATCGAACTATAAATCTACGAAACACCCTCGAACTATAGACTTACGCTAAGGGATTTTTGCTGTTGGTTTTTGATACGAAAAAATTCACCAAATCAAGAAGGAGGAGAGTCGATATTTAAAGAGACGGACGAGAGCCACTTCCCGCAACAGTTGCTGCACGTGTGCGGATATCTCGCGGAGATCATGGGAAGTTAAGTTTCGAAAACTTATTCCCCAAGACTCTCTTATCTCGTTTAAAATCCGAGAGGATAAAATGCATGACGTTTTTATTTTCTAAACAAACTACTTGTCGTTTTAAATAAAAATGCATGTCGTTTTTTCTCGAATTAAATGACAAAACGCTGAGCTCAACTTGGTCCAAAAAGAATATTCTTATCGGGCCGGAGACCCTCCACCAAGACCCAAGACCCAAGCCCAAGCCCAAGCCCACGCCGAGCCGAGCCGGACGGACGGCGGCGGCGGCGCGCGTGTGTGGGGCGAGCCTATCCTCTCATGTGCGTCATTTGAACAAGAGTTAGAGTGAGTACATATATATACTCCTCATTTGTTCCAGTTCTCCCCGATGTGGGACTTTCTCTCCTTCCATTCATTAATCATCATGCCTCAAAGGCTTATTAGATGATTGGCCCAATGGCCCATTTCGTTTTCACATATAACCAATAAAATATTGGTCCAACAGTCCCCCACATGAATAGAAATGACTCTAAACATATGTAGACTAAATGCAGACTCGATAGACTCTAAAAAAAATACTTATTCTAATCCTGACTAGACTAGACAGACTTATCGAGAGTGTTTGCGAAAAATTCACTGTGTTTGAGTTGGTGGCATTTTTAAGTTTTGAACCACTCATAGTTAATATCTGTCGGGTTTACTTTACCAGAAGGTGAACATGATGTCTTGAACCAACCGGTGTTTTATGTAGACCGAGACAACAGGCATAACGCAGTTTCATTTTCTCGTAGAGCTTAGTTCTCTATTGTGTTCATTGTGGTCCTGAACTTTCCTGGTTTTCATGAGTGAACTTAGAGAATATAGTCTTGCATTCATTCTCCTAGAAACGGCCCCATTTCACACTCATTAGGTGATTGACCATGAAAAGTATTGAATAATACTCCGCTTAGAAGCTATGGAATCATTAAAAGCTTATGCTTATCCTTCACACATTTGTTAGCACTTTTATCATCTTAGGAGCTGGGAAGAGACTATTTTGTCTCAAGTGCTTTGGTTAGATTCTGTTTGATTTTGTTTTCCCTTTGAACCTACGTCTTGGGATCTCCAGTCATGATAAGTAGGGTTGCAATCAAGCATCCTCATTCGTTATAGGCTTTAAACCCATTCCTTTTGATGATTTAGCAACAACATCTCGTGGCAAACCTTTAGTAAATGGATCCGCTAGGTTGTCAGCCGATTTGATATAGTATATTGTGATTACACCAGTTGAGATAAGTTGCCTAATGGTTTTATGTCGTCTTCTGATGTGACGAGATTTACCATTGTAGAGATTATTCTGAGCCCGAGCTATTGCTGATTGACTATCACAATGTATGCGTATAGCTGGCACATGTTTCTCCCACATCGGAATATCTTCCAAAAAATTTCTAAGCCATTCGGCTTCTTCTGCTGCTTTGTCTAAGGCTATGAACTCAGATTCCATGGTAGATCTGGCTAACACTGTTTGTTTGGTAGATTTCCATGATATTGCTGCTCCTCCTAGTGTAAAGACATATCCACTTGTGGATTTTGAGTTTTTAGAATCTGATATCCAGTTAGCATCACTGTATCCTTCTAAAACTGCTGGTTCTTTACCATAGTGAAGCCCAAAATCTTTGGTATAGCGCAAGTAATTGAGTACCCTCGTTATAGCTTTCCAGTGTGTATGACCTGGATTACTTGTATATCGACTAAGTACGTTTACTGCATGCGCCAGATCCGGTCTAGTACAATTGGTCAAGTACATGAGACTTTCGATCACACGTGCATACTCGTTTTGTGAAACCGCTTCACCTGAATTCTTTGTCAAGTGCATTTGGGGATCTAACGGAGTTTTTACCGTACTATTAGAGTAATTTTTAAACCTCTGTAATATTGTTTGAGCATAATGAGATTGGGTTAAGATAATTCCGTTTGAATTTCTTGTGGCTTTAACCCCGAGAATTACATCTGCTAATCCCAAGTCTTTCATCTCAAATGTCCCTTTGAGCATGTTTTTTGTTTGATTGATAATGTCTTTATTGCTTCCAATAATGAGCATATCATCTACATATAGACATAGCAAAACATACGCATTTTTGGTTGTTTTGTAGTATATGCATTTGTCACATTCATTTATTTTGAAACCATTTGACATCATTGTATTGTCAAATTTTTCGTGCCACTATTTAGGAGCTTGTTTAAGCCCATAAAGTGACTTTACAAGTCGACATACTTTGTCTTCCTGTCCGGGAATGACAAAACCTTCAGGTTGTTTCATGTAAATTTCCTCTTCTAAATCACCATTTAGAAAAACAGTTTTTACATCCATTTGATGGATTTCTAAGTCTCTTAAGGCTGCGATAGCTATCATCAGTCTTATTGATGTTATTCTCGTCACTGGAGAATATGTATCAAAATAGTCAAGGCCTTCCTTTTTTCGGAATCCTTGAACTACAAGCCTAGACTTGTATTTTCCACCAGGTTTTCGTGTCATTATCCATTTATTCCCTAATGCTTTGCAGCCAGGTGGTAAGTCCGTTATGTAATACGTATAATTTTGCATGATCGAATCAAATTCACTCCTGACAGCTTCATTCCAAAATGGAGCTTCTGGTGAAGCCATGGCTTCTGCCAAAGTTTTTGGAACATTTTCTACTAAAAATGCCATTAAGAAATCTTCTCCAAAGGATTTTTCTTTCCGAGCTCTTTTGCTCCGTCGAGGTTCATCTTTTCCTTCATTTTCTGATATATCATTTATAGAAATCTAAACGTTTGTCTCAGTTTCTGAGTTTTTGTCATTGTCTCTTTATTCTCGAGTTCGTTTTGAACCTTGTTTTTCCTTATATGGAAAAATATTTTCGAAGAAAGATGCATTTCTTGATTCCATGATTGTATTTTCATGAATGTTTGATATTTCAGATTTATGTACCAAGAATCGATAAGCATTGCTGTTATGTGCATATCCGATGAAGATGCAATCCACTGTTTTAGGTCCAATAGTGACCTTCTTTGGTGGCGGTACTGCAACTTTTGCCAGGCACCCCCACACTTTGAGGTATTTATACGAAGGTAAATTACCTTTCCATAATTCATATGGAGTTTTGCCAGTTACCTTGTGTGGAACTTTGTTGAAGATATAATTAGTGGTAAGCAACGCTTCCCCCCCACATGTTCTGGGATAACCCAGATTCCTGCAACATTGCATTCATCATCTCTTTTAGAGTTTGATTTTTGCGTTCAGCAACTCCATTAGATTCTGGTGAGTAAGGAGCAGTAGTTTGATGGATTATTCCATGTTCTTTATAGAACGCATTGAATGGACCATCATACTCGCCTTCTCTGTCGCTTCTAACTATTTTAATAGTTGTTATAAGCTGATTTTCGACCTCGAGTTTAAATTCTTTAAATTTTTCTAAGGTTTCGTCTTTGCTATGTAATAAAGATACATAACAATATTTTGTGCAGTCATCTATGAAGGTCACAAAGTACTTTTTACCACCTCTAGTTTGTAAGTATTTTAAATCACATAAATCGGTGTGAATTAAATCTAGAGGTTTATTAGTTCTTTCAACACGAGGTGATGGCATTTTTGTGAGTTTAGCATGTACGCATACTTCACATTTTTGTTTACTTGTTTTGCATTTAGGAATTAGATTTAAATTCATTAATCTTTGTATAGATTTGTAGTTTACATGGCCTAATCTTTCATGCCATATATTAAAAGACTCAACCAAATAAGCAACTGGCTCTTTCTTATTCATTGAAACTTTTGGAGCTACAACTTTCGGAAGGACTGTCATTACATTCAACTTGACAAGTCCACCCTTAACATACCCTCTTCCCAAATACATCCCATTCTTCTTAATCACGAGCTTGTCCGCCTCAAAACTTGTGGCGAATCCATTCTTGCTTAGCAAGGTTCCCGAGACCAGGTTCTTCCTCATGTCAGGCACATGCTTCACATTTGTCAGAGTGACCTCACGTCCAGATGTCATCTTCAAAATCACATTGCCCTGTCCTTCAATCTTGGAGACTGCAGTGTTTCCCATCTTGAGCTTCTCCTGAGTCTTGCTTTTCTCATAGGTGTTGAACATCGCCCTATCGGTGCAAATGTGGGTGGTTGCACCAGTGTCATACCACCATTCCTTGTGGTTGTTGCTTTCAACCATGTTGGCTTCAGTCACCACAGCAACGAGATCCTCCTCAGTGAGATTTGCCTGAGCCTTCTCATCCTTGATCTTTTTGCGACACTCAACAGTCTTGTGCCTCACTTTGTGGCAGTAGTGACATTTCCCCCTGAACTTCTCCACATTCGCATTCGCATTGATTTCAATGCCTTTGTTCTTGAAGTTTTTTCCAGAAGCCTTCAGGGCTGCAGCAGTTTTGGAAGGCTTGGCAGGAGAATGGGCGTGTGCCTTTCCTTTACCTTTGTGCTCAGCCATGTTGACACTGTGCTCCTTAGCAGTGACATTGTCAGCAATTCGGTTTCTGGATTCCATCTGAAGCCTCATGATGAGCTCCTCGAGCCCCATCTTCTTCTTTTTGTGCTTCAAGTAGTTCTTGAAATCCGCATAGCTTGGATGAAGCTTTTCAATGAAGCTGAGAGTTGTGAATGTCTCGCAGATGGACATTCATTCACCAGCGATTTCATGGCAAACGAGCTGAAGCGCTTCCACCTGATCCATGATGGGTTTTGAATCCACCATTTTGAAGTCGTGGAACTTAGAGACCACATACTTCTGGCAGCCAGCGTCCTCACCTCTGTACTTCTTGTCCAGTGATCTCCATAGCTCTTTCGCCGTGGGGATCTCATAGTAGACACGGTACAATGAGTCAATGAGACGACCCAAAATGTAACCTTTGCAGATGAAGTCGGAATGCACCCATATGTCAACAGTTGCAAGACTGTGAACATCATCAATCCCGTAAGGCATAAGGGGCTTGTCCTTCTGGATGAACTTGTCTAGCTTCATCGTTGTCAGAAAGAACATCATCTTCTTCTGCCACATTTTGAAGCCTTTGCCATCAAACTTGTCTGGCATCAGTCCTTGAGTGAACACACTAGGGACAACCGGAGGAGTTTGAACTGCCACCGGACCACTTGCAGTTGCTGAAACTGAACCCGTCTGATAAAGACCAGCACCGAATAGGCTACGGCGAGTGGTTTCATCAGCAACATTTCCCGCAGGGAGGATAGTGCTTGTTGTTGACGCTGTGATGTTTCCAACGTTTGTCATGGTTGCATCAGTTGCTGCAACGTTGAGTGGAGTCTGATTGACATTTGTGGTGTCAATGGGGGTGTTGTTATCGTTCGTCATTGTTTTTTCCTGTAGAGAAAACCATGAAGGCGAATCAGTACTCCATTCAACAAATAACATATTATTTTAAAGAAAAATAATAGTTTAAAATCGATGGTCATTTTTGGTGTTTGAACCAAATCATAACGATATTAGTCTGGAAAAACCGTTTCGCAAACTCGCTTGGAGAAGCGTTTGCAGAAACCGTTTTGTATAGACTTAGAATGTTTCATAATCTCGCTTAAGGAAGCGGTTATGGAAACGATTCATATACTTTGTTCTAAGAATCGTATATCAAAAAACTTTTCGCGATAATGCTAGAAAGCAATCCGCAAGTCGTTATGAAATACATAGGAAACGTTTCGCGGAAGAGCTATAAAGAAATTCGCAAACACGTTTACAAAAGAACAAACAAACATTTCGCGGATAAGCAAAGAGCAAATCGCAAACATCGTTTTGAACGAAACCAGAAAAGGTTTATATCAATAAACGGAACGTTTCGCGGAAATGGTACAGAGCAAATCGCAAACAGCGTTCTAAAAACCGTTCACAAATCTTTGTTGAACCGTTTTTCAATCCGATTAAACGCTTTAAATAAAAAGCGAAATTAGAGTTAAGATTGTAGAAGCCGGATAACCAGACTGAATAAATGAAATAATTAAAACGTTATGTTAAGGAAATAAACGATCGTAAAGAGCGAATACAAGAACGATAAGAAATCGTATTCGCAAATGAACATGGAGTCAAGATATAATCTCTTTCCTTAACTCTAAATATTCGCTCCGTTAGTGAGACGATACTGTACGAATATCGAGTCCCAGGATACAACCATGGCAGACGATCACGCTTCACTCGTGAATCGCCCTATCGAACTATAAATCTACGAAACACCCTCGAACTATAGACTTACGCTAAGGGATTTTTTCTGTTGGTTTTTGATACGAAAAAATTCACCAAATCAAGAAGGAGGAGAGTCGATATTTAAAGAGACGGACGAGAGCCACTTCCCGCAACAGTTGCTGCACGTGTGCGGATATCTCGCGGAGATCATGGGAAGTTAAGTTTCGAAAACTTATTCCCCAAGACTCTCTTATCTCGTTTAAAATCCGAGAGGATAAAATGCATGACGTTTTTATTTTCTAAACAAACTACTTGTCGTTTTAAATAAAAATGCATGTCGTTTTTTCTCGAATTAAATGACAAAACGTTAAGCTTAACTTGGTCCAAAAAGAATATTCTTATCGGGCCGGAGGCCCTCCACCAAGACCCAAGACCCAAGCCCAAGCCCAAGCCCAAGCCCACGCCGAGCCGAGCCGAGCCGGATGGACGGCGGCGGCGGCGCGCGCGTGGGGGGCGAGCCTATCTTCTCATGTGCGCCATTTGAACAAGAGTTAGAGTGAGTACATATATATACTCCTCATTTATTCCAGTTCTCCCCGATGTGAGACTTTCTCTCCTTCCATTCATTAATCATCATGCCTCAAAGGCTTATTAGATAATTGGCCCAATGGCCCATTTCGTTTTCACATATAACTAATAAAATATTGGTCCAACACTAGTTCCTTGAAAACAGCCAAGCGGTGCCACCAGATTATTCGGTGGTTGTAGTGTGATGTACATCTTAGGACTATGCCTACCGGCAGACCCATTTACTAGTATACGGTGTTATATGACCCCACAAAAATTCAAAATAATCTAAATTATGTAAACTTAGAGAGAATATATGAAACTGTTCTGTGTATTACTTAATGATCAGGTCACTTTCATATATACTTGTTACACAAGAAACGCTCAACAATATGATCTCACGATAACTACAATCTACGTAGTCCTTATCACAATCTTTATGACTTATCACCAACCAGCTCCATACTTATTGCTTGCCTACACGGTTCGGTTAGCCTCAACCAAACCAAACCACCTTAACCACTCTCAACACTCCCCCTCAAGTTGGAGCGTGCAAGTTACGAACGCCCAACTTGCTGAGAAGAAAGTGAAACTGTGCACTTCCCAACGCCTTGGTCATCAGGTCAGCTAGCTGCTCAGTCGTTCTGACATGTCTTGTAACGATGAGCCGATCCTCCACTGCATCTCGAACGCTATGGCAGTCAGCTTCGATGTGTTTCGTCCTTTCGTGAAACACCGGGTTCGCAGCAATGTGCAGAGCTGACTTGCTATCGCAAAACAGGTCCATGGGCGTCTTGTGTGTAACTCCCAAGTCTCCCAGTAGGCGCTTCAACCACTTCAACTCTCTCAATGCTGCAGCCATTGCCCTGTACTCTGCCTCCGCCGATGAATGTGACACTGTATCTTCTTTTTTCGTTTTCCACGAGACAGGTGAATCTCCCAACAAGACGATGTACGAGGACAAAGACCGACAGCTAAGTGGACATGATGCCCAGTCCGCATCACAAAACGCTCGTATGTGCAAATCACTAACTGCCTTCAGCATGATCCCCTGACCTGGAGACCCCTTGAGATACTTCAGCACGCGTACTACCGCATCCCAGTGTGCTTCCCGCGGCTTGTGCATCACCTGAGACAGCACATGAACTGCATAGCTTAACTCGGGACGCGTGATGGTGAGGTAAACCAGACGACCAACATAGTGTCTGAACCTTGCAGGGTTCTTGTGGAATGGTCCGTTATCAGAGAGTAGTTTGTGATTCTGTTCCATAGGTGTCAACACCGGCTTGCATCCCAAGAGTCCCGCTTCGGAGACGATGTCTATTGTGTACTTTCTCTGTGAGAGGAACATACCTTCTGGTCCTCTAGCTATCTCGATCCCCAGAAAGTATTTGAGTTTCCCAAGGTCCTTCATCTTGAAGCATTTGCTCAAATGAACCTTAAACTTCTTCACCATATCGAGGTCACTGCCTACAATGACGAGATCGTCCACGTAGATGAGAACACGCATGCTTTTTCCATTTTTTATGTAAGTGAACAGCGAGTAGTCGTTGTAAGACTGCTTGAAACCGGCTCGCTTGAGTGCTGTTGTTAGTTTTGCGAACCAGCACCTTGGCGCCTGCTTCAGTCCATAGAGGGACTTTCTCAACCTGCACACCTTGTTCGGATCACTTGCACTAAAGCCGGGAGGCATCTTCATGTACACTTCTTCCTTCAAGTCTCCATGCAGGAAAGCATTATGCACGTCCATTTGATGTACTTCCCAGTTCATAGCCACTGCTACTTCCAGAAGAGTCCTCACGGTTGTTAGCTTCGCCACTGGCGCAAACGTTTCCTCGTAGTCTTCTCCCTCCACTTGTTTGTTACCACATACGATGAGTCTTGATTTGCCTCGTTCGATCGTGCCGTCTGCGTTGAATTTGTATTTGTACAGCCATCTACATCCCAACGCCTTCTTCCCTGGTGGTAGGTCAGTTACATCCCACGTTCTCTGTTCTTCCAAGGCACTAATTGCTCTCTAAGTTTACATGGTACCAGAAGACAAGACTTTGTGGCATCGCAGATTGGGACATCCTTCATTTGGTGTTTTGGCTTTTTTACCGTTTGTGTCTGGTGTTCTAGAAAAATTTGATAAATTTGGTGGTTGTGAAATTTGTTTTAAACCTAAAAAAACTCGAGGAGTGTTCTCCGAAAGTATCAAGAAAGCTTCAGTTCCTTTTGAATTAATTCATGTCGACTTGTGGGGGCCATATTGAACAAAATCATCATGTGGTGCTGTCTACTTCCTCACCATAGTCGACGACTACTCGAGGGCTGTCTGGATACATCTCCTTCTCGAGAAATCTGAGGTAAAGACTGTGTTGCCAAACTTCTGTCGATTAGCACATAGACAGTTCGGTAAGCATGTCAAAACGGTCAGAAGCGACAACGGCACGGAGTTCACTTGTCTCTCAAGGTACTTCGCTGAGAATGGT
Source organism: Brassica napus (assembly GCF_020379485.1). Lineage (NCBI taxonomy): Eukaryota > Viridiplantae > Streptophyta > Magnoliopsida > Brassicales > Brassicaceae > Brassica > Brassica napus. The sequence continues at coordinate 7,274,051 of NC_063451.1, read as the reverse complement.
ATCTTGCATCAGAAATCTTGTGTCGCAACCCCCCAGCAGAACGGCAGAGTGGAGAGGAAGCACAGTCACATACTTAATGTCGCCAGATCTATCATGTTCCAAGCCAATCTTCCAGTCAAGTTTTGGGGCGAGAGTGTACTAGCGGCTGCGCACGTCATCAACAGAACTCCATCAAGCTTACTGAAAGGAAAAATGCCTTATGAAAGCTTGTACGGCAAGGCTCCGTCGTACGCAGATATGAAGACGTTCAGGTGTCTGTGCTTTGCACACAACATGCAGCGCGACAAAGACAAGTTCAAAGCGCGAAGTAGGAGGTGTGTGTTTGTTGGGTACCCATTTGGGAAGAGAGGATGGAAACTGTAAACTTAGAGAGAATATATGAAACTGCTCTGTGTATTACTTAATGATCAGGTCACGTACATATATACTTGTTACACAAGATACGCTCAACAATATGATCTCACGATAACTACAATTTACTTAGTCCTTATCACAATCTTTAGGACTTATCACCAACCAGCTCCATACTTATGCCTACACGGTTCGGTTAGCCTCAACCAAACCAAACCACCTTAACCACTCTCAACAAATTACATCCTAAAAAGAAGAAAAATACTAATATATTGATAAATTTTGGCTATTGAACCCACAAAACCCAATATAGATACCCTATATTGACTCTTTTGGTAATTTTTTGAAACCAGTTAAAATTTAGGCTGGATCCGCACTATGTGTCTTGCCTCACTCTCGGGAAATGGGTTTCAAATCTTGAGGTTGCATCTGTACGAACCATGAGCAATATCAGAGTAGTCATTCACATGCCAGTAAGCATGAAACCACACTGGGAGATGTTCCACACAAAACAACTTTCTGTTCGACGATAATCCAAAACTATGGAACTGCTCACTCGGTTATGACGCACAAAAAGCTTTGAGGAGGTTAACAAAAGATTTGATATCGCATTACACACTTACAGCAAAATGTTCTGCTCTACAAATTAAGTTTTCAATTCCGTAAGCAAGTTTAGCAGAGAATATGAACTTACTCTTACACTATCCACTAAAAAATTAGATTCCACGAGAGGAAGAGTGACACAGTAGTCGATTCAAAAATAGATTAGTTGTGATAAATAATAGCCTAAACGTTAATCCATATTCTCTCCCAGATCAGTTCAAACAGCTTCAAAGTTATGAAACCTTACCAAATTATATCTCATCAGATATATTCCACATGTAAAGCCAAAAGCCAAAAATCACAAAATTATGGTTTTTCTAAAACTTGTCTCAAACCTGAACAAGAATAATTCACATGATCATCTTTTATGTTGTTAACTCTTCAGCTGTCAATAAAAAACAAAGCTTTTGTATATCGATCTAATTCCCAGCACAAACAAACTCTCCGATTATATTATTGAATCCAACAACAATATATAGAACGGCCACTACATACTGAAAACAATCTCCAAGCTTTCGCATTGAAAACAATCTCTAATTGCTATAGAATATAAAAAAAAAAACACATTCGTATCATCTGCTATTGTTGAGAATGGAACCCAAAGTACCCAAAACAGCAAAAGCAAGCAAAGGGCTAACATCAAGCGTATCAAACACAGGAGGGATTATGTTCCTGAAGAGATTGAGATAAGGATCGCAAAGATCTCTAATGGCGGAAAGAGGCTGACGATCCCAAGGAATGTTGGGGAACCAACTGAGCAAAACTCTAACCATCAACACACCACTGTAAATATCAAGCCACTTGGATAAACCCGCGGCAACAACTGTCAACGGCGTGTTGAGATAACCAGCGGGACGGTCGCGAATCGACGCGAAGAACAACGGACCGGAGATTCGGAGGGATGCTTGGAACTGTGGGGATAAGGTTACAACCGCGGCGGAGAGTTTGTGAATCAGGGATTTGGTTACGATTCCGGCTAGAATCGCGAGGGTTTTGATTGATTTGGTTGAGTCGGAGAAGGGGAACGGAGGAGATGGTGCAGTGGAGAGTGTTGGATATGAGGTTGTGACGGCGGAGACCATGGAATTAGGGTTTTTGTGGGAGAGATTGAAGGTGGGTTTATGGGGAAGATAGAGGCGGAGAGAGGGATTATGGCGTTGGTGGATTGGAAAGAAACTAGGGTTGATGTGGATTGAAGAGCGAAGAGAGAGGATGCTGGTGGTGGAAGACAACACCATTCTTGTTCTTGGGAGCTGCTGGAGAAGAGGAATCGTCTATAGCTCGTTCATTTTTTTAAAGCCACGATCTCCTTGTTATAACCTCTATTTCAGTTGAATTACGATAAAACCAGGGTAAGTGTCAATAATTACAAAGAAAACCAGGGTCAAGCCCACCCATCTAATAACCCATCGGATCTAAGTGGATAAACCGAAATAAACCAACCAAACCCTAAAATCAAATGCGATTTCTAATCGTTCCTCCCTCCCTCCTCTAATCGCTCATCCTCCACGAGCCGTTGATGGCAGCCGCCTTAATATCCATGAGCTGTGCTCAAAATACTACTGGACGGAACTGTGGGCTTTGGCGTATGACATGACACTTTATGTTGTGCCCGACATGTCTTCTTGGAATGTACCGGATCAGATCAAGGAGGTGAAGATCATACCTCCGGATCGCATCACGAGGAAGGGAAGGAAAAGAGTTAAAACTACTTAAAACTTGGATGAATTTGGAGTGATGAATTTGGAGTAATGCGTTTAGCTACTTTATTGTGTTGTATGCTTCGGAAAACTGCGTAAAACTTGGAATCTACTTTAAGTTTAAGTGTTTTGTTCCAAAACCTATGTATGATATGTTATGTTTTACGTGTTTTGTTCCAGAACCTATGTATGATATGATATGTTTTAAGTGTTTTGGTAGCTATGTATGATATGTTTAAGTGTTTTGGATCGTTTTGAAACATTTCCATATGGTATTACTAAGGAAAACTATGGTATTACTACGGAAAACCAGTAGTCTTAACACAATATCACATTAATTAGTCTTAACACAACATCACATTAGAAGTCTTAACACAATTCCACAACTCTTAATACAACATCACATCCAAACAAAACAACATAAGGCTTATTGCAGAAACAAAAGACAAACATCCAAACAACATAAGGCTTAATGCAGAAACAAAAGACACACATCCAAACAACATAAAGCTTCTCATTTATGGGTAAGAAGCTCCTTAAGCTGAGCAATCTCTGCGCCATTTCGTCCACCTCCTGCCTTAAGGAGCAAACCTCTTCCTGAACTCTGAGAACTCATGGTTGACGGAAGTGGAGCCCATCATTCTGCAAGTTTCACATAGTTGCATTCAGTTTGACATATTGCAGTAAGTTAAGCAAGTAGAGAAAATATAAATTACCTTGTACGCGTTGCAAGTGAAGTACCTTCGGCCTGGTAGAAAATTCTTATCTGTTGGATTAGTAGAAACCTCGTTGACGATTCGTCCCCCACATGGGCACGAAGATGGAATCCCGTTCTCAGCGTCGCAAATAAACTGAAGCATGTCGCAATGTTTCTTCATCTTCTTCATCTCTTTCCTTTCCTGTTTCTCAATCCATGGATCCATTTCCTGTTCGGAATTGAGAGAAATTGAGGAATTTGCGAGAGATAGATGAGAGAGAAAGGTGATAGAGAGTAAAGATGAGAGAGAGGGAGACAAGAGAGAAGTGGGAAGTGGGAAGTGGGAATCTACTTTTTCCCCTCGACTTGACTCATGAAATTTTTGAAAGTCCGCCAAAATTTCGAATTATTTTCAAATACCCGCCTAATATATACAATTAGTTCTCCCCAGGATAGTAGTTGTACAAAATATCAAAATAGTTGTACTTTCGGTGATTTTCAATTATTTTAGTATTACATGTAATTATATTCTACTTCTTTAGTTGTACAATAAAATATAAGATTCCAAAATATGATTATTGGTGATTTACGTAATTAAAGTGTTTATACAAGTTTTAGAGCGAAATCTAATCTTCAGTAATTACATATTTAACAAAATGACTATGAAAGTGTATGTAGTGTGATGAGTTGTTCTTTTGATTGTAGAGTATAACATTTTTTTTTCTATTGAATATAACATTTTTTCGACTACTAAAGATTATATTTCTTATTCTGATTTCCAATTTCGAACATTTTGATTTCCAAATTCAATTTCAGAAAGTCATACTAGTAATACACAACCAGAAAAACAGTTCTCCATAGTTGTACAAATAAAACAGTCAAATTCAAAGTCAAAATCATACTAGTAATACACAAATGAATTTAGTTTTTTTTCTTTTTCTCTATTTTTGTTCATACCACCGATAATTATTGATAACTCACAACTTTTCAAGTGATTTTTTTGATCCTTAGAACTAGTATATGTATCTGTCTTAAATTTTTTTTGATTCTTGGAACTACTATTTGTATCTATCTTT